>NC_064289.1:32910389-33229027 GCF_019186545.1 Solanum stenotomum | reverse complement strand
CCCAACTTTCAAAGGGCATAACTCGCTCATACGAACTCGGAATCGAGCAAACTCGGTGGCGTTGGAAAGATCGTTCCAAGGGCTTTCCAAACATAACTGGAACTACTCCTGGATCATCCTGAGCTAGGAGTTATGACTGCTCAAAGTTGGCCAAAAACTCACTGATTTCCACACTTGGCAGAATTTCCAGATTTTGAACTTAGCCAATTTCCAGATTCTGAACTGTTTTTTTTTTCCAAAAGTGACTACTTCCAATTTATGCTTAAACTTTAAAAATTCATACGTTAGGCTCTAGTTTCACCTATCCATTTTTAGGGTCGCTACAGTTATGTTTCATAGTGTCATGCTTATGTCAAGTGGCTAGTTAAGGACCTCTTGAAATCTTATTTGTCATGTCACGTCTAGGGTGTACTTTGGATCGTAATATTTTTTCTTTCAATTCTTTTTCAGGTTTAGATTTTATAGCTAACTTGTATTGGTGCACAACAACTTCAATGTGATTTGACGGAAAATAAATCCATCAAAAATGCATGCATTCCCTCACTTCTTTGTGTAGATAACATACCAGCAAAAAAGAACACATCACGGTACGTAGGAACTCATTTATTCTTCTCAGTATAAAGTTTGTTGAACCAATCCCTTCTTTGCAAATCATACTTTGCAATATATTATGTACTATGTTTATCTTATCTCAAAGTTTTCAACTCTAATATTATCAAGGATCATGGACTTGAATTATCCACGTGCAATTTTAGAATCAGGAAGCCTACTTAAACAAAGAGGCAACTTTGAGAATATGTGCCAAATACAATATCTATGTACGTACAGTATGTAGCATCACTTCTGCAGTGATTGTCTTAATGCTCAGTTATTGATCGGTTATGATAGAACATGGATGAACATTTCCCATGGCCTCAAGCCGAGTTCTAAAAAATAGTTTATAACTAATGATATCTTCATGAGAGTGCATCCTAGTAGTATCGATTGTCTATGGTGATTATGCCATCAAATTAAGCACATGACATATTGTAGCAATTCATAAGATACGTCGTATAAAAGCATATTGCATCAAGGAAGTGTTCATAAGGTGTCTTACAATGTGAATGCACTCATATCACATTTCACAACCTTCCCTTATTATCAACCTCTATTGAATAGAAAAACTCTCTATCGTTTACTTGCATTTTACGAAAAAAGTTAAGCAATGACTGCGTATCTCCTTTCTTACATTTCAAAATTTCTACTGTTCAAAATAAAATTTCTACCGTCCTTTGGAATGCAACCTAAATTTTGTGGTCAACCAAGTTGAACCTTGACAAGTCTAATGTTCTTTGAGGGTCTAGTTCCATATCAATCATGAGCTACAAGATCAATTCAAAGATTGACTAATCGGCAAATGACCAGTCATTAATCGAGATATGGCAGGGAGAATCATGATTGTGCTTATTAAAAAACTTAGAGACACACTAAAAATCATTGTTATCAACAACGGAATTGATTCTAGCTTTATAATTGTTAGTCTTTGTGGTATACTTAACTTTGCGATTTCTAGCCCGATCACAATAATAAGTTTTATACTTAGCAGTGTCACCATCTATCTTGTTGAAATTTCTTTTCACAATAGAAAAGCATTTCAATCATGCACATTCTTTGTACAATGCAAACAAAGAATTGTTATCTAGATTGTATTCAAAAGATAGAACGTACACTGACATCCTTTTCGGTGAAAGTATCATATGGTTCTTGATCAACATCATATTCTTCAAACTCATCTCCTAAAATATGCTTCTCATTGTATTTTCTATTGACCTCTCCATCCTCATCTAATCATTGTTCAAACTCTAGTGTAAATAGTCATCGACCCATTCATTTTTGTTCATCAAATTATTTTCTGATGTCATCCCTAAAGATCGATACAACTCCTTCCTAGCTTCAGCTTTATTCATATTTTTTTGGAGAGAAAGTGAGTTGAGAAGACAAGGAAACAAAAAGTCAACAGTAAAAATAGTAAGTGGTTGTTTGGATTGGCTTAAAAGTTTGTCAAACCTACTTTTAAGTCAGTTTTTTACTTTCGGAAGTGTTTGGCAAATATAAAAAATAATTTAAAATAAGTAAAAAATGACATAAAATAAGTTGTGTTTGGCAAGGTAAAAAACTACTTAGAATAAGTTTAAAATGACTTAAAATAAGTCAAAAATCAAAAGTAGGTCTCCCCTTACTTTTTATTTTTTTATTTAAAAGTCATTTCAGTTTGACTTTTTATTTTTGACTTTAAAACTATTTTTTTTTTAAATCAATCCAAACGGTCTCTAAGAATAATAATGTTACGTATGTGAGCTAGAATGAATGAAAATATTATCCCACTGTATAAGACATTTGATATTCCAAATCTAAGAATTTGTGTTCTAATTGAATTGTAATTTTAGAAGAGGAATAGTGTGGGGTTTCGTAATGTCGAAAGGAATGCATTGGGAAATGCAGAAACGAAAAAGGAGTTTGCTAATGAATTCTCCTTTTCTTGTGTCAGATGCACGCACACGTGTGCTTCCAGTCCTCGCGCTCTGTGTGCCTGTTCATCTCTTTTCAATTTTCATCCTTTACATTTTTGTCCTGCCTCCTACTTTGCCAATTCAATATTTATAGTTTCATTTTTTTTATTTGGCCAGAAAATTTTAAAAATTATAATATTTTTTTTATTTTAAAATAAATTGTTTTTTTTTTAGTTAAAAGATATTAAAGTTAAAAGGGTAAAAATATTTAAAAAGATAAAATATTAATATCAAATTCTGGTCAAATTTTCTGGACAAAAGGATTTTTCCTTTTACATATTATATATCCTCAATTAATTAGGTAAGCAAAAAAGTAGAACTTCTTGAAAATTTTAAATTTTTAATTCAGTAACTTCATAATTAATAAGAAAAAATGATAAACTCAATATGTCAGTCATTATTTCTTAATTGGTTTGTCTATTCATATTAAAGGTGGACAAGTAATTAGGGGCAGCGGGAGCGGGAGTATAAAATTATTAAGCCTAATTTGCAATACAAAAATTGGCATGGCAAAATAAATTAATTTTTATATTATATAATATGAATATCCCAAAAAAAAATGAATGAGTGATTTAGAGTTCGATTGGGTTAAAAGTTGGTCAAAGTGATTTTTCAGTTTGTTTTAGCTTTTGAAAGTGTTTGACAAGGTTAAAAATAAATTTAAATAAGTTAAAATTACTTTTAAAAAGTTCAAAAATAAAAACTAGATCAAAAATCAAAAGTAGGTATCCCCTACTTTTTATTTTTTCACTTAAAAACTATTTCAATTTGACTTTTTATTTATTTTTTTACTAAGAAACTACTATTTTTAAATCAATCCGAATAACTCTTATATAGATTTTGTGATAGCTAAACCGCAACTAAAGAACAATTATCTATATAGGCACAATTTAATTATTCGGCGTTTAAAATTTAATACACGTCACCCTTACTGGAGGTCTTGTGCTTATTAGGAATCTCCTAATATAGATGATTTTATTTTTATTGGTTTCTATTTTGTCTTTGATTTGTGCACTAGAACTAATCTATGTCATGGTAGGTGGCCTTTATTGGGGTAACATTTCTATCAAAAACTTTTTTTATATCGAACTTAAATTTGAAATTTATATTTAAAAGAGGAATAATCTCATTTACTGTATTATATTCTTTGACATTTATCGATAGAGTTCTAAAAATTTTAAAATTTAAATATTGACTTGAGTTGATTTTGAATAAGTGATATGATTAGTGAGAGTTCATATATTTGATGATGTGATAATTGTTATTGTCGTTGTCTACCGAATTAACTAAGGAATTGGAAATATACAATTGATTCAGCAAATTAAGAAGGGTCCGAGAGAGACGTTTGATCATTAAAATCAAATATTATTATTTATTTAAATTATTGAGTTTTAATTTGGTGGTACAATTGTGTTTGATTTTATTTTTCATAAATAATATTTAAACTTCAAATGTATTTTTTTAAATATGATTTAGATCCGTAATTTTTAAAAATTAGTAAATTTATTCAATTGATTAATTTATTCGAAATATGCAATTAAATTTAATTTACAAGAGTAATATCTCAAAATAGATAGTTACTTAATATC
Organism: Solanum stenotomum; assembly: GCF_019186545.1. NCBI lineage: Eukaryota > Viridiplantae > Streptophyta > Magnoliopsida > Solanales > Solanaceae > Solanum > Solanum stenotomum. Next base: position 33,224,889 of record NC_064289.1, on the reverse strand, counting down.
ACAGTCGATCAAAATATAAGAGTTACAATATTCTATAATAAATACTTTCACTTTATTTTAAGATTTTGAAGTTGGATTGATGATGGAGTTGTATTTGGTATAGTTTTTACAAATAATGTTTAATGTTTACTTTTCCTAAAAAGAGATAAAATATGATTTAAATATAAAATATAATTTAAACGGGATCAGTTTATTAAAAATTTAGAATTTGTTTTGAAAAAATAATAATATAATGAAAGTAAAAATAAATGTGTCGGTGTTTTTCTAATTTCAAATACATGTTTAAATTTGAAACTTTTCTAGCCAAACACTAATTTTTAAATAAAGTAAAAAATAATAATTATCATGACCAAATGGGTCCAAATCAGTGTTTGTCTATAAAAAAAAAAAAAGTTCAAATATATCTTGAAATTGTATTTTGAATTCGGAAAACCGTCCAAACCCAAGTTTTACTTTTATAAATTTTTCTCTTTCATATTTATACTAAATTTTAATTTTTTATAAAATAGTTTCATTTAAACTATATTTTATGTTTAAATTATGTTTATATTTTTTTTAATATATTCTAAATATTTATTTGCAAAAAAACATGACCATAAATAGTCTAAACTCCAACTTTAAAATTTTGAAAATACATGTTTTTTCTTACTGTCAAATGCCTATTACTTTTTTTTTAATATTATTTTTATTAAAAAATAACTATATAAAATCATCATAATAATAATAATAACCATAAGAATATATTTTTAATTAATTTTTTCTTAAACCTACATCACGGGAAGATGTAGCGCAGAGTATGCGTCAGTACTTGAAAGGTACTGAGCAAGCATGATAGAATAAAGCTGAGTAAAATACATAACTGAACAAGCATATATCTGAGCAATGATATTGAGCGTAGTGGATGCACCGTTCAGTTGGAGAGGCGACTTGGGAGACAGAGTCCAACATGCGTGCTACATATCCTAAGTTTTTTTTAAGCTTTAGGTACTTTCTTTTACTTTATATTCAAGGACGAATGTGGTTTTTAGTAGTGGATAATGTAATGACTCAGAAGGTCATTTTTGAAAATTTTCAGAAAATTACCATTTTACCTCTCCCAATAGTTACCACGAGTCATGTTTGATCATTTTTCAAAGTTGGTTTTGCTGTTTGATTGAAAAGTTATGATTTTTGGAAGTTTTGAGTTTTGAGAGATTTCAATTTGCTAAATTTGAGTCTCGGTAAGGAATTTCGTCAGTTCCGTCAGTATCAAAATGTGGAATTTGGTCTAGGAGTATTGTTGTTTTCTGATTTAGAGTCGTTTTGTAGATTTGAAGCCTTGAGTTGGAAGTTTGAATGAATTTAGACTTTGAGTTGACTTTTGTTAACATTTGGAGCTTAGGTGATCGGATCAGACGATCAAAATTCCGACAATTTCTTTGGTTTCTAAGGCTTTTCAAGTACTATAGGTTTTGATAAAATGGTGATTATGGATGGATTTCAACTCCATTTTTTAATTGGTTTTCACCAATGACTTCCAAATTCTTTGGGTAACACTATTTTTTTAAAATTTACTAGATTTAACTCTTATTTTTGGAAATAGGTTTTTGAGTCAAGTTGGACTCATTTTCCAAAATCTTTGATATGGTTGTTGTTAGTTTCAAATTCTTATTGTGATTAATTATTTGAATAGATTGTGTTGATTTAGAGGCCCAACGTAAAGGGAAACCTCACGTATCGGAGTGATTGCTTGATTTCTTGAGGCAAGTAGACTTCTTGACCTTTGTTAAGTATATAGAATATGTATTCCCTTATTGTGTGTTAGAGAGTAATGAGAATTGGTGAAAGGTTTTATATTATGGTCATATGCTCATATTGAATGATTTTAATGGTTAAAAGGGGATATATAAAGGCAATTTAAAAACATATTGATGTGCGATATGTTGTGAATGATTTGGAGTGGTTATATTGACTCATCACAATCGTGAATGATTTGAAGTGATTATATTGACTCATTATTGGTGATGTATCATGATTGTGTTGATATGAATTTTATATTGATATGGAAATTATCATATTTTCCTGATTTGTATGAACATAACTATTTGTATTGGTTTTGAAATATCGTGATGAGATCTATTATGATGATTATGCTGATGGGAAATTCCTGGCGATGCCGATGCGAAATGATTTTGGAGATGCTAATAGAAAATGGTTTCAACAATTGATGATTATGCCAATGGGAAGTGATTCAAACAGATACATGGACCTTGTGTGTCCCTATGAGTTTCGTCTTGATGTTCAGTGGATGTGTATTGTTACACAAACATGAATAACTTTATTGATATTTCATTTCATTACATTGCACATCATTATCATTTGTGAACCTTATGATTGCTCGTGATGGAATTTGTGTTTGATGATTGTGGACTTTTGTAATGGTGACCTACATATGATAAAGTGTTATTGTATGTGTTACGTGTTATATGAATGTGAACTGTTAGATTGGGCTGATTCTGTGTAGATTGAAGTTGTAGAGGTTTGTTGGAGAGTTAGGAGTATTAATATTCTATATGGATTAACTTTGAGTTAATGGTTTACTAGCTGAGTACCGTGTTGTTTTGTATTCACCCCATGCTTCTACACTTATGTAGGTTACGAGTCCGGATCATCGTGATTGCTCCTTATTCCCTTTTACGTCCAAGATTTGTTGTGCAAAGTTGTAAGGTAGCTACTTGTCTCTTCGGCGGACACCTCTTACTCCTATTTTATGATCTTGATCTATTCAAGAAATAATGACATTGAGATTTGTATTTCTTTCAAATTTGTTGTAATATATTAGAGGCTTGTACACGTGACACCATGTTTTGGGGGTTATATTTAAGCTTTGTTGTGTTATCCACATTTTAAGACTGATATTTTTCCATTCTATTTTACTTCCATATTTCCTTTCATTTTGAGTTTTAGGCTGACTTGTCTTGGTAGGATAGACAAGTGCCATCACGTTTATTTTTAGGTCGTCACATATATTGTGACATTCGATGTTTGTAGTGATCCTAGGTCATTTTCTCTATTTCCTTGTAATTTTGGTGTTTAGAGCTTTTCTATAACGGTTAAAAGTCATTTATGACTTGCTAGGAGTGATAGTTTGGTTTTTATGAAATCTGTCCTATTTTGGAGCATTTAAAGTTTGAACGGTTGACTTCAATCAAATTATTAGATAAACCGACTCTACCAAATTGACCTCTACCTCGACCCCTAGCTGGTGGTGTTGAATCTCTAGCTAGAGTAGCTGAATAAGTACGCTAGGTCTTGAGTGAGTCTCTAGAGGACATTGTCCTACCATTTGACCTGGATCTCCATAACCATAACAAGACCTCGGTGTCGAAGACTATTGTTGCAATGCAGATGAGCTACCATGACAACTTCGGCAAGAACTGTAGGGCCCTCGGAATGTCTGCCCATTTTTACCTACTGACATGGATGCATGAATAGGCCCACGATGCTGAAAATAGCTACTACCTCTATGTGAACCTCTGCCTCGATATGAGGCGCCAGAAAGCTGACCAGAAGAACATGTTCTTTTGGTATCCCCAAACTTTTATCTAGCTATCAACTCTGCCTTCTTGGCGGTATTCACAATGGACTAGAAGGAATCCCCCTCTTTGGCTGCTCTGAACATATAAGATCTGGTGGAGAAATTCAACCCTCTAACAATCCGGTGGACTCTCTCCGCCTCATCCAAAATAATAGTCTTGGCATGCTTGTATAGCTCACAGAAATGGGTCTCATACCTTGTCACAGATAAACTACCTTGTCTCAAGTATCTCGTGGCACAAAGTCAAGAACTCATGAGCATCCTTACTTTTACCACCCTGAAATTGGGGTGGTTTCATCTTCTGAAACCTCTCATAAAACTACTGGTTAGTCGTTGTTAGAATAACCTCAGGAGTAATTTGTGCACTAATAGCCAGTGTAAGAACCACTAGTTGTTGACCCACCTTATAATGAATAGTTGTAGCTTACTGCTGACATGGGGTTTATGCCCCCTACCCTTGTCTGAGAATCTTGTGGTGTACCTAATTCACCGCCCTGAGAGAGGTTCTCCAACACACCTAGCATCCTTTACAAAGTATCATGAAACAACAGAGCTATAAACTTAGGAGGAACCTAGTGCTCAACAACCTCAACATGTGGCTTAGGAGAGACCTTTCTACCTCGGCCTCTAGCTTGTGCCACTCCATGGGAGTGACCTCTAGCCGGTGCTACTCCATGAGCATAGCCTCTAGCTAGGGCCCTACCTCTACCCCTACTTGGGTATCAATAATTGCTTGGGGGACTGCTTCCCCTACCACTAGAAACAGAAGCGCTGGTCCTCGACATCTTTTAAAACAACATGTGGCAACTAAGAACTAGTGAAGCCAACCACGCACGATACAAAAAGATGAATAAAAGAAAGTTTCCTAACAGTAGTCTTCGTACCTTCTTGAAGGTAAGTACAAAAATCTTTGTACCGATTCTCATGACTTTAGTTAGACTTGGCTTATACACACACATGTGACCTATGAACCTTCGATTGTGATACCATTTGTTACGACCAAAAATTGGATGTGATGGTAGTTGTCTATTCCCACCAAGACAAGTCAGCCTCAAACCCAACAATATGAGGGAAATGCAGAAATTAAAGTAAGAATAATATTAGAGTGGAAAACTTAGACATTCTAATATAACTCCAAAACCAGGTTGTCTCGTGTACATGCCACTAATATAAATACAGAATTGCAAGACAAGTACAAGTCTCAATGTCTTTGCCTCTAGAATAGAACAAAACATTAAAAAAGAAACAAGAGGACCCACCAGAATGAAAAACAACTACTTCTTAAAGTTCTTCGAGAGCTTTGATAGACGAAGAGAAATCACACTGAACTGAGCTCAAAATCTACACAAGTGTAGAAGCAAAAAGCGAGTACCAGCCAACACAGTACTCAACAAGCAACCTAATAAACAAGGCAAAACTAACTAGAAAATGAGTACTCCTTTCATCTCAACAAATCCTCCTTAAACTACAACCTATATAGAAATTAGTTCAACCTAACAGTTTTACAATACACAGTTCACATGGTTTAACAATCACAATCAAATAGTCACAGTTCAAAAACAAACAAGTATCAAGTATGTCAGTCACAAATGTCAAACGAATCAATCACAAGTATCAAGTGCATCAATCACAATTAACAAGTAAATCAATCATAAGTATCAAAATGCATCAAATCACAATAGTAAAACTCTTAATGAAACCATTTCCCTCGGCATAATATAACTAGTTGGAACCATTTCTGTCATGACCCGAGCCTACTCCCTGGACGTGGCCGGCACTCGAGAGCCATTGTTGGTCCCCAAGAGAACCCTCATCCTGGATGACTACAAGCGAAAGACTAACTCAAGTATAAAAAGCTTAAAAACTGAATAAAATAGTACATTCAACTCGCCAGAAATAGGCAACTCAAGTCTTTAAAACATTTAACAAAATAAATGATACAAACTTTTCAAACTCTACTATCTATCTATGAAGCCTCTACTATTACAGAAGAATATCGAGACAAGACCCACGACATCTCAAATTACTAGTTGTAAGATAAAGGTGAAGTCCTCCGGAATATAAGAAGGCTCACCAAAGCTGACTGGAATATCCCATGACCTCAATGAAATGCTTGTTGATGATCCTGAATACATGTATCTGCATCATGAAACGATACATGCCAAATGACTCAATACATGGAATGTATGAGCATGCAAGGAAAATTCTAAAGCATAAACATAAGCTTGAACTGGTGAAGAAAAAACATACTTACCTCTTCGAATCTCACTCAACTCAAATCAACTCAAAGAAACATAGTTCAACTCAACTCAAGGAAACATAGTTCAACTCAACTTAGAGAAAATATGGCTCAACTCAATGATAAGATATTCAACTCAGTAAAATAAGTCTCAACTCAATAATAAGATATTCAACTTTATGAAACATAGTTCAACTCAACTAAGAGAAATAAGGCTCAACTCAATAACAAAATATTCAACTCTGGATACTTAACTCTGAATACTCAACTCTGGATACAGCAACAAAAAAAGATGCAATAAATGGAAAGCTTTTAAAATAGTAGATAGCAACTCAATGTATTGAAGAATACAATAATAACTCATTTTGTATGCAACGATACAAAATAACTTTGTTTGTATATATGAATAAAAAATATGTCTGTGGGAGTTTTTCTAATCGACAACCGTCAGTATGAGTTATCTGATGATACAACGTCTCGCCCACGCTGCCAGAATTGTCCAATACCTTGCCGGGGTATATAACTCCTCAACTAAGTATATCCACTAGTCTATGATAAAAATATTAAGGAATCATCTAAAAAGCATGACCCTTACTACCCACGTTGGCTACATGGTTTATGGGGGATGTGAGTTGTCTGAATTCTCCCCCATATCGGTGCTCAATACTATTCCCAAAATATATCTAGCTCATATGTTTAAAAACATAACTCTTCTGTGGTTTGAGATTATTACTCAAAATCTTTCTCTTAAAAGAGATGGTACTCGACTACTCAAAATTCTTTTGGAAATCTCAGTTTCCTCCTCTTTTAAATGTGAAAACATTTACTCTTGGGAATACTTAGTTCCCATATATCATTTTAAAGAAAATGAACTCAACTCTACTCTTTCTCAAACTCAACTACTCAAGTCTTAAAACAAGTTTAGAAAAATTTGTAAAAGACTTCTCAAAATAGGGTTCATGCCGAATTATGAACGTGAACAACTCAATTCAAGGTTTTCAATAACCGTACATAGAATTCAATACTCGGAACTCAACAACTCAGTACTCAATAACTTCAATGATACTACTTATTTCAAGAATGCTCAACTCAGAGGGTTCATGCGGAATTATGGACATGAACAACTCAACTCAAGGACTTCATGGGTAACATGTAATAGTCCATGATTAGGAATATAATCTCAAAAGGATTAGGAACTCAATACTCAAGACTTAGAACTTGAAGATACTACTCCTCTCAATGATGCTCAAATAATAAAGTTCATGCAGAATTATGGGCATGACCGACTCGACTTAAGGGTCTACATAACAATAAGGAACTCGTGTATACGACTCTTATCATTCTCATACTTACTTCCTCAAATCTTAGTTCAAATCGATAGTTGATCTCAAAGGATTCACAATTGAACTCAAAGTCATTCTTGAACTCTACTCTTAACTCTTCCTTGAATTTGAATTATGACTTCAAGAGTTATGATTCATGATATGAAGGATCTCATAATGAAGATGTAGACTTATGAATACATTCTCCTCATTGTTATGCTCACTTGCTCAAGTCTTGAAACAAGTTATTTGAATTTGTTGAAGACTCCTCAAAAAGACTCAAACTGACTTTCTCAAAATGTCCGAAAAAACTCTCAAGACTTAACTTTTAACTCTACCTTGAATTTGAATTATGAATTCAATGTTATGAATGATTTCTAGGTGTTTAGAAGTAGCTTAGAGTGTTTAGAATCAATAGGGTTTGAAAGTACCCTTTTAAAGGACTTGGACGGCCAAAACGATGGAGAAGGGGTGGGGGCAGGTGACCCTGGCGCACTGAGTGGTGCAGGACGCCAGCCCTCTACCTATAGAGGTGTGGTTGGGATGCACTGGCTAGCGCAGGGCGCCAGGCCCCAACCCAGAAAACCCCGACGACTTTTCTTTCTCGTTTTCTGACCCTAACTCACCTAGAATCGAACATTTTCTTCCCCAATTATTTAGATTCAAATACCTAACCTAAGTACACACTAATCTAATCAAAATAACCCTTAAATTCCAAGGATTTATCTCAAGAATTCATCAAAACCCCAACAAAATAAGATTTAGAATAAAACTTCAAGAACACTTATCAAGAACTCATCAATAACTCATCTTTATCAATCTTTATGGATGGATTCGAATATATAAATCATGATTGGTGTGTGGGTGAATGAACCCAATACTATGAAAGCTGATATACCTCTTAGGGATCAACCATTTGGCAAAATTCCGCAAGAAAACTCAATAATCTTGACGAACGCCTTGAACCCTTCCTCTTTTCTCCTCTTTTCTCTTCTTGAACTCTCTTCTAAAACTCTAAGCATATTGGGGATGAATGAAACTGATTCTAATCAGTTTTAGACCCCTAAAACCTTACTAAAATGAATTAAATTTGATTGGGGTAAGGAAAAGACCAAAATACCCCTCATATTTTCGGATAATTTTCCTTAAATGGATAGACTGACTTCAAAAGGGCATATCTCACTCATCCGAACTCAAAATTTATCAAACTCGGCGGTGTTGGAAAGAGGACTCAGAGATATTTCATTTGATACCTTTATGGGTTTTCTAACTCATCTTGTGATAACAGTTATGGTCGTTTAAAATTGACCCAAAACTTAGAAGAACTTAGGAATGACTTGAATGAATTCTCGTTAGTTCTTTTTGGAACTCAAGGTGCTACATCTAAGTGACCTTAACACTTAAGAAATTTCAAATTCCTCAGTAAAATCCTACTCACAACGAAGGATGGTTTGAGTCTTAGTTCAAAAAAATTTCTGGTGTTACAATTTTCTTCGACATTAAATCATATCACTTGGTAGAACCATTTTCCTTCGAATTTATATTATATTACTTGCTAGAACCATTTTCCTTCGGTACATTGTCACTAGCTGAAATCATTTCACTTTGGCTTTATATTGTATCACTAGCTGGAACCATTTCCCTTCAACTTTATATCATATCACTTGCAGGAACCATTTCCCTTCAGGACATTATCACTAGCCAGAACTATTTCCCTTTGACTTCATATTGTATCACTAGATGGAACCATTTTCCTTCGGCTTTATATCACATCACTAGTCGAAACCATTTTTCTTTGGATATATATCACATTACTTACTGAAACTATTTTCCTTTGACATAACATCACATGTCCCATCACGGTGCACAACAACAACAATGCAAATAAGCAATTTCACATCACAAGAAAGAGTTAACAATTCAAGCAATTCAAGTCCATATTAATGCCATCAAAGCATCTCATAAATCAACAAAATAGAGTCCACAACAAGACAATTTACAAAGCATTATGATTAACACATTGCCTTTTTCATTAATCCCCTTTGTATTCATTAAGATCAATCAAGTAAAACAATGAACACATCACCTCATTCCTATTATTCTCCACCACATACAATGAAGGAAAATACACAATTCTACTAATTTTACAAGGTTTAGGAGATCTTTTGCCTCAATTCAATCAAAAAGTCAATCCAAGACTTGAGTCTTCCCTATCTCAACAATGCCCACAGCCACACAATCTAATTCTATCAAGTAATCATAATAAGATTCCGAAAATAAAATACCCATATCATACACTTTGAATAATGGGTCAATCAACTCAAAAACCCATTTCTAAAAATGAGGTTTGAATCCAAAAATCTTGACTTGAAAATGCTACCCAAGGCATTTGAAACTCATTGGTGAGAACCATTTTGAAAAAGGAGTTCAAATCAGTTCACAATTACCATCTTAATTTAGGACTCAAGTTCTTGAAAACCCTTGTCATTGTCAATCAAAATCTCAAGTTTTGATGTTAAAATCCATAAATGATAAAAGGGAAATGAAGTTTTAGGGTCATAAAGGCTTACCCAAATGATTTAGCACAAGAAATCTCTTCAAAATTGTCTCTAAGGATTTTACAAAGCTCAAAATGGGGAAAATGGGAAAACCCCAAAAAGATAGGCAAAAAAGGGTCTCAGATGTGGCAAAAGCGACCCTCGGTTCGCAAAAGTGAACCCCGGATAAAATTGGGACCTTCACTTTCAGATATAATTGAACCATCCAAATATGAATTTGAGGTCTTCTTGACCCAAAACCCGTGAAAGTAACTAGAAAAGAATGTAGCACCTAAAAAGGCGAAATCAAGCTTGGAACCTCTGAAAATTCAATCAAGACTTCACTTACACATGAAACCATTCCCCAAATCCAACGGAACTCTCCTAATTCTGATCCGAGCATGTGAACCCCGAATATCGATCAAAGTCAACCCAAAGGCTAAAATTGCACAAATTTCCAACTTAGGACCTAATCAAATCCTCAAAAAGACTCTGAATCTGAAACCAAAAATTCTCTTAAACCAATTTCCACATTTTGTGATTGATGGAATTCCATTTCGACACTCGAAACTTCAAAAGACACTGAGAACCACTTTTTAACAACTTTTGCCTTTTGAGATAAAAAAACTTACATGATTCACAACTTTTTACTCAAAGCATGAAACCAATTTCAAAACTCTTTCAGAATTGATTCGGGATCGATGTTGGAAGGGGTAAAATGGTAATTTTATAAAAATCTCCAAAAAAAAACCAATTGGGTCATTACAATGCAGCAATGAAATACTCTAGTTAGGCACTCAATATTAAAATTCTCATATATCCCAACATATGTTGCTTAAGTTACAAGTGTCGTGGCAAATAATACGAGGGAAGCAAGACAATATGATTCTAGTATGTAATAAGGAGAAGAGGCGTGGATACACCAATAAGGAGGTGTGAAAGTTTAGTACAACCGTTTTTAGAAGAGGTAGATGTAGACCAAAGAAAAATTGAGGGGAAATGACCAGATAATGACACATCTTAAACTTACTAAAGTCACGACTCCAGATAAAATTTAGAGATTGAGGATTATTGATGAAAGTATAATAGTTAGTAGTGCGTTATTGAACTCTTTCGAAGGAGAGACAAGGAGCTAGTGTACTTCTCTAATCTTTTAGTAGATTTCCCTAGTTTTCACATAGTATCTTACCTAGTATTCATATATATAGTATCTTATTCTTCAATTTTACTACCATTTGTTACATCAGTTGATTTACTTATCTTGCTATGTTATCATTATTTTTCTTTTTATCATGCTTTGGTCACACTTTGTTTTACTAAAGGAAGTTGTTTTGATGCTAAGTCTTTCAAGCTTACGGATGAGTAAAAAAAATACAATTTTTTTTAAGTCAAGAGTCTATCAGAATCATTCTCTCTCACAAAAAGATTAGTAGAATCTGCACATTTATTACTTCGCTCGGTATTTACTTATGAAATTATATTAGTTATGATATTTTTGTTGATGGGAATTGAAGTTGACAAACAAGTGGAATTAGGAATGGATGGGGAATGGGAGAAAAGGTCCTTCCTCACATGGAAATACAAATTGAATGTGTGGGTCATAGTTTGAAGTAGTAGGGCATTGCCCTTATTTAATTTGTTTTGAGAGTAGAATCCAAGTTTAGGATTGATAAGTGAGACCTGCCAAATCTTCCTTGTTCTACTTATGTGGGACTCTCTTCACATACATACCTAGCAGGATTTTTTTCTCTATCATCAATTTTCTTTTAATTAAAAAGAGAACAATGTTATGCAAAGAATTCGCAAAGCTGGTTTATGCAAAGAGTTTCTATAAAAAAAAACAGTTGAAAATAATTCTGACATCAAAGATTTTCTATAAAAAAATATTCAAAACACATAAAATTCAAGGCAAATATACTAGGTTCATGAAACCATATCTAACTCGTATTTTTCTTGCATGCATGCTGAGATGTCGCCAGCAGTATGAGTTTTGACTTATATAAACAAAAAAGGCAATTCAGATTGTGACATTCTACCCTTCACTATATAATAGTATGCTGCCAAGAGCCGGCTGGAGGGAGGGTAAAGCAATGTCTTTAGACCCCACATTTTTGGGGTCCAATTTTTGTTAATAAGATTGGTATGGTATGGTTCAGTATTTGAAATTTTAGTATCTGGTTTTTAAAACTATTGTATTATTATTATATCAATTTAATTCGGTATAGTTTGGTATTTTAAAGTTTAGTTTCGGTAGTTTGTGGTATGGTAAATTCGCAGGGCCGGCTCTATGTATACAAAAATAAGGCATTAGCCTTAGGCCCCCAATTTTAGGGGGCCTCAATTTTTTACCAAGAATAAATTATGTGTTAATTTTTTAAAGAAAAACATTAATTATTTATGATAAAAAGTATATATTTAAAATTATTATTTTATTCTCTTCAACCCCATTTAAATAGAAGAAATCAAGAAAATATTGTTTTATTTTCTTACACTCTCTCTACTAATACTCACATTATTTTCTTTTTAACTCCTTTTACACTCTCTTCTTTAAATTGTTGATAAGTTAGAGTAATATTCTGTCAAAAATATCAATTAATAGTCGAAAAATGTTGAACAAATTGAATTGTAAATTCTTTTTCCATTTCTTCTTAGATTTTCAAGCATTACAACAACCATAGTAAAACGTGGGGTAACCAAATTATCAACTTCATCAGAGCTATGGTTCTAACTCTTATATTTATTTGAAATTTGTCAACTTATTACTTGTAGAACTATGTTAACAATTCATATAATGATTGCCCGAGAAAAATAATATTTTTCAACGTTGAATTAATAAAATCTTATTTAAAACTAATAATTGAAAAAGAAATCGAATAAATCATTTATATATATAAAAAAATATTAGGTAATACTTTGCAATTAAAAATGTAAGAGAAATAAATTTTAAATAAATGCATGTGAAGTTTATTTATATTTTAGGCCTCTAATTAAGATTTCGCTTTAGGCCTCCGATTACGTTGAGCCGCCCCTGTAAATTCGTAACAATAGTTTGTCTAACTCGACTAATATATACTTGTATAATAGAGTATTATAACTTCGACAATTCAAAAAAATTCTCAATTATTTCATACTAACACATTATACATGTTGAATTATATATTCATAAGAAAGTACAAACAACTCGTTTTGTTATTCAGTTACATTTAAAAGACATTTCAGTCAAAATAGTAGGGTTGTTCATGGTTATGGTTAAAATACCAAACCGAACCGCAATCCAAATCAAATCGATTAAAAAAACCGATATTTGGTTGGGTTTGGTTAGGTTTGGTTTTAAATTTTGAAAATTAATATTATTTGGTTTGGTTTTGGTTTTACTAAAATAAACCACAAAAATAACCAAACTGAATCGATAAGTTAAGTTAAGTCTTTAAATTTACAATTTTCTCAAGTCCAACACTTTAGCCCAACTATACCAATCCTAAGTCCAAGTCCATTAAAATCTATTTTAGTCTTTACCTACCCTACTTCACATTAAATAGGCACACTTTCTCTTAATTGAAACACTTTGTTCGTGTAATGATAACTCTAGTATTGCTTAATTGTATAATTGAACCGACATTAGCTTTTATGTAGATTGTTTATGTGCTAGATCTTTGTGTCTATCGACGTAAGTCCTCAAAAAAATTACTATTACTTTCAAACCGGATAAACCAGAAAAACTAAAACAAATCAAACAAAACCGACAATAACCAACCCGACGGTTATTTCTTTGGTTTGTTTGGTTTGGTTTTAGAAATTTAAAAAATCGATTAGATTGGTTTGGTTTTGGTTTTAATCAATAACCGATCCAAATCGAACCACGAACACCCCTACAAATAGAGTAGTCAAAATTTCAACTTCTAAACATTTAGTTTATACTAATACTAGGTTGCATATTTGTTAGTAATTTAATAATAATAATAATAATAATAATAACAATAATAATAATAATAATAAGATATATATATATATATATATATACACTACTGATGTAACTATATACTTCAGTATGGTATTCAATATTTCAATATGTAATTTCTAAATATCAAATATCGTATCGAATATCAAAAAAAATTTAAATACCATATACCATAATATCAAAACGACGATTAGGGGTGTACAAAACCGAATCAAAAATCGAATTAAACCGTAAACTGAGTCAAACCAGAAAAAGAACCCGACTAATGGTTTGGTTTGACTTGGTTTGGTATTGGAGAAAAAACCCGACTATACTTGTATTGGTTTGGTTTTAACTTAAAAAAGTCATTTCGAGACCAAACCAACCCGACATTATATATATATAATTTTTAAAATTTATTTTATACATAAAAGTGTTTACTTTGATGTAATTTCTAAATATTATTTATACGTTTTCATAATTTTTATCTTTAAACATATTTTTTTCAAGTTTTTTGAGTCTTTAAATTTTGAATGGTCCAATAAAAGTTGAAGTCCATAGATATTAGTAACTCTAATAAAGCTCAATTCAAAACCAAATCAATACTAATGTTAACAAAATAAATTAATTCAACACTAAGAATGACAAGAATGTTGAGTATTTGTTCTTTAGTCTTACCTTGGTTTAGACATTTAAAATACATAACCTAATTTTAGTTTTTCTTTAATGTTTAATGATGTAATTAATACTTATTAGACTTATTTTAGCACGATTTAGTACTTTTACATTATGATCATTTTCATTATGGGTTATCAATTTGCAATATTTTTTTTATACGATTTCATTATTATTATATTTTGAATATTTTAGTGTCATCACTCAACTCATATTTTGTGTTATTTTCTTAAGAAACCCCTTAGATAGTTGTATTTTGGTTGGACTAAAGAAATATTTGGAGCACAAATTACCTAACTACACACTCTTTATTATCATATTTTCTTATTTTCTCTACCATTTCAAAAAATATAAAAAATCCCCTCTTTTGCTCTCATCATCCACTTTTCTGGATACATTAATTTGAAATCTCATATCCATGATTTTCCTTCCTTTTTTTCACGCCACAAATCTCTCCACAGTTACCTCCATTCATCCATTTTTGAATTTCAAATCTTTTTTCTTTCCAATTAATGATTTCAAGTTATTCAAGAGGTAGATTTTGTTCCATTACTTTAGATTTTGATTTCTTTTATTTATTTATTTTAGTTTTTTCATCTTAAAAAATTATTGAATCTTTTACTCCAGGTCTCTATACTGGAAGAGGGGTGAAAAACATTGCTAATACACATAGTTCATCTTGAAGCGCATTTGGAATGGTTCCAGGATTAAGTAACTAATATTGTATCTACTTTTTGTAGAAAGCATTACTATTACGATGTTAATGACTTATGGTGGTTTTTACTCTATACTGTAAGTTCTTTACTCCAACACTCAATTATTTATCTTCTAGAGGATGTAATTTGTACATATTATGCATGTCAACAAGTAAGCTTTTAGAGTGTTTCAATTTTTGTTGCAGATGCTCGTTAAAAGAATTGTTTATGCCTAGTTTTTGAGTGGCATATGTATTTTGGTTGCCAGATATGTCTCAAGACGCAAAAAGTAAAATGTAAAATGAAAAGTTGATTTTTGAAATGCTTACTCCAGGTCTTTTTACTGGAAGAGGAGTGGAAAACGTTGCTAATGCACAAAATTCATCTTGGAGTGCATTTGAAGAGGTTCCAGAAATTTCTAATGGCGGTCTTGATACACTTCGTTCCGTTGGTTCGATCTTTTAATATTGGGCTTACTCAATTAGTCTGAGAAGGATACATCTTCGACTTATAAAATAACTGTGGAAAATACGCTAAAAAGAAGGGAAAAGGTCGAGATGGTAGTTGCTCTGGTAAGGGCTTTGGATCGAGATCCATAGTTGACATCATTTGTTGACAGCGAAAAAAAGATACGGGAGTTGATGCAGAGAAAATGAGGATTTCTTCGTCAATTTTTTTTTGCTTTCCGTTGATCAGATTGTTGACTTTTTTTTTTCGATCTTTTGGTTGTTCATCTTTTCTGATACATATGGGTTAAGATTCTTAATGTATCCAATTGATTTTGCTTATTAAACTAATGTATAATGTCTTTGTTTCAACATTATGATACATTACAAGTTTATCATGCACAATGTATCGTGTTCAAGTATTAGTTTTGATACATAACCTTAATTAGTATTGATACTTGATATAAAAATTCTACCAAATGTATCATTTATCATGTATCAACATTTTCATCTACAAATTTTTGATACATATGGATTATGCTCCCTCTTTTAGTATGGACTTACCCAATTTGATTCTGAGGATGAAATTTTTTATGAAAATTGAACGAAACGATCCATTAATCATGAAGAATTTGAGAGCGGAGAAGTCGTAGAAGAATGCATGCTCGAGTTCTAAATCTACTGTTGAAAAATGCCAAAAAGGAAAGAAAAAAGTTGAATCTGCCATTGCACGACCATCACTACCAAAGATTCAAATTTTCAATATATCTCATTTATTTTGATTCTTAAATTAGTCTTTGTTAGTGTTATCATTAATCTGATACATCACTGCTACAATTGCCTTTGTTTTATGCAATGTATCATGTTCATATTTAAGGTATTGATACATAACTCTAATGTTGTTGAATCTTTGATTAGTGTTTATCATGTTCAATATAAATGTACTTGATACATAAACTTTGTGTTATGTATCACAAACAAAAAATGTTGTTTGGAACAATTACATTTATAATAATGTATCATGCACCATTTTTTTAGGCATGATATGTAAATTTGAAATTATACTAAATCTATCGATACATAGCAATTATCGAACAGTAATGTATCGACCTCAAACCTAACATCTTATAGGCAACAATTTCTTATTTAATGTATCTAGTAGAAATACAACACTTATCAATTTAAACAAGATACATAAATAGTAATGAATTGATAAATCTATCCATCTCGAAAACACAATTCAAAAAATGATTACACAACATTATAAATGGGATAGATGATCCATCAAAGCTATATATCTCTTCAGCCTTTTTGTCTGTGGTATTAATGCATAACAAATAACATTAAAAATCCAGGCTCTTATTTCTTCACCTCAACGATGTATCGGATCTCCAATGTATCTCAAAATTTTGTCGACAATTTTGATTCAAAAATTGAGAGTTCTTTGGAAGAATGGGAAGAAGAATATTGTCGACAATTGAGAGGTTTTTTGGAAGAATGGGAAGAAAAATGTTGTATTAATATGCAAAGTATCTCAAATTTTGTCGACAATTTTGATTCGAAAATTGAGAGTTTTTTGGAAGAATGGGAATAACAATTTTGAATTTGAATTGTCCTAGGCTATTACAATTTTCCAGGGATTGAATCTCATTGTCAATAACACTTCCCAGTGATTTCCTTCTACTACCATCTGAAAAACCCCTTCGTCTTCCACTTCAGGACATTTACAAGATTGGTGGTATTGAAACAATACATGTTGGTCGTGTTGAGACTGGTATGATCAAGCCTGGTATCGTTGCGACTTTTGGCCTACTGGTTTGACAAGTGAAGTCAAGTCTGTAGAGATGCACCATGAAGCTCTCCAAGAGGCACTCCCTGGTGTAAATGTTGGGTTCAATGTTAAGAATGCTATTGTTAAGGATCTTAAGCTTGGTTTTGTTATCTTTCCTCATCTCATCGATCTCCTGTAATGATAGATTTGAGACTCACAAAAGAAATAGTTTGTCCCAACAACTATTAATTATGTATCTTATCAAATTTTTAGCAAATTTGAATCTAATTCAAATGGTTCTTCGATGAACATGGAGAATAATGAATATTGACAAGAAGTTTGATTTTTGAATTTTTTGGTTCTCTTAGGATTTACGTCTAATTGATTGACAGTAAGAAGAAATGTGTAAGCGTAATTTATGGGATTTTAATTGGATAATGTGTTGTTCTTACATTTTCACTATAACAACTTGATACATAATGTATCAACATTAATGTATTCGGATAATGAATTATGTATCCGGATTGTGTAAAAATTAAGGGATTATTGTAATTAGAAAAGGAATAGTGATAGGATATAATTATACTCCTTACACTATGGGATTTATGTAAGTTATACTTATATATTTGCATGACTACTTTACCGGAAAAATCTTATGTAACACCTCGGATTTGAGAAAATAGAAAAAATTACAGCTTTCCAGACCTGGTGCAAGAACCACGGAAACCATCGGCGGTCCATGGTCTGACACACGATCCGTAGGTGGGGTCTATCGTTGAGGACCAAATATTTATGGTCTCTGATACCACCCAAGGTCGACCAGTATGGTCCGTGGTTTGACCTACAGACCGTAGGTCTGACCATAGGTGAGCGTCAGCAGCCAGTTCGAGGGAAATTGATGTTGGGTCAACATCAAATGGTCATAACCCTTAGGACCACAGGAATTAGGTGGACCATGACCTACCAAATGATAGATAATTGAATTCTCTTTCCAACGCCACCGAGTTTGCTAAAATTCCATCTTCGAGTAAAACGTTATGCTCATTTTAGTGAAGCCCTATCGCGCAAACTTGATCGACGACCCCACCTACGGTTGGTGGTCGACCTACGGCCAGTAGGTCCCTCCGTGGGTGGCCTTCGACAACTTTTAAGTTAGGGTCATTTAGGTCTTTTTACCATGCGTTGGGCACTTAAACTTCGTTGTTTTATGCTTAAACTACGTTGTTTTACTCGATCTAAGACTAATAACTTAGTCAGACTTACTCAGAACCCTCATTCACCTAAAATCATCGAAACTTGGAGCAAAAAGAAGAGGAAAAGTCGACCAAAACTTCCAAGAACAACCAACAGTGTTCTTTAAAGTTTTAGACCCAAAATCGAAGGATTTCTCCATAGATTTCATCATCAGGCATGTGGGATTTCATTGGTGAATTTCTTTCATCCACTAGGTCCCTAGAATTCAGTCAGATTCTTGATTCGCTATATCTTGCTTAGGCCTAGGGTTTCTAAAACCTTAGATATTAGTTGTGATTTAGCTATTAGAGAACTCCTAATCATAATATCATGTTTTCGTGGAATCGTTGCTTAGTTCTTTGCATGAAACTCAGAACCCTAGTTGTGTAGATTCTCTTAGTTCACGAGTTACACATGCTAGGTCAGTTAAACAAATATACATGCTCAAGTTTCGAATGTCACATTATAAGTATATAATTGTTACATTCTCAGATTTGCATGTCAATATTTTGAGCTATTAAGTATTTCAGTTAAAATGTATCATACACATATTCAGTTGGGAGTAGGCTTAGCACCGAGTGGACTAGAGTTTCATTTTACCCTTATAGTCCCATAACTACGTGCTACCGTAGGTTTATAAGTCCTCTTTGTTAGGCATTAGCTTTAGCGATCACGCCATTCATGCCTTTATACCCCTGGCAAGGTATATTGGATCCTCTCAATGGGGCGTATACATCGGATTGCATGCTTAGCTCATGTGGTTTTATGTCAGTTAATAGTAGCTCCCACAGTGAGACTCTAGTGCATTTGACCAGGTTTTCAATTATACTTCAGTATTCAGTCTTAGCATGTTCAGTACTTGGTCATTGCATCCAGTTCAATTTTTTTTAGTATGTTTCAGTATTTCTATCATGTTCAGATTATTTTATTACTCAGTATGCTTTGTTTAGTAATGTATTTTATTCAGCTATACTCTATATCATGCATGCTCAGTACATTCCAAGTACTATGCATACTATACGCTACATCCTTTAATGATGTAGGTTCAGGTACTCAGCATCTAGATCACGAATAGATCGGTTCTCGATCACCAGTTCAGTAGCTTCAGTGGCGAGTCCTCATACTTCGAGGACAATAGAGATGCTTTACACTTTAGTCTTTTTATTCAGTTTTCAATTTTGCTAGAGTTAGCTGGGGGCATGTCGCAACAACTTAGTAGGTTAGAAGATTTTTCAGACATAGTACTGGATTCAGTTTTGGTTTTGAGTTAGATCCTCTAGTTGTTATTAAACTCATAGTCTTTTATATATTCAGATCAGTATTGGGTATTCCCCACTGTTAGTTATCATTGTTTAAGGTTCCGCATAGTATATTTATTCAGTAATCTTTTAGTATGCTTATGCTATGCCAGCTCAGGGTTAACTTGGGGTCACTCGTGATCCTAGGTCCCGACGTCCAAGGGGTAGCCTCGGGGTGTGACATCTAAAAACCCAAAAGAAATTGAAGTTTATTAGTTGGTTTGGTATTTTAAGAACCCGAACCAATCCAAAAAATTTGAGGTTGAAAAACCTAAAAAAAAAAACACGAGTTTTACTTGTGGATCCCACGTAATAAATTTCATGTTGATCCCACATGCTAAATTTAACAAAAAAGATAATAATGATGAATTTTGTTAGCCACGTTGGTCAACAGTTAAATTTAATATATTTTTTTGATAAATATGATAGTTTTAAGGTAAAGGATAAAAATAAACACATTATATTATATATTAAGGACCATTTCAATTAAGTGAAATCTCTTAAGAATCAAAATAAACACTTTTGTTATACATTAAGGACCACCTCAATCAAGTAAAATGTATTTTTGACCAAAATAAAAAAATTACCTATATATTAAGGACCATTTTGATCATTTTCTCCACTATAGCATTACCATCATAATGAAGGGAATCATCAGTTCACTTTGTCTGAATATGCTTTGAATGCAAAATTCTAAAAAAGCAATTTGATACTTCATCCGTCCCTTTTTACTTGTCAAATTTTAACTTGACATACCTATTAAGAAAACAATAAATGATATAGTAAGTTTACCATTTTACCTCTATTAATTGATAAAGTTTCAAATATATTTACTCAATACATATTTCAAAAACATTAACTCAATGTTAATAAATTGAGGATATAATAGAAAAAACAAATGTGTCCTTCCTTGATTTGTCAAAAATGACATGTAAAAAGGAAAATCAGATTTGGAAATATTTGACAAGTAAATAGGAACGGTAGAAGTACTGTTCGGAGAGTAGGGAGGACCTTCTTTCACTGATTCCATTCAATGAGAAGTAAATTCTTAACTCTTTTTTCCTCAGTAGCATCAATTCCTAGTCATTGTACAAGATGAGTCTCATAAACACGAGTCTGAAACCTATTTGAGTCATAAAGAGATAAAATTGACACAAATAAGCCATAGTTTTAGAATGTAACTAAAAGAGGCTTAGTGTAGCTTTTTTCCATTTTATAAAAAAAATTAAATGACAGACGTTAAAACAGTTAACGTCTAAATTTAAATATAAGATGGAAGTTTTTCTTACACTTTAAAATGGTACTCTTTCTTTCACTTTACAAAGTGAAAGTTTTTCTTACACTTTATAAAGTGAGAGTTTTAATTTTGTTTTACAAAAAAGGAATATTTTTTCGTTTTACATTAAATTGTGTCTCTTTATGCAGTTTTTGAAGTGTCTGGCATACAATTATATTGATTCGACATATCATAAAAACGAAAAAAATTATTACGTTATGTATTTTTATTTTGTTTAATCCTCATACTCCTCCAAGAATTTATTTAGGGATGCTCAAACATAGCACCTTAAACATCTTTAATCCTCTATTTTTCTTCATTTCAATCATATAAATAATGTCTTCTGAACCAAAAGTTAGAGTTTCAATGTAACACCTCATAAATTGGAAAGTCAAGTTGAAAAGAAAAAGCTACAAAATTTTCTTTGAAGTAGTGAACTATGAGTCCAATCTACGGACAGTAGAAAGTCCTACGGGTCGTAGAAAGGCAATCGTAGAAGTTGAGTTGAATTTATGAAATTTCAAGTTTCTGACGTTTGACCTACAACATGACATGGCGACCCATATGAACTTAGGCGAGCCGTAAATGACTTTCCTTTAAAAAATTCAGAGATTTGATTTAAGACCTCAGACCTACAAAAGAATTTCATAGGTCGGTGTTTGTTCTACGGGTTGTAAAAGGAGTCTCGTAGAAGCGATCAAACTAAGTGAAATTTTGGACTCAAAGTGAGATTCTGCGGAAGGGGTCTATAAACCATAGACCAGATGATGGACCGTAGAAATGTCTCATGGGAGTTGGAAGGACTTTTGGGTTTCGTTGGGTGTACGGTTGACCAGTACGGGCTGTAGAAAGTTCTACGGACCGTAGGACTGTTCGACAGTTATTTCTTAACGATATTTAGGTATTTTGCTATGAATTTAATATCTATACTATGTCATTTTGACCCTAATTTTAAGTCATATAACTAGATTTTTATTCCTAAAACTAACTCAACTCTTTCATTCTCTCAAAACCCCAATTTCCATCCACATTCATCCCCTCCTCTCAAGCTTCAAGTAATAAAACTTAGAATTCAAGCTTCAAGTACCCTTTTTACTCTATTGCTTTTGGGCTTTGATTATCAAGGTATACGGGAATTCACCAATGGATTCCATTCATCCATTGGGTCCAAAAGATATCCAAGTTGTCAATTCAGTTTCATCAAAATTGATTATGGTTTTATCTTATTCTTCGTGGGTCCTATTTGTTATGATTCAATTGTTTGATTTTAATCTTATTATGAATGATTTGATTCAATTACATATTTTCCAATTGATTTCATATGGATCCATGCAATATTCATTATTTTGACTATGAATTTATGAAGAAAGTTATGAACATATAAATGATGACTTATTAAAGTTATGCATGATTTATGGAAAAGATGTTTTATGAATTAAAGTTTCTTTAAGCATCAATGAAATTGTGAAAGGTTTTCTCACATATTATGAAGTCATGATTGGTGAAAGGTTTTCCAACACATGTATGAATCATGATTAAAAGAGCTACTCTATGATGCATTAAGATTAGACTGGTAACTAAACTATGCTTTTCCAAGAATGATAATATAAATATGAATATGAATATTTTGTTGGGATTTTTACTTAGCACTCAGAGGATATTGAGATGGAGGCTTTCTTGGTAGTAGATGTCAGGTCTCTAGTAGCAATCTCCTTGTCACTAACTATGTGCCCATGTACGATTTGTCTTAAGTGACATAGCTAGTGGATCCACCTAAGCTAAAAGTTTATGGTATTACCTTGGCAAGTAAGACATCTCTTTTCGGTGTGGGACCAAGACACCGGATTCTATGTTATAGCTAACATGGTCTATGTTGGTTAATGGTAAATATCCCACAAAAATGAACTAAGTTTCTAAATGCGTTAATGAAGCTTTCATTATGATTTTAAGATGCATTGACCATGTTCATTTTTTATGATTCTTCTTTTAAAGTTTTACTATGTTTTAGCTTGGTGATACATATCATGTTTTCCTTCACGCCCCCTTATGATCATGTC
This sequence comes from Solanum stenotomum, assembly GCF_019186545.1. Lineage (NCBI taxonomy): Eukaryota > Viridiplantae > Streptophyta > Magnoliopsida > Solanales > Solanaceae > Solanum > Solanum stenotomum. The sequence goes on along the minus strand of NC_064289.1, from coordinate 33,201,826 downwards.
TCATGTTTTCATACATTTTTCCATACTTAGCACATTCTATGTACTAATGCATACTTGTGCCTACATTGTCTCATAATTTAGGATCTAAAGTTTTTGCTCCTCCCGCTGGTGGCTAGTTGATTGATTGATTGTTGAAGACTTGGTGAGTCCTCATGTTCCAAGGATCATGTCACCATTACTATGTCTCACGACCCAGACCGTCGTGATTGACACCCACACTAACCCTCCGGTGGGAGAACCATTACTACAACCCAGACTAAACAAATTAACCAAAAACTATGCATTTAAAGATACGGAAGCAGGTTTAAATGACCAAAAGAAATACGGAGTTCCCATAAACTCCAAAGTTTAAACAAATAACTTAACCAAACTAATGCGAAAGTCTTAACCCCTAGAACCTGAAAGTCATTGTACCAAAACTATAGTAACGACAAGTCTAAGAACAAGGGGTACAACCCCGAGACTAAACAAACACCTTAAACAAATAGTCTGAGTCCGAAAAGAGTGGACTTAAACTAGAAAGATCCATGGCAGCCTGAAAGAACTGGCTCACCCTTGAATTCGGTCACGTTCAATAGTCACCTAGATGAGGTCTATCAATAGCAGCCTGAAAATGCCCTATACTCAACAAAGAACAAGCAAGTGCAGTATTGGTAGTGTACTGGTATGCGGCTATTCCAATAAGTGAAACACATGCAAGTAACCACAACATTATAAAATAGGCATATACCGAACATATATAATATTAGTCATCTTTTCAAGATCAATGTATCATTCCACGTTCTCAATAATACACATTGGTTATCATTTTAGAACAATAAATAGTCTTTCAACCTCAATCACCATTAGATATGAACGTAATCATCACAAGTAGATACACAACATAATTCAATGGTCCTCTCACGGAACCCAATTCAATGGTCCTCTCATGGAACCCATACCCAAACTGTTAGTGTACTGGTATGTCGTACCCAATCCAAGTTAGTGTTTCAGATCATGACACATGTTCCAATATTTGTGCTGGTACATGGCAACTGATTCCAGTTAGTCTGTCGGATCGTGACACCCGTTCTAATGTTTATGCCGATATGTGGCAACCGATCCCAATTAGTGTGTCGGAACGTAACACCTGATCCATTCAACAAGAAACAATCACAATCACAAGTATATTCTCATAATCATACAATCAAGTCATAATTCATGGCATTCAATTATCCTCATTCACGATTAGTGTGATCAATAATGCAACCTTCGCATAGATATATGTATTATAATGAAGGTACAAACATATATCACACAACATGAAATCACAATCATCACCTACCTCGAATCCAAGCTTGAATCCCCTAAGGCACTTGAATCTTCACTCTCCGTATTCTTCCCACTTGTTCTAGGTTTACAAATAATTAATAAACGCAAGAATCAATAATCAAATGTTTAATTATCCGGATTATAACAAACCCAATAACCCTAGACCAAACCCAAGATCCTAATACCTAATTTAGGGGTTTTTCCACCATTAGTTTCAGATCAAAACCCTGCCCTAATAGTAATTAACCAAGAATCCAAGTTCTATGGATTGAAAAAATGGATTAGGGGAGTAAAATCCTTACCTTTAGCACCAAATTTCGTGGAAAACTACCAAGAAATCGCCTGGGCGGAAATAATCCCACCTTAGCAGCTTGCACGAAAATAATGAGATAAATTAAGAGTTCTGAACCCCCATTTCACAACAGACCTTCAACCTATGACACTCAGAAATACATGTTCACGCTAAGATTAGTTTCAGGAGTTCTACTTGCCCGAATTCGATTTCGTAAAGTCGTATGGGTTCCTTAACGTCTTAGCTATCTAATCATGTGATCAAATTCATAATTAGATCTCCCAATTATTACCAGATTTCCCTAGACCTTACTGACTCCGATTTCGTCCAAATCTGGACTAGTCTAGGAAATTTCAAATTACTACCAAAAAGTTTTTCTGGTCCAACTCTTTCCCCATTGGCTTTTCCCTAACGACAGAATCAGGTCACACAATAGATACCAATTTACCCATCACTCGTCCCCGAGTGATCAACTAGGAAAGACTGGCTAAAGAAGGGTAGAGTAGTACCTGAATTGCTGAACAACTGGGGATACTTGTCTCGTATGTCCTAAGCTTCCGAACATCGCGATCAAGAATTTCAATCGGTTCTTCCTCATACAGAAGGTCTTGTTTAACAAAAGTAAGTCTCACTTTATGATAATATCTTCGTCCCCAAACCAACCAATTGAATACTTACACATCCTCCCATACAATGCCTCAACGAAGTCATCACCATATTCAAATGATAATTATTGTTGTATGTATACTTAACTAACAACAAAGTTATTCCCAATAACCACCAAACTTTATCGTACACATGTTTGCAACATGTTATCAAGGACTTTGACACAATCATCAGGACAAATCCTTTCTCACATAACCATGATAAAATTCTAAATCAATACTTGATATACTGTGAGTTTACGGTATTTCTAATACATTTCACTTACAAGTTGTGTGTGTCTAGGGCCATTTTGTATTGGTTTTGATGTGTTTGTATCATATTTTGCAGGAAAGATATTTAGGCACGAAAGTAAAGAGACAGCTGAAAGAAATGCAGAAAAGGGCATCTACGGAGGTAATCTACAGACCGTAGGTCCATTGATGCTCTGTAGATGGTGGTCGTAGATCAGCAGGTAAGGCATGGAAGGCAAATAAGGGAAATCTGACCAAGTGTGGAACCACGGTGACCATTGACGGTCCGTAGATTGATTTACGGACCGTACTGTTAATCTGTAGATTGATACTACGAGGGTTCCAGTACCCGATTTTCGAAGATTCTAAGTGTGGAGCAACGGAGAGGGATTGACGGATCGTAGATTGATCTACATTCCGTACTGCAGTTCCGTCATTTGCTTCAGAGAAGCTAATTTTTGGAAGCTGAAATATTTTCTAAGTCCTAGCTTACAAAAGGGACTCACGGACCGTAGATCCATTGACGGTCCGTAAGTTAGTTTCGTGAAATGAAGACGCGTGCCTAAACAAACTTTCCTTATTTTGTTTCCCTTTTTATTTAGGACTTGTTTTCTATAACTAGGGCATATAAACCTCATTTTTAGAGTTGGATTTTGTAACTTTTATTCTAGTTCTTGACTTGGGAGATTAACTTGCAACTTTAGCAATTATTAATTTCCTAAGATCGTTTTGGAAGATTTGGGTGTTGCAATTCAAGTTGAATTTCTGGGTTTATTATTCTTCTTACGTAAGTTCATAATTCTTTCATCTAAAAACAATGAATTGTGTTCATATGATTATGGGTAACTAAACTCCACAACTAGGGTTGTGGGAACCATGAGCGATTAACAAAGTATGAATAGTAAATAAGCAATTCTTGAATAGTGTGGTGCGTGCATTGATAATTCTTTCATTTAGAAGTTTTTTTAGCGGTTGAAAACGTTAGAACTCGCCTTGTTGCTACTTGCCGGACCAAGGAGGTAATCAACAAGAAAAGAATTATCAACATAGATTTAGTGTGATACTAACTAATAGGCTAGTGTCGATTGGTGCAAAGTAATAACTAAGCCGAACATCGATGTGATGTCTAATATGAGGTAAAGGTAAGGGTTAGTAAATTATACATAGGTAACCAGACCAATATGCGGGGTGAAATTCTCTAGATGCCGGACCAAGGATTTAGAGATACCTAACTTATCACTTTGTATGTAGTACACTAGGAAATGATTGCTATTATTAGGATTATTGTGTTATGAGCTTGTGGGGAACACGTATACCCTAGTAAATTCTCTCATCTTGATAACAACCAAACTTGACTTTAGATTACTGATTACTTATTGAGTTCTTATAATTTGTTTCACAAACCCCCCCCCCCCCCTTTAATTACTTGTTTCTAGAAGTAATTTGACTAAACGAATATAGTTTTTGGTTAAAGTTATGTCTAAGCCATTTTTCTCATGGGATCGACCCCAACCTACAAGTTGGGTTCTTTACTTGATAACGATCGCTTATGCTTCTTTAGGGAGGTGTAATTTGAGCATATCAAATTTTGGCGCTGTTGCCGGAGAATTTGGCTTTTAGATTAATTTCAACTACATTATTGAACTTTGGTCAAATATTTCCTAATTTTACTTTTTGTTTTTGTTTTAGTCTCTTTCAGGTTCTGACTCCAGTGTATGCCAAGCACATAGAGCCAAGGTGAACCTCTTACTCCTTACGATCCAGTGTTGAACCAAACTTTACGAAGAAGGAACAATCAAGGAGTTCAAGTTAATCCTATCGGAGGCAACCTAGGTGATGAAGTTGAGTTGCAACCCCCGAGGGTGGTTGGGGGAGACAACCAGGTTCTAGCTGAAAATCATTTGGGAGATGCAGTGAGGGTGCATGGCCCACTAGATCCATGACTGCATGACAACTATAGGGGCAACATAAACATTGCTGACTCAGACGGACCTCTTGTCCTATCCCCTTTATCTCCGGGGTACACATTTGTAGTGACCGGCAACTTGATGAAGATGCTTACAGCACAGAGCTTGTTCTCGGGGTCACCATTGGAGGACCCACATGCTCACATAGCCAAGCTAAGGGTGGTTTACAAAAGTTGTGTAGGTCGACCAGACTTCGATATGGATGTTATCGGATTGCGAGTGTTTCCTCTATTACTGACAAGCTATGCTGCTGTATGGTTCACTGAGCTCCCTTATAACTCAAATATATACATAGGAACAACTGAAGGATGTGTTCTTAGCAAGATATTATGCAGTGTCCAAGAAGCTCAATCACAAAGATAAGGTCAACAATTTTGTGGCATTACCTGGAGAGTCTGTGAGTAACTCTTGGGACAGATTCACTGTGTTTGTAAGAGGTGTGCCGAATCACCTTATTGATGATGAGTCGCTGAAGGAATATTTCTATCGAGGGCAGGATGACAACAATAATGCAGTGCTTGATGCTATAGCTGGAAGATCATATGGTGAGTGCACATACGCTTAAATTGTAGAAAAACTAGAGAAGATCTCTTGCAACAATAAAGCATGGACCACTAGGAGGTCGAATACTGGGAGAAACACATTTTCCGTTCATACTACAAATAACCAGTCTGTGGATGCGATTTGTGAGGAGATGGCACAGATAAGGACCGAGTTGGGGTTGGTGTAAAAGCATGTGAGCGGAAGTGCGGAAAAGGTAAATGATGTGAACTACTTGACTAAAACCCCACCACCAGTTGAAGAGTGTTACTATGAAGAGGATGCTTATGCGGTGATTCTCAGACGGGGAGTTTTTAACCAAACGCCCAAGGATCCAACATGGAAAATTGGTGCCAAGATCAAGGAAACCAAGGTCGGAACTATGGCAATTACAACCGAGAGGGCCAATATGTCTGGGATGGGAACTTCAATCGTGACAACAACTACAACCAAAACAACTATAGCAACATAAACGATCGGGGTGGACCTTATGTTCCTCCTCAAAATTGGGAATCCGATACTAGGGAAGTGGGAGGCAATATGGAGGGAATTAAAGATATGATGCAGAAGATGAGGATGAGGTTTGATGCAACTGATGAGAATGTGAAGGAGGTGAGTATCAACTTGTCTGGTATTGGTCAAAAGGTTGATGCCCATGTAGTGTCAATAAATCATCTAGAGTAACAGATGACTCAGTTGTCTACTACAATGAATCCACGTCAACCTGGCATTCATCCTAGCAACACCATCCAGAATCCAAAAAATGATGGTCATTGTATGGCAGTTACTACTTGAGGGGGTACGCAAACCATAGATCCACCTATGCCATCTATGGTGGATGTTGAGATTAGAAAAGGAGATGATGTGGTAGAGGTTAGAGAAGAGTCTGAGAATGCGATGGAGAAAGAAGCGGAGATATCTCAGAAAGTGGTCCCCATACCTAGACCTCCACCACCCTTTTCACAGAGGTTAGTGAAGAAGACTGGAGATGGTAAATAGAGCAGGTTTATTACTATGTTGAAGCAATTTTCCATCAATGTTCCTTTAATAGAAGCTTTGGAGCAAATGTCTGGGTATGCGAAGTTTATGAAAGATATGGTGACAAAGAAAAGGTTTATGAGTTTTGAAGATGATGATAGATTGCAGCATTGTAGCGCTATTGCTACAAAATCTCTTTTTCATTAAAACTAAGACCCTATTATTTTCACAATCCCATGTACTATAGGGTTGTTACACTTTGTTAAGGCATTGTGTGATCTTGGTGCTAGCATCAACCTATGCCATTGTCTATTTATAAGAAATTGGGTCTAGGGGATCCAAAGCCTACTGCGATATGGCTACTTATGGCCGATCGAACCGTTAAAAGGCCCATTGGTGTACTCCATAATGTGCTAATAAAAGTGGAGTCGTTCATCTTTCCAGCGGATTTTGCGATTCTTGGCTGTGAGGTTGGTTTTGATGTTCCCATCATCCTTGGGAGACCATTCCTTACCACAGGTCGTACATTGGTTGATATGGAGAAGGGATAGATAAAGTTCAGGCTGAACAATGAATAAGCAATTTTCAATATTTGTAGGTCCATGAAGCAGAGTGGTGAGCTCCAAATTGTATCTGCTATAACTTATAGAGTTGAGAGTGAAACAAAAGTGCAAATTGAAGAGCGACTCAGTGTTGAGGCACTAGCAGCAGTTATGCTGAATTTCGATAGTGATGGTATTAAAGAGTATGATGAGTTGGTAGCTGCACTAGATAGGTGTGAATATCGTTCAAAACAAAAGAAGTATGAATTAGACATAAAGAATCGTGAGTCTCTACCAGCGAGACCATCTATAATGGAGGCACCGAAATTGGAGCTTAAGGCTCTACCACCATATTTGAGGTATGTATTCTTGGGCAGAGATAACATTTTGCCGGTCATCATTGTGGCAGATCTAAATGCGAGACAAGTAGAGCGCTTGGTAACTGTTTTAAAGAGGTTCAAGAGAGCTATTAGGTGGATTATTGCGGATATTATTGGGATTCGTCTTGGTATTTGTTCCCACAAAATCCAACTCATGCCAGATCACAAACCTAGTATTGAGCACCAAAGAAGATTAAATCCACCTATGCAAGAGGTAGTTAAAAAGGAGATCAACAAGTGGTTGGATGCTGAAATTATCTATCCCATTGCAGATAATAGTTGGGTATGCATGTTCAATGTGTGCCCAAGAAAGGTGGGATTACTGTGGTGCCTAATGAGAGAAACGAGCTTGTTCCGATGTGGCCCGTGACTGGATGGAGAGTCTGCATGGACATCGGAAGCTAAATGCTTGGACAGAAAAGGACCATTTCCCTATGCCATTTATGGATCAGATGTTGGATAGACTTGCTGGGAAGGGTTGGTATTGTTTTCTTGATGGTTATTCGGTCTACAATCATATTTCTATAGCTCCAGAGGACCAAGAAAAGACCACCTTCACTTGCCCTTATGGGACTTTCGCCTTCAAACGGATGCCCTTTGGGTTGTGTAATGCTCCAGCAACCTTCCAGTGTTGTATGATGTCAATATTCTCTAATATGGTGAAAGACACTATTGAGGTATTTATGGATGATTTCTCTGTGATAGGTGACTCTTTTGATCGATGTCTGAATTATTTGGCTGAGGTACTGAAAAGGTGTGAAGATTGCAATCTAGTGCTAAATTGGGAGAAGTGCCACTTTATAGTGAAAGAAGGGATAGTTCTAGGTCATCAAATTTTTGAGAAGGGCATTGAGGTAGATAAAGCAAAAGTTGAGGTAATAGAAAAACTTCCCCCGCCTATCTCTGTAAAAGGTGTTAGGAGTTTTCCTGGGCATGCAGGTTTTTATAGGAGATTCATCAAAGATTTCTCCAAAATTGCACATCCGTTGTGCAAACTGCTCGAGAAGGAGTGTAAGTTCTATTTTGATGATGCTTGTCTTAGAGAATTTGGAGAGTTTAAGGAGAAGTTAGTTACTGCACCTGTCATTATTTCACCGGATTGGGGACAACCGTTTGAGGTAATGTGTGATGCAAGTGGCGAGGCTCTTGGTGTGGTATTGGGACAAAGGTGAGAGAAAATTTTTCACCCTCTTTACTATGCTAGCAAGGCTCTAAATGTGGCCCAGAAGAATTATATAGTGACTGAACAAGAGTTTCTTGCGGTGGTTTTCGCATTCGAGAAATTTCGATCCTACTTGCTTGGGACCAAGGTCATAGTTCATACTGATCATTCTTCATTGAGATACTTGATGGCAAAGAAGGATGCAAAGACGATGTTGATTAGATGGGTATTATTGCTGCAAGAGTTTGATTTTATGGTAAAAGATAAAAAGGGGACCGAAAATCAAGTTGCCGATCAGTTGTCCATATTAGAGGAAGAGGCTATGCTAAAGCTTGGTGATAGGGTTGAAATTAGTGATGACTTTCCAGATGAATAGGTATTAGCTGCTTCTCATGATCTGATCCCTTAGTTCGCGGACTTTGGTAATTATTTGGCTAGCGATATTGTGCCCCTGGATTTGTCTTTTCACCAAAGAAATGAGTTTATGCATGATGTGAAGAAATTCTTTTGGGATGAGCCTTACTTGTATCGTAGTTGTGCTGATGGGATTATTCGTCGATGTGTGCCAGAGATTGAGATGTTGAGTGTACTTGAACCATGTCATTCATCGCTTGTTGGTGAGCATCATAGTGGTATTCGAACTGCACATAAGATTTTGCAGTGTGGGTACTACTGGCCTACTATCCACCAAGATGCTCATGATTTCGGTAAGTCTTGTGATCGTTGCCAAAGAGAAGGAGGGGTTTCAAAGAGGCAAGAGTTTCCTATGAATCCTATACTAGTGATAGAGTTGTTTGATGTATGGGGCATTGATTTTATGGGTCCATTTGTGAGTTCACATGGGATGAAGTATATTCTTGTTGCGGTTGATTATGTATCGAAGTAGGTGGAAGCAGTTGCACTCCCCAACAATGAAGGTAAAAGTGTCACCGCATTCTTGATAATGAATATCTTCTCTAGATTTGGTACACTGAGGGCGATTATCAGCGATGGAGGTTCCCACTTTTGTAATAAATTGTTCAAGGTGCTACTTGAGAAATATGGTGTCCGCCACAATGTAGCCACTCCTTACCATCCGCAAACTAATGGGTAAGTTGAAGTGTCTAACAGAGAGATCAACAGATTTTGGCGAAGACTGTTAATGCTAATAGAACGGATTGGTCAAGGAAGCTTAATGATGCTCTGTGGGCCTATCGCATTGCATACAAGACTTCCATAGGTATGTTTCCTTACCAACTTGTATATGGGAAATCTTGCCATTTACCGGTAGAGCTAGAGCATAAGGCTTTGTGGACGATGAAAAAGCTAAATTTGGATTGGGGCGCCACATTTATTCAAAGAATGAATGACTTGAATATGCTTGATGAGTTTCGCCTAAGAGCTTATGAAAGTTCAGCCTTGTACAAAGAGAAGATGAAGAGGTATCATGATCAAAGAATTGAAGAGCGAGAATTTGTTGAGGGTGATCTTGTACTTCTATTCAACTCTAGATTGCGCTTGTTTCCGGGGAAACTCAAATCCAAATGGATCGGGCCATTTTTGCTCACAAAAGTGCTCTCCCATGGAGCGGTTGAGCTTGAGAACAGTGACTGAACAAGGTTCATGGTTAACGGTCAAAAGATCAAGATCTATCTGGGAAACGCAGAAAGTGTGCAAGAAGTTGTGGAGGCCTATCATCTTGATGAAGTCTGAGTAATCAAGAGGCATGCGTCATGCCGTGACGTTAAATCAAGCGCTGCTTGGGAGGCAACCCAAGATGTACAATCTAGCCAACGATAAGCAGTTTTCTCTGTTTAGTTGTTTCTCTGTATTAATTTAGATAGATATTTTAGTTTTTTTAGTGTTGGCTAGAATTAGCATAGGGTCCATGTCTAAAAAAGTGTCCAGAAAATGTAAAAAGAATATCCTAATGGTTGCTACATGTCCAGGTACGCTATCAAAAACAATTTGCAGAAAATTGTCTGGTGCAGAGGTCTACAGACCCCATCGATGGTCCGTCGATACATCCACGGATCGTGGATAGTGTCCATAGATCCTACGTAAGCCCCGAAACTTTTCCAAGTGTAAAAGTGATCTACGGTCCCAATCTACCGACCGTAGATCAACCTACGGATCGTAGACGGGGTCTCGTCAGTCCAAAACCCTAATTTTAAATCATTCCACTTCCTTCCATTTACTCCCAAATCATTTCATAACTTCCCAAACTCCTTAAATCACTCCATCACTCCCCAATTAATCTTTCCTCCTTTTTCCCCAAAAATCCTAAATTCCCTTTCCTCTCCAACCTCCACTCATCCCAGAAATTTCCCAATCCCTCTCAACTGCCTTATTCAAAACTCCGGTGTTCGAGTTCGGCGCAACTAGGAATTTAGTGTGGTCTAGCAAAGCTTAGTGTCATCACGCAATCACCCCACTCCTCGTTGCTTGTAAGGTAATAGACTTTCCCCTCACTTTGAATTTCGATTCATAGATTGAATAAAGAAAGTCGGGAGTCGGGTCTTGACTTTGGGTAATTAAGTTTATGTAATTACATGCTACAATTTAAGTACTAAAACCCTTGGGACGATAGATTGTGATTGTGTCGCCTTGATAGTGTATTAAACCTGTCTTAATGATAGTCTATATGTAAGTTTTGACTTAGGGTTCCGAATCTTGTATAAAATAATTATCCAATTTAGTAATTAGAACCCTTAGAATGAGGAACTAACATGATTAAATGTTGAAATTCATGGTTAGACTAGGATTCTATTGAAAATGGTAAAACATGTGGGCTTGAAAATAAAGAATGGATGAAACCTGGCACAGATCACATCCACGATACCCTATCTACGGACCATAGATTAGGTTCATGGTTGGATGCACTTGAAAATTTCACCAAGTGTGAAACCACAGATGTGGACTACGGTCCATAGATCAATCTACGGACCGTTCTGCACATCCGTGGTTTCCATCTGCGACCAATATTGTTGGTCCTCTGATCCACGGACCGTAGATCAGTCTATGGACCGTAAGTCCCCACCGTGGATGACCACTGTAGCCACTGTCTAAATTTTTTTTGGGTCTTTGTTCCTATTTATTTTTAGTTCTAAATTTATTTTTGTTTGTGTTTGTAGTTAGTTTTTGAACTAATAACTCTTCCACAGGTACGATGACACCCAAGAAGCTAGTCACCTATACAAAAGAGGGCAAGTTAAAATTTGTTACTTCTAGCTTCAGGTTAATCGATGAAGACATAGACACAGAAAATGATCCAGCATATGTTCCACCAGCCATGAGGACATCCCCTAAAACACCTCGGGCTACCCGGAATACATCCCGGCAGGTGGTCACCGACGTAGTCACTGTCTCCCAGTCTAATGAGGAGAACATACTGATCGGGTCACCGACTGGTTTTGCTTCTGATTCTGAGGTTGGTTCTACGTCCGACTCCGAGTCTGCCCATGCTTCGGGCTCTGGGTCCAGCCATGCTTCAGGGTCCAAATCTGCTCATGTTTCGGGGTCCAATGCTAAATCAACCTCAGGGTTTGGCCAGAATGAACAAGCAGCCTCGTCTGATGAGGCCACTAGCTCAGAGTCAGTACCAGCACCAAGGAATGAGGATCCTACTCCAGTGGCCGGCAAGCCATACAGATGGTGTGTTGAGGGCCAGTGGCAAATTTATCGGGATGCCAAGATGAAAAATGACAAAGAGAAGATCACCCGACTTATTACAAAGGAGTGTAGAGTCCTCATGGGGAGCTTGCGTATTGTCCCTGACATCCACCAGCTTTTGAACCTTCACAAGTGTGACTGGATGGATCAAGACCCAGGGACCTATAGCGAGGAGATTGTACGGGAGTTCTATGCCTCCTATGCTGCCACCCTCCGTGGTTCGATCTCCAAGCGGTCCACATGCCATCATCAGCTTCTTTCTCTATGGTCCTGCCACGGGTCATTCTTGGTCACTAAACACAGCGGAGTTTGATTACAGATGGGACATTGTGCGGAGCGGCGCTTTCTAGAGAAATGCTAAGCAGCGAGAGATTGTTATACTAAGGTTGGCTAAGTACATTGCTACAGATGGTGAGTGTGTGGAGTGGGTCGCCACACCACGGTTGGGTATCCAAAAGGCCATATTAAATTTTGTGGCCAAGCTCTTCTGGTTGTTGGTGCGTAACAGGGTGTCTCCTACAAAAGCTAACAAACAACTCACATGGGATAGAGTGATCATGGTTGCAACATTAGTACCAAGATTGGAGATTGACTTTGCCCGCATGCTGCTGACAGAGATTCACGAGAGGGCATTCAAGACATCCACTACTTACCCTTTTCAATGTTTGATTTTCCAATTGTGCAGGGACTCTGGGTGCCGATCTGGCATTGTGATAGGTTGATCCACCCCACAGGGACTTTGGATATAGGACTCATTCGAGATGAGGCAAATGTGGCAGCACCTCGCAGAGAGCCCCAGGTTGAGGTACCTTCGTTGGGCACATATCTTGCAGACACGGTGGGGCAGGAACAGGGCGGTGACCCCATTATACCATATCATATTGATACTGTCCCGGCCTCCTCTTCCCAGGCCGCTAGTAGGGCTCCTAGCTCATCCCGGTCCATACCACCATTAGGAGCTGTTGTTGTCCCGTTGGCCAGAGTATAGAAATTAGAGGCTCAGATGGCTACACTGCTGCATCACATCCAACCTTGGATGCAAAAGTCGATAGCTAAGTCCGAGGCCAGAATGGAGCACAGGATGGAGGGCATGTTGGATCAAAAGATCCAGGTCGTTAATAAGTGTCTCGATGCCTTTGAATTGAGAGTCCTCGAGCGACCAACCCCGACCCTAGATCTATCTTCTTTTCAGACCGAGTCAGCCAGTCTCTAGGCCGATGTTGATGCCATTCTTCCCACCCCTATAGTTGAGCCTCAGACTGCACCTACTGCATTGGTTGATGATATGGTGCTAGATGTTTTATTTAGTGGGACCGCCGAGGAGGGGCCTGAGCATACACATACCAAATATAAGAGGCACCATTCTAGTCACACTGAGGAGGAAAAAGCCCAAAATAGGTAGCGTAGGCAGAAGAAGGAGGCAAGAAAGGCGTCGATTTTAGACAAAGAGTTGCGCCAGCGAAGGGTGCGTGAGAGTGTTACAGGGGCATCGAGTTCTGCCCCAGTTGTAGAGGTCCCGCCTGTTGTGAGCGACATTGTGAGCACCACTGATGGTGCGGTTAGAGTGACCAAGAGCACTACTAAGGGTGCTGTGATGGATGATGTGGGCACTACTGAGGGTGACCCAAGTATGGTTCCAGCAAGCTCCGGGAAACCGGACCCACCCGTTTGTTCATGATTCTTCGGCGCTATGCGCCACAGGTTTGCTTCACCCAATCCATTATCTTTTATTGTTTTTGTATGCATTGGGGACAATCACATGTATTTTGTTGGGGGTAGGGTAAATGAATTGTGAGTGATAGGGTGAAGTCTGAGTAACCCAACACATAAATCCTCTCTTGGAGTTTCTTTCCTGTGTTATTTTTCCCCAAGAGACTGTTTAATTTCTGTTGAACCGGCATGTGTTAGGATCGTCTGTGTAGAAGCATGAAAAAGAATGAAGCATGATGGCTTATGAAAAATATACCCGTCCAAATTTTCTGAGTTGTGATAGAATTGGTAGGCTAAGACAAGTTGAATGTGTTGGCTCTGAGTATGACATGATAATGAATCAACTTGATGGTATTACTTACGCTGAAACTTGAACTGGGTAATCTGATAATGAAACTATATGCCAAAAGTGTGTGAGAATAACTGATTGTTCAAACAGTTTTTGTGAAAAACTAGAACTTGTCCGGTTAGTCCTCTATGACAATTCACTCTAGAGGCTAGGAAGTGATCATAGGACTTTGTTCTGATAAGTCCACAAATTGCCTAAAAGAAGGATCCAACCAAATGAAATAAATGCTCCCTTTGATCCAAATGATTTGAGCCTAAAAGTAGACCATTTCTTTCTAAACCCCGAACTTGCCAATTTGCTTCACCCAATCCATTATCTTTTACTGTTTTTGTATGCATTAGGGATAATCGCATTTATTTTTTTTGGGGGTGGGGTAAATGGACTGTGAGTGATAGGTTGAAGTCTGAGTAACCCAACTCATAAATCCTCTCTTTGGGGTTTTCTTGTCTGTGTTCTTTTTCCTCAAGAGACTATTTAATTTATGATGAACCGGCATGTATTAGGATTGTATGTGCAGAAGCATGAAACAGATTGAAGCATGATGGTTTATGAAAAGTGATACCCGTACAAACTTTGTGATGTGTGCTAGAATTTGTAGGCTAAGATAAGTTGAATATGTTGGCTCTGAGCATGACATGATAATGAATCAACGTGATGGCATGACTTAAGCTGAAACTTAAACGGGGTAATCTGATCATCTGACAATGAAACTATGTGCCAAGAGTGTGTGAGAATAGTTGATTTTTCAAACAGTTTTTGTGCAAAACTAGAACTTGCACAGTTAGTCCTGCTTAGACAATTCACTCTAGAGGCTAGGAAGTGATCATAGGCCCTTGTTCTGATTAGTCCACAAATTGCCTAAAAGAAGGATCCAACCAAATGAAATAAATGCTCCCTTTGATCCAAATGATTTGAGCCTAAAATTAGACCATTTCTTTCTAAACCCCGAACTCACCTTCCCATAATCGACTATGTTGGCCCCGGTCCCTCCTTGGACATGTGCACCTCGACTTAGGCCAAAAGCCTAAGTTGAGGGTGGCTAATGTAAAAAAGTAACTTCATATCTTGGCCCTGATCTAACATCGGGTATTGTGCACCTCAACCAATGGAAAATCCATAAGTTGAGGGTGGCTAGGAAAGAGGAAACCGAAAGAAACATGGGTATGAAAAGAGTTTTGATGTTGAAAAAGAGAGGAAAGGATGTGACTTGTTGAAAGCTAAAGAAAAGAATAAAATGCAATAAAAGGTTGAAAAAATATATAAAGAGCTACAAAGTCTAAAGCCACATCCATGGTTGAAGAAAATCAAGGGAAAGAAGTTAAAACAGTAGGATGACAAAAATAGGGCAAAAAGAGGTTGAAAGCCTAGTGTAATGTCAAGGAGGGCAGAAAGTCACTAAGAAGTACCCAAATGTACCACACCTGACCCTGAGCCTACATTACAAGCCAAGAAAGTCCTATAGTGATCCTAGAGTCTAGTTTGGAGAGTCTAAGCAGTGAAAATAAGGGCAAGCCTATGGTACTGAGCACTAACAGTACTTGAAGTTATTTCTGAGTGTGAGTGTTGATTGAATCCTTGTACTCAAATTCATAGTCATTGTGTGAAAGAATAGGGATTTCGTTTGAAGTAAAGGCACTAGTTATATTGTCGAAAAATTGGTACTTTGGTGATAGTGAAATAGTGTATGTTGTGTGTTGGTTGGTTGATCATTGTCATGGTTTGATCCACATAAATTAGCTTGTAAAGTCTAGGAGAACAAATTTTGCACCCGGAAAGTGAGTGAGATAGAGAGCCATGTGATTGCTTGTGCTTGAAATGCTTGCTTCAATACAAGTGTCGTTTAGAGTCTTAGTACGTCGCTTGAGGATAACAACAAATTTAAAGTTGAGGGTGTTGATATACCGTGAGTTTACGGTATTTCTAGTACATTTCACTTACAAGTTGTGTGTGTCTAGGGCCATTTTGTATTTGTTTTTATGTGTTTGTATCATATTTTGCAGAAAAGATGTTCAGGCGCAGAAGTAAAGAGACAGCTGAAAGAAATGCAGAAAAGGGCATCTACGAACTGTAGGTCCATTGATGCTCCGTAGATGGTGGTCGTATATCAGCAGGCAAGGCATGGAAGGCAAATCAGGGAAATCTAACCACGCGTGGAACCACGGTGACCATTACGGACCGTCGTGTTGTTCCGTAGATTGATACTGTGAGGGTTCCAGTACCTAATTTTTGAAGATTCTAAGTGTGGAGCTACGGAAAGGGATTGACGGACCGTAGATCGATTTACGGTCCATACTGCAGTTCCGTTGTTTGCTTCAGAGAAGCTAAATTTTGCAAGCTAAAATATTTTCTAAGTCTTGGCTGACGGAAGGGACTCACGGACCGTAGATCCATTGACGGTCTGTGAGTCAGCCTCGTGAAATGAAGACGCGTGCCTGAACAAACTTTCCTTATTTTGTTTCCCTTTTTATTTAGGACTTGTTTTCTATAAATAGGGCATATAAACCTCGTTTTTAGAGTTGGATTTTATTACTTTTATTCTAGTTCTTGACTTGGGAGATTAACTTGCAATTTTAGAAATTATTAATTTCCTAAGATCGTTTTGGAAGATTTGGGTGCTGCAATTCAAGTTGAATTTCTGGGTTTATTATTCTTCTTTCGTAACTTCATAATTCTTTCATCCAAAAACAATGAATTGTGTTCATATGATTATGGGTAACTAAACTCCACAACTAGGGTTGTGGGAACCATGAGCGATTAACAAAGTATGAATAGTAAATAAACAATTCTTGAATAGTGTGGTGCATGCATTGATAATTCTTTCGTTTAGAAGTTTTTTAGCGGTTGCAAACATTAGAACTCGTCTTGTTGCTACTTGCCAGACCAAGGAGGTAGTCAACAAGAAACGAATTATCAACATAGATTTAGTGTGATACTATCTAATAGGCTAGTGTTGATTGGTGCAAAGTAATAACTAAGCCAAACATCAATGTGATGTCTAATATAAGGTAAGGGTTATACACACGTTGTCGGACCAATGTGCGGGGTGAAATTCTCTAGATGCCGGACCAAGGATTTAGCGATACCTAACTTATCACTTTACATGTAGTACCCTAGGAAAGGATTGATATTACCAGGATTACTGCGTTATGAGCTTGTGGGGAACACGTATACCCTAGTTAATTCTCTCATGTTGATAACAACCAAAATTGACTTTTGATTACTGATTACTTATTGAGTTCTTACAATTTGTTTCATTACCCCCTTCCCCCCCTTAATTACTTGTTTCTGGAAGTAATTTGACTAAACGAATATAATTGTTGGTTAAAGTTAAGTCTAAACCATTTTCCTCGTGGGATCGACCCCAGCCTACAAGTTGGGTTCTTTACTTGATAACGATCGCTTATGCTTCTTTATGGAGGTGTAATTTGAGCGTATCAATACTCTCTACAATTAGAGGTGAACCTGAACCAACCAATACACACTCATAATACCCAAACAATCATAGTTCTTAACATCTCTATCCCACAACATAAATTCCCATGCGCTTAAGTTATAAAAAATTTGATCTTTAGACATAAAATACCCATCGAGGGATATGACTAGGCATACAAACCCTCTAAAAACACTATCGAGAAGCTAGATTTAGTAATTGTAGGTTACATGTTAAGAACAGTAGAACTGGACCCAATGATCCCCACATTCAACCACACATAATCGATACATGACCTCGACGACAAGATGAAATATTAGATTGTCGGACAACCATAAATACACATGGTAGATCTTGTATGAATTCTCATAAGCAAGGTGGTACATGTAGAACCACTAAAATTCTTTAACAACTCCAAGACAACACAAATTATGTCAGTCGAAATAACCAAAACTTCCCAATCCTCCCACTCAACCAAAAGAACATCGCAGGATTCGGTACCCCAGGTCCACCACTAGGGATCCACCCACAAAAGTGAAAACACAGGAGAGCATAGCTAGTGAATCATACTCACAATACTAACAACCATCATAAACACTCTGACCATTTACCTTATTATAAACCAACACTTTTTAAATAAAACCTTTCTTAGGTACTTAAAAATCAATAGTAATAAACTTTACGACTCATCCAAGGTATAAGTCCTTTCAAATGCTCAATACTGGGTATAATTGATCATTTCTCACCTTGCAAATTCATACCTTGACAAAATATATTACCACGAATGTAGACTTTCAATGAAAAATCTAAATTGTAAATTCAACTGTATAACACAATCCCCTTATCTATTAACATTAGCTTGTACCTTGAAGATTCTTATGAATACATATATCTTCGCTTATCATTGATCCCATCTCCATCGATCTTACAATATCCTTCGCTAAAATTCAATCATACTCATTACTAAACTAAAAAACAAAACATAGCACTTATCATCACTTTTGAGCTAATGTCTGTACACTTTTTTCTCAAGTCTTTTCCAATAGTTGTCAACCAATCTGATGGACCCATGACACTATTAACATAGCCACAACAAAACGAATGAAATTACATGTCTCTAAACCCAATTATCTACCACTCTGAAGATATCTCTTAGCCTTTGCAATCAAATAAAATATTCTTGCTCTCGCCTCTCTCTAAAAGTTGTACTACATCCCACTATTTTTCTTCATTATGACTCTAGCTCTTTAAAATTCTATTCGAGTGGTGTCCCACCATCTCTTAAAATTTTTCATACAACCACGTTACTCACCAAATATTAGAAAACCATTACTAGCAAGTCGTAATTACTATACAAAATCTGCTTAACCAAAAATCTTAGTATAGATTTGCATTCCGTCACAATCCATCACGAACTCTGATTACCATTACACTCAGTCAGCCTTGACTATTACTACGAAGTCAACCTTTTCATCAACACGACTCCTCAAACTCATGTAAACTCATCAAATTCAAAGGACTAACCCAATTTTATACGCATTTTCTTACTAAAATACTTCAATTTCCTTTACCCAAATATACTCAATGGGACTTTCTTTATCCATAAGCTAGTCATTCCATTATCAATCCACTCCTTTATGGCTTAAGATAAAATCATCAGTCCTCATACTATCATCCTTCTTCTTAACAACCGAGACAGGAGCACCCCTCGGGGAAGCCCTAGGACAGATGGAACCTTTATCAAGAAGCCCTTGGATTTGATCTTTAAGCTCTCTTAATTCTGCCAGAGTCATGCGATAAGGAGGAATGGGGAAGGGCGAGTGCTAGTTTCCAAGTCAATGTAGAAATTTATATCTCTATCCGAAGGCATACCAAACAAATCAGAAGGAAAAACTTCTCCAAATTCTGACTCCACAGCAAATAGACTCAATAGAGAGAGACTCAACCTCAACATCCCGAATATGACCCAATTACGCCAAACAATCCTGCCCCACCAGTCTCCTACCCCGCACAAAAGATATGACCTTAGTTGACTTAGGCTTGTACCCCCTTCCGAATCTAACCTTTCCTTCTCGGGATCTCTAGAGTTACCGACTTAGTATTACCATTAAGCACGGCATAATAGGGGGACAACCAAGTCATGCCTAAGATTATATCAAGTCAATCATATCCAGCATAACCAAATCAACCCAAATCTGAAAATCCATAACACAACATGACCACACGATATACATCGGTGACGGGTGACTATGATTGACTCTTCAACTGGAGTAGAAATATGGATGGGGGCATCAAGTATATCACAAATCATATCAAATTCTAAGGAAAATCGCACAGACATATAAGAATAAGTAGAAATTGGATCAAACAACACATTAGCCATCCAGTCACAAATAATAATAGTACTTGTTATCACTGCATCTGACCCTCAGCCTCGGTCATGCCTGGAAAGGCATAAAACTGAGCCCTATCATCTTGACGGGCAACCTCCTTACATGGCTGCACTACTCCTCTACCCGCATTACCATTTCCCCGGTCTCCATGGCCTCGCTGATTTCCTCCTCATATGCCCAGGTTCTCCACAATTGTAACACACTTAATAACTTAACCAAGTAAGCATTGTTGCTATTGTAATAGTCGTATCATGACTCTTTTTGATATACCATCAATCCAAGAAATCATAGTACAACTTCTAACCTCAATTGGCATAACTTAATTTCATCATTCGCTAAACAACCCATACATGTTATGACAACAATACTAAATGCATTTTTCTAAATTAATTGTGTTCATTATCTAACCGTCCCTTACCAAAACTTCTTGAATGTTGTCACCTATAAACTCGAATCTGCAAATTTCACCTTGATCCCTTCACAAGCGATGATAGTAGCTAGCGAGCCCCCACAAAACTCTTAATTTCAGTCACAGAACTAGGTCGGACCCAATTTCTGACTGCTTCAATCTTTTGGGGATCTACCATTACCCCTTTCCTTAAAACTACATTCCCCAAAAAGGCAACCGAAGTCAACCAAAATTCATACTTAGAAAATTTTGCATACATATTTTGTTTCCCAAGAACATCCAAAATAATACGAGGATGGTCGGCATGCTCTTCCTCACTTTTCGAATAAACCAAAATGTCATATATAAATACTATAACAAACGAATCAAGAAATAGTTTGAACACACCATTCATCAAACTCACGAAAGTTGCAGGCGCATTTGTTAACCCAAATGACAGAACTAGAAACTCATAGTGCCCATAGCGGGTTCTAAACATCGTCTTGGGAATATCCTCAGGCCTAATCTTTAATTGATGGTAACCATACCTTAGATCAATCTTAGAGAAAATTGACGCACCTTGCAACTGGTCAAAAGATCATCTATCTGAGGCAGTGAATACTTGTTCCGAATGGCAACCCTATTCAATTATCGGTAGTCTATACACATCCTCTTTTGCTAGTGATGGTGTTACCACTTTTGTTACTCTAGTTCGGACCATAGAGTGAAGGAGGAAAGATGCCAATTTGTATCACCCAGATACCAATTGGATTTAAGTCATAGCTCGAAGGAGTAGAAAGAAGTGAGTTTTTTCTAAAGTCCTCTAGTCGCTCGAAGAAAAGTATGGACATCTTCGTACCATTCGGCGAGACTCTACCAGAATCATTTTGGTACAATGAGATCAACGAACCTAGGGCTCTGATACGAATTTTGTCACGACCCGGGCCGTCGTGATTGGCACCCACAATAACCCTCCGGTGGGAGAACCATTACTACAACCCAAACTAAACAACTTAACCAAAAACTATGCATTTAAAGATAAGGAAGCAAGTTTCAATGACCAAAAGAAATATGGAATTCCCATAAACTCCAAAGTTTAAACAAATAACTTAACCAAACTAATGCAGAAGTCTTAACCCCTAGAACCTGAAAGTCGGTGTACTGAAACTCTACTAATGACAAGTCTAAGAACAAGGGGTACAACCCCGGGACTAAACAAACACCTTAAACAAATAGTCTAAGTCTGAAAAGAGTGGACTTAAACAAGAAATATCCATGGCAGCCTGAAAAAATTGGCTCACCCTTGAATCCGGTCACGCTCAATAGTCACCTAGCTGAGGTCTATCAATAGCCACCTGAATAAGCCCTGTACAGTGTACTGGAAGGATCACGCGGCTATTCCAATAAGCGAAACACATGCAAGTAACCACAATATTATAAAATAAGCATAAACAGAACATATACAATATTAGTCATCTTTTCAGGATCAATGTAGCATTCCACGTTCTCAATAATATACATTGGTTATCATTTTAGAAGAACAAATAGTCTTTCAACCTCAATCATCATTAGATATGAACGTAATCATCACAAGTAGATACACAACACAATTCAATGGTCCTCTCACAGAACCCAATTAAATGGTACTCGGATGAAACCCATACCCAAACTATAAGTGTACCGGTACGTGGTACCCTATCCAAGTTACTGTGTCAGATCATGATACCCGTTCCAATGTTTATGCCGGTACGTGGAAACTGAATACAACATGAAATCACAACCATCACCTACCTTGAATCCAAACTTGAATCCCCTAAGGCACTTGAATCTTTCTGCTTGTTCTAGGTCTACAAACAATTAATATACGCTAGGATCAATAATCAAAGGTCTAATTATCCGAATTATAACAAACCCAATAACCTTAGACCAAACCCAAGATCCTAATACCCAATTTAGGGGGTTTTCCCCCATTAGTTTCATATCAAAAACCTCCCCCAATAGTAATTAACCAAGAATCCAAGTTCTACGGATAGAAAAATGGATTAGGGGAGTAAAATCGTTACCTTTAGCTCCAAATTTTATGGAAAATTGCCAAGAAATCGCCTGGGGTCGTCTCCTAACTCTTAAGAATGAAATTTGCAGAATAATAACGTTTTTGGGATTTATTTCTGACTTAAGTCGCAACTGGCGCACCACAATGGACCTCATCCTGCTACAGCGGCCCCACCCTGGCTGAAATAATCTCGCCTTGGCGGCTTGCACAGAAACAGTGAGCTAAATTAAGAGTTCCAAACCTTCATTTCACAACACATATTCAACCACGACACTCAGAAATACCAGTTCACGCTAAGATCAGTTTCGAGAGTTCTACTCACCCGAATTCGATTTCGTAAAGTCGTATGGGTTCCTTAACGTCTTAACTATCTACTCATGTGATCAAATTCATAATTAGATCTCCCAATTGTTAACAAATTTCCCTAGACCTTACTGACTCTGATTTCGTCCAAATTTGGACTAGGCTAGGAAATTTCAAGTTTTTACCAATAAGTTTTTCTTGTCCAATTCTTTCCCCGTTGGCTTTTCCCTACCTACGAAATCAAGTCGTTACACTATGCTTTCTCATGTCTTTAGTTTTCGGATTATTGTGCGTGGTGTATGAGTTGCGTCCCAACCACTCTTTTGATGTATAGATTGACTTGTCAAACCTATGATTAGACTTTCGCTTTTATGTCAAACTCTTTTATGATATGAGACCTATTGTTTAATTTTCTCGTACTTTCTATTATGTTGTATTGTATGTATGTCAAGTGGCTTGTGTAGGGCCTCTCAGGGTCTTATATGTCATGTCATGCCTAGCGTGTACTTTAGGTCGTGAAATTCAATTTATTTGAGTGGTGAAAGTATGTATGATGAAAATATCATTCATCATAATTGTCCTCCCAAACACAATGTTACGTATTCACTCAATGTCCGATATCAAAAATTTCTTTCATCAATTTATAAAAGAATGAGTGTAAATAGTATTAATTATAATTTGATTTACGGTCGAAAAATATCCTAATTTATTTTTATCACAAGGGCAAGTAAATTTTGAAGAGTGGATTATCTATAATGACAAATCGTTGATCGATTATTTTATGGATCCAAACGACTACATAGATCAAATCAAGTTAACTATGTTTGAAATCTATGTTAGGAAGGAGCCTACGACTAGTCAACAATGTTCTCCTTTATCGGCTGATATCTATCCTCAATTAGAAAATTGTAATAACCCTGATGGATTATAATCCAATTCAGTAATTTTCCTTGCATGACCCATTACCAAATTATTCTTACTGATCGATGTGATTTTTATTTGAATGAAACTATTAATGAAAGTGACTGGTAATACTCAATAATTGTACTTTGACTATTATTTGTTGATTTTGACAATTATTTGTTAATTTATAGGATTTTTTATTATTATTATTATTATTATTATTATTATTATATATTTTGTAGCGGATTACCTCAACATGAGAAGAATATTGCTTCAAGTTATGGACTAGATAATTATTTTTGATCAATCCTCACACTTGAAATGATTAAAAATATTGCGACATCCTCAAATTCTTATGTCTCACCTACTTTTGATGCAAATGATTATTATCAGTAAGTCCAAACACTTGATTTTTATTAAAGTAAGTTTATCTTATGAGGTAAATAATTATACTTTTTACACATAGGAAAAATATAATGCAAGATGAGCTCATTGATTATGTGAATATCGATGACCGTGACCTTTCAATTTATGGCTCAAATTCAGCCAGTGATTGTGATGATTTGCCTAATGCGAAGCTATCAGGAGATAATGTCTCATTTGAGATATGATCTAGTGATGATGATTATTTTTTACGCCCAATCGGTCACCCAGACCGATGTCCATGAGTCCATTTCATGGAGAAAAATATTTTCCACTTCCGACTCAATAGTTAGTAATTATATCACCCACAAAGAGCATGCTTGAATTTCATTCTCATGAAATTTCATTTCTTAATCATCTTTCAGATGGTCTAGATATCTTTGTCAATACATATGATGAGTATACATCACTATATACGTGGTGTGCACAAAATTTTATGAACAATGTTATTTGATATTGAAAAAGGCATGTTGTTCAATTCAAAGAAACAATTGCAAAACAAGTTAAGCTTTTATATTTAAAGATAGTGAGGGGAGTACTTAGTTAGTTTGAAGGCGTGTTGAACAAGGAGGAAAATTTTGGCTAACTTCTTTTAAGGATAAACATACTAACATGTGAAAAGTTGGAAGATACATTGAAGAACATACATATATATGAGTACATACCACGAAGGACATTTCAACTCGGATGTTGAAATGATTTATTCTGTTCTACGTACTGATATAGTAATAACGCGAATGTACTATTTCATCCTTAGATAATTTTACTTCAATAAGGAAATATTGATTTCTTTATTTGATAATGAATTTTATTTTTACCTATCAAGTTTTCCATCAAAGATTGCGAAGAAGTTGTCCTTAAAGCATATGACATTTTAATAAGTAGAAGAAAGACCTATCTTAGACACAAGCGCACCTTTGAAAAAGTCTATAGTACTGAAAAAAGTTGTTTTGCTGAGTTGCTAAGATTCATGGGAGCCTTGAAACACTTCAATACAGGCATAATAGTCGAACGAAAGATAAGCGACATGATGATGCCATTGAAAATATATTCAACTACGTATTCTGGACTTTCAAGTCGTGCATTGATGGGTTTATTTTTTGTCATCACTTAATATCAGTAGATGAAACACATGTATAGGGAAAATATGATATCAAGTTGTTGATTACGATTGCAATGGACGGTAATGGATCAATATTACCTTTTGCCTTGCAATAGTTGTGAATAAGAGCATTGAGAAATGGACTTTGTTTTTGAATTATTTGAACTTGTACTTTGTCAAAGGTCGTTAAGGCATAACATTGATATCAGATGACATCACAAAATACTTTCATCCATGTATAATTCTCTAAATTAACATGCCTCATTTGGGTACCATCGCTTTTGTTTAAGACATTCAAATAGGGGTGTGAATCAGTCGGTTCGATTTGGTTTTATGTATTATCGATTTCGTTTATCGGTTTTTAGTTTTTAAATATGTTAATCCAATAACTAAACCAATGAGAGATTTTTATCAGTTTTTGATTTATCGGTTTTGGTCCTTAACAGTTCAATTTTTTATTGAACCAATAAGAAAATACTTATAGAATAAATATATGACTTTTCTAATAAATTTAACGCAACAACACAATAATGTATTAAAAAAATTTTACAAGTGTAACATAAAGAGAAATTAAGAGGAATAAGGTTCTTACTTTAGATTTTGACGTTTTGTATAATGTGAAGTTGTGAACTAAAAGTCACTTTGAAGTGTAAATTGAAGGCTAAAGGATAAAGAAAGTAACTAGTAAGGTATTGAGATTAATAGATAATATTTATGTACAAGAAAATATAGTAAATTACTAGACTTAATGGGTTCTCGGTTTAGCCAATAACCCAATATTCACAATCAATACCGAACCGATAGCCCGATAATTTTTTTTAAAAAAATCATTAAAACCCCGTTAATCCAATAACCCAATAACAATAAATCAATAACGCTTTTTTTGTTTTGGTTAATCGGTCAGTTCGGTTTTTGCACACCCTACATTTAAAGACCATTTTAAAACAAATCATTTTAGAAAAATGGAGATGATCAAAGAGATAAACGCATAAGCATATGTGTGGTTAATGAATAATGATCTTGACAAATGGACGTTGCACAAGGAAGAAGAGAGGAGAAGGGATATACCGACAACATGCAGATCTGAGTCATTCAATGGGCTGCTAGTTACTGCAATGGTGAGACTCACTTACAATCAAATTGTGATGTGGTTTGTTACAATATCAAAAGTTTCAATCAGCTATTACAAAAAAAATGAACAATGAATATCTAAATAATTCAAGATATTTAAGGATAATTGTCAAAGTCACTACTTCATACGCTTATAAACTATCGCCAACAAATGAAGAACATATTTTCTTTTTAGGCCAAACCCATCGGTGGCCCCCTAAAGTTGACATCAATTTTCACTTAGACATCTTGACTAAGCTTTGTTCATTTTAGACACCTCATGTATTGTCCCATTATGTCATTTTGACACTTTTTACTGACATGACATAGTGAGTGTAATACACTCAATACCAGCGCGTGAAAGACTTATTTAATCATTTTTATTTTTATTTTTTCATTTTCTTCCTCATTTTTCAGCCACCATCTCTCAAAACTTGAACTCCTTCCATGGAGAAATAGTTTTGATGATGCTATAGACAAAAAAAAACAAATTTCAACAAGAAGATATTTCACAAAAAAATTAATCTCAATCCATTAGAAGAGCCATAATTCATGTTATCGCAAAGAAGAAGGGGAACAGAAAAACTTGAAAAAAAGGATGGGTGGGGTGGGAGAGGGGTGAAGAAGACAATGTGGGTGGGAAAGCGGTTGGGGTTAGGGTGGGCAAAGATGGAGAAGACGCTGGGTGGGTAGGGGAATAGTGGAGAAGACGATCTAGGTGGGTGGGGCGGAGAAGATGACCTTGGTGGGGTTGGTTTTTGTCACGCCTCGAGCCTACACCCTGGGCGGGACTGGCACTCGAAGATCATTGTTGGCCCCAAGCGAACCCTTGGCCTGGCTTACTTAACTCAGCGGAAGACAATATTCATATCTATAATGATCAATGAACTTAACTTAACTGAATAATAAAATAACTAAGAATGTTTTAAAGAATAAACATTCCACTTGGCCAAAAGTGGCAACCCAAGTCTTTATCATAAGAATGATAATGCAAAGACTACTGAACTACTAACTGTCTATGAAGCCTCTAAAACAAAGAAGGATGTCGGGACAGGACCCCCAATCATCCTAACATCTGAAAGACTAGAAAGCAAATAAATGAGTGCTCCAAAATGCAAGGAGGCTCACCAACAGACTCTGAATGGTCAAGCTGGATTAACGACGCGTTGGATAATGATCCTGGTAACCTGCGTTTGCATCATAATAAGATGCAGGCCAACTAGCATTAATACATTAAATGTACGAGTATGTGAGCTGGAATGCTAACAAACATAGGGTCGAAAGAAATTATGGAAGAAACACCTACTTGGATCTTCTCAACTCATGGATACTCAACTCAATATAAAGCAATAAAACACATGTGATATATATATATATATATATATATATATAAAGTTTATAAAACAAATGAAAACAATCTTAGTTCGTTAAACATAAAGAAATAACAAACTTAACTTTACTCATTTAGAAAGTAATATAACTTCTGTGGGAGATTCTCTTACCGACAACCATCACTATAAGCCCAAGTTATGGTACAACATTTTACCTCATGTTGCCAAAGACCGTCCAATACCTTTCCATCGGTATAGAACTTGAATTACTAAGCGGATCCACTACTCTATACTAAAAAGCACTAAGGAATCATCCAAAAAGTATGACCCTTTTTCTGCCCATGATGCCTACATGGTTTACGGGGGATTGAGTTAATATGAACTCGCGTCCCCATATCGGTGCTCAATACTACTTCCAAATTATACTTAGCTCATATATTTTTAAAACAACTTCTTCTCTGGTTTGAGATAATTGCTCAAACTTAGCTTAAAAAACACACTTGGAATCAATGTTCCCTTTTGCTGTTCAAAACCTTTTGGGAAATCTCAGTTTCCTCTCATCTTAAATGTGAAAACATTTACTCTTGAAAATACTTAGTTCCCATTTATCATTTTAAAGAAAATGAACTTTGCTCTTACTATTTACTCAACTTCAAAACTTAAGTCTTAAAACAAAGTTAAAATGTTTGTAAAATACTTATGAAAACTTGAAATGAACTTCTCTTACCTGACTCTTGACTTCTCTTGACTTTGATCTTAACTACTCTTGACTTGACTTTTAACTGATCATTAAATTGAATTATAGATTCAAGGATTATGATTAGTGTTTGGAAATATCTCATGTTGTTTAGGAAAGATTTTAGATAGCTAAATATGAGAAAAGAACGAAAATCAAGATTTGAAGGTGGGTCCGTGACGCGGAGGCATAATTAAATTTTGGTTCCAAAAACGTCTTTTGAGGCAAAACACCTCGTGTCAGCTCCGAGACACGAAGTAGAATTTTTCAATTCTGGGAACAGGTCGCGCGACGCGCTTTCATACTCAAATTTCGTCCGACGAAATTTCTTCTTCGTTTTCCACCCCCAAATCACCCAACCTCGGTTCTTTTTCTCAAATTACCTTTAGATATTGATACCCAGCAAATGTACCTAAGAACCTAACTCGAAACGACTCTATAATACGACGTAACGAACTCAGAAACTTCTAAATTCATCGCAATTCAAGAACAACATTCAAATTCAAGAATTCATGTCAAGAACATCGACTTTTAAACTCTTTTAGAACGAATTTCGCTGAACTAAACATGTTTGGTGTGTGGGTGAATGAACCCAACGCTATGAGAGACTCACATACCTTGCTGGGCCAATTCCTTGGTGAATCTGCAACCAAAATCGATCGTTCTTGGCGAATCTGGCTTTTCCTCTTCTCCTTTCTCTTGCGTTCTTTCTCCAAAATTCCTAACTCTATTTCTCAAAAGTGTAAACTGAACTAACTCAGTTTAGACCCCAACTATTTTATTAAAAACGGATTTAATTAATTGGGTAAGGAAAAGACCAAACTACCCTTCAAAATCCGGATTGGGCATTTCCTTATTCGAACAGCCTAACTTCCAAACAACATAACTCACTCATACGAACTCGGAATCATGCAAACTTGGCGGCGTTGTAAAGATAATTCCAAGAGAGGTCCAACCATATCTGGAACTATACCTAAATCATCATGAGCTAGGAGTTATGGACATTTGAAGTTGACTAAAAACTCACTTTAACTTACTTAAAATTTTCCAGATTTCCCTATACTTTCCAAAAATAACTATTTACATATTTTAAACTTCCTTCTAGTTCTTTCTAGTTGAGAGATGTTACAATATCTCCTCCTTGGAAACATTCGTCCTCGAATGAGATTTACTCTTACTAAGCTAAGGGTGGTAACATCAAGTTCAAATATCCCAACAGCAATTTCAAACAAAGAGCATGATCACTCATAATTTAGATAGTACTAAGAAGAAAATTAGTACCTTGGTCTGCATTTTCTCCGGTTTCAAAGAGATGTGGATATCTCTTCTTCATATCCTCTTCAGCTTCCCAAGTAGTTTCTTCAACAAATTGGTTCCTCCAAAAGACTTTGACTGACGCAAGCTCCTTTGTTCTCAACTTGCGAACTTGGCGATCTAGAATCTGAATCGAAATCTCCTCATAAGATAAGCTATCCTTGATCTCAATATTTTCAGTTGATATGACCATTGAAGGATCCCCCATGCACTTCTTCAACATGGAGATGTGAAACACCGGATGAACCGTTGCTAATTCATGTGGTAGCTCCAACTTATAAGCGACATTGTCAATCCTCTTAGTTATTAGATAAGGTCCAATATACCGGTGATTAAGCTACCCCTTCTTACCAAACCTCATAACACCCTTCATGGGTGAAACTTTTAAATATACCCAATCATCTACCTCGAACTCTAACGCCCTTCTCCTAACATCAGTGTAGGATTTTTGATGACTCTGTGTTGTTTTGTATCTCTCTTGAATTACTTTCACCTTCTTCATAGCTTGATGAACTAAATTCACGATACATCTTTGTGGAACCCGGATGAATGGAATATCTGGAGCTATGAGCTTCCTCCATGATCCTCTCTTGGAGTCCATCCACTATTGGTACACACAACCTACCTTGATATCTCAATACACCATCTCCCCCTTGTTCAAAAGCTAATACTTTTTGCTTATGAACATTTGCCTTCAATTCAAGCAAAATAGGGTATTGGTCTTGCTTGTCTTTTACTTCTGACACTAATGATGATTCATCCCCATTCATCACCATTACTCCTCCTTCCGTGGAATCCATAAGTTTGACTCCCAAGCGTGCCAGTCTATGCACATCCTTTGCTAACTCTCTCTTTCCTTCTTCAACATGGGCGGTGCTACCCATAGACAACCTGCTTAAGGAATCAGCAACAACATTAGCCTTACCTGGGTGGTAAAGAATACTCATGTCATAGTCCTTGAGTAACTCTAACCACCTTTTCTATCTAAGATTACGCTCTTTCTAAGTGAACACATATTGAAGGCTCTTATGATCGATGAACACATCCACATGAACACCATACAAATAATGGCACCATATCTTCAAAGCGAAAACTACAGCAGCCAACTCTAGATCATGGGTTGGATAATTCTTCTCATGAACTTTCAATTGTCTGGAGGCATAAGTTATAACTTTGTCATTCTGCATTAAGACACAACTCAAACCAACTCTAGATGCATCACAATACACCACAAAACCTTGAGTACCTTCTAGTAAGGTCAAAACAGGGGCAGTAGTCAACCTCTTTTTCAATTCCTGAAAGCTTTTCTCACAAGCTACAGACTATTGAAATTTCACTATCTTCTGAGTCAACTTGGTCAAAGGAGACAAAATAGACAAGAACCCCTCTACAAACCTTCTATAATAACCAGCTAAACCCAAGAAACTCCTAATATCTGTTGGAGATATGGGTCTAGGTCAATTCTGCACTGCCTCAATTTTTTGAGTATCAACTTTAATTCCCTCTCCAGACACAATATAGCCTAAGAATGTCACAGACTCAAGCCAAAACTCACACTTAGAGAACTTGTCATACAACTCCTTATCTTTCAAAGTCTGGAGAACTATTCTGAGATGGCTAGCATGATCTTCTTCATTCCTTGAATAGATTAGTATGTCATCAATGAAGACGATAACAAACATATCTAAATAAGGTTTAAAGACTCTATTCATAAGATCCATGAACGTTGCTGGTGCATTGGTCAAACCAAAGGACATGAACAAAAACTCATAATGACCATATCTGTTTCTGAAAGCTGTCTTTGGAATATCACATTCCCTTACTCTTAATTGATGATAGCCTGATCTGAGGTCAATTTTTGAGAAACAGAAAGCACCCTGAAGCTGATCGAAAAGATCATCAATTCTCGAAAGAGGATACTTATTCTTGATAGTAACCTTGTTCAACTGACGGTAATCTATACACATCCTAAGGGAACCATCTTTCTTTCTCACAAACAACACCAGAGCGCCCCAAGGTGAGACACTTAGTCGAATGAAGCCCTTATCTAATAGATCATTTAACTGCTCTTTCAACTCTGTTGGTGCCATTATGTATGGCGGAATAGAGATAGGACGAGTATCTGGAATGATGTCTATACCGAAGTCTATTTCTCTCTTAGGAGGGACTCCGAGTAGGTCATTAGGAAAGGCTTCTGGAAACTCTTTTACTATAGGAACTGATTGAATGGGAGGTACCTCAACACTTGAGTCATTAACTCGGACTAAGTGATAGTTACAACCCTTTGAAACTAACTTTCTCGCCTTAAGGTATGAAATGAAATGACCCTTAGGCACTGCTGAACTACTACTCCACTCTATGACTAGTTCATTAGTAATCTGAAACTTGACAACTCTAATTCTACAATCTATTGATGCATAACAGGCATGAAGTCAGTCCATACCTAAAATGACATTAAAATCTACCATGTCTAACTCAACTAAATCATCTATGGTGTTCTTATGATTGATGGAAATGGAACAATCACAATAGACTTTTTCTGCTAGAATAGACTCCCAAACAGGTGTAGAAACACGGAAGGGTTCATAAAGTTTCTCAGGAATAATTTCAAACTTATTTTCAACATAAGAGGTTACAAAAGATAAACTTGTTTCTGGGTCTAGCAAAGCATAAACATCAAAAGTAAAGACTTTGATCATACTAGTGACAACATCTGGAGAGTTCTCTTGCTCTTGGCGACTAGTGATTTCATAGAGGCGGTTTGCTCCTCTGCCAGTACCGGAAGTAGCTCCTCTAAGTGCAGCCCTGTCTAGTGGAGCAACTGATGAAGACTGGGCTCGATTGCCTGGATTTCCACTACCTTGCTTATTCTTAGAACACTCTTTCATGAAGTGTCCCTCTTGCCCACACTTGAAACAACCTGTCTGGCCATCACGACACTTACCTGAGTGGTTTCTACCACATACATGAGCACAACTACCTCCTTGTGCCACACTACCTTTAAGACTGTGATGGTCTAGCTCTGAAGCACTGTGAATTCTTGCCATTATATTCACATTTGTTCTTAGGTGCAGGTGCACTAAAAGATGATGGTGCAGGCCCCTTTTGCTTCTGAAAGGACGAACGATTCACACTACCCTTCTGCTGCCCAGACTCATTTCATGTCTTTACTTTCTTATTCTTGAACTCCTCTCTATCTTTAAGCTTCTTTTCCTCTACCTGCTGAACATAGACCATCAATCTCGAAATGTCCATGTCCCCAATAAGCATTATTGTCTGGCCCTCTTTTCTTGATAGACGGGCCAACCCAGCAACGAATAAGCTCATTCTACTTCTCATGTCGTTAACCATCTCTGGAGCATAACGGGATAGTTGGGTGAACTTTAACCCATATTTATGAACACTTAGAGATTCCTGCTTAAGTGTGAGGAACTCATGTACCTTGGCCTCTTTCAGTTCCCGGGGAAAGAAATGCCCTAAGAAAGCATCCTCAAAACAGACCCAACTCGCAGGTGGTGCTTCCTCAACCCTACCCCTTTCCACTGATCAAACCAGGTCCTAGCAACATTCTTTATCTGGTATGCAGCTAGCTCAACTCTCTCAGTATCAGCAACATGCATCACGTCGAATACCTTTTTCAGTTCCTCAATGAAGTTTTCTAGATCCTCAGTAGTGCTGGAACCAGTGAAACTTGGAGGATTCATCCTCAAGAACTCACGAATCCTTGAAGTGTCAGCCTCTTCTTGTCGAGCCCCTCTTTGCTGCCCAATCTGGTTAGTCACAACTTGGCTCAACATTCGGATAGCCTCACGGAACTCAGCATTGATGACTTCGCCTTGAGGTTGCACTTCAGGTGCATTGAGTAACTATTGCTCTTCAACATTTCTCCTAGCTAGACGACCTCTGACTGCTCTCCGTGGAGGCATGATTATCTGAAAACACGCACAAGCACGAATTAGAAGAAACATTTTAGAGATCAAACTCTAACGCACGAAAAGAATGTGAAAGAAGTGAGATAATTTCTTAAGTGTTGCACCCTCCTAATTATAGATGTGGCACGCTTCACACCGATAACTAGGAATCTACAGACACGGCTTCATAGAATCCCTAGGACTCTTGAACTATGTGCTCTGATACCAAGTTTGTCATGCCCCGAGCCTACACCCTGGGCGGGACTGGCACTCGAAGACCATTGTTTGCCCCAAGCGAACCCTTGGCCTGGCTTACTTAACTCAGCGGAAGAAAATATTCATATCTATAATGATCAATAAACTTAACTAAACTAAATAATAAAATAACTGAGAATGTTTCAAAGATTAAACATTCAACTTGGGCAAAAGTGGCAACCCAAGTCTTTAACATAAGAATGATAATTCAAAGACTACTGAACTACTAACTGTCTATGAAGCCTCTAAAACAAAGAGGGATTTCGGGACAGGACCCAATCATCCTAACATATGAAAGACTAGAAAGCAAATAAAGGAGTCCTCTGAAATGCAAAGAGGCTCACCAACAGACTCTGAATGCTCAACCTAGATCAACGAGGCGTTCAATGCTGATTCTAGTTACCTGCGTCTGCATCATAATAAGATGCAGGCCAACTGGCATCAGTACAATGAATGTACGAGTATGCGAGTTTGAATGCTAACAAACATAGGCTCGAAAGAGATTATGGAATAAACACCTACCTGGCTCTTCTCAACTCATGGATACTCAACTCAATATAAAGCAATAAAACACATGCGACATATATATAAAACTTATAAAACAACTAAAAACATTCTTAGTTCGTTAAAGATAAAGCAATAACAAACTTAACTTTACTCATTTAGAAAGTAATATAACTTCTGTGGGAGATTCTCTAACCGATAACCATCACTATAAGCCTAAGTTATGGTACAACATTTTACCTCACGTTGCCAAAGACTGTCCAATACCTTTCCATCGGTATAGAACCTGAACTACTAAGTGGATCCACCAGTCTATACTAAAAAGTACCAAGGAATCATCCAAAAAGTATGATCCTTTTTCTGCCCATGATGGCTACATGGTTTATGGGAGATTGAGTTAATATGAACTCGCGTCCCCATATCAGTGCTCAATACTACTCCCAAATTATACTTAGCTCATATATTTTTAAAACAACTTCTTCTCTGGTTTGAGATAATTGCTCAAACTTAGCTTAAAAAACACTCTTGGAGTCAATGTTCCCTTTTGTTGTTCAAAACTCTTTTGGAAATCTCAGTTTCCTCTCATCTTAAATGTGAAAACATTTACTCTTGGAAATACTTAGTTCCCATATATCACTTTAAAGAAAATAAACTTTGCTCTTACTCTTTACTCAACTTCAAAACTTAAGTCTTAAAACAAAGTTAAAACGTTTGTAAAAGACTTCTAAAAACTTGGAATGAACTTCTCTTACTTGACTCTAGCCTTCTCTTGACTTTGATCTTAACTGCTCTTGACTTGACTCTTAACTGATCCTTGAATTGAATTATGGATTCAAGGATTATGATTGGTGTTTGGAAAGATCTCATGTTGTTTAGGAAAGATTTTAGATAGCTAAACATAAGAAAAGACCAAAAATCAAGATTTGAAGGTGCCGCGACGCGGAGGCATAATTAAATTTTGGTTCCAAAAACGTCTTTTTAGGCAAAACACCTCGTGTTAGCTCCATGACGCGGAGCAGAATTTTTCAATTTTGGGAAAAGGTCACGCGACGCGCTCCCATAGAGCCCCAAATCACCCAACCTCGGTTCTTTTTCTCAAATTACCTTTAGATATAGGTACCCATCAAATGTACTTAAGAACCTAAATCAAAACGACTCTATAATGCGACGACGAACTCAGAAACTTCTCAATTCATCCATATTCAAGAACATTCAAATTCAAGAATTCATGTCAAAAACATCAACTTTCAAACTCTTTTAGAACGAATTTCACTGAACTAAACATGTTTGGCGCGTGGGTGAATGAACCCAACGCTATGAGAGACTCACATACCTTGCAGGTCCAATTCCTTGGCAAATCCGCAACCAAAATCGATCGTTCTTGTCGAATCTTGCTTTTCCTCTTCTCCTTTCTCTTGCGTTCTTTCTCCAAAAGCCCTAGCTCTATTTCTCAAAAGTGTAAACTGAACTAACTCAGTTTTGACCCCAACTATTTTATTAAGAACGGATTTAATTAATTGGATAAGGAAAAGACCAAACTACGCTTCAAAAATCTGGATTGGGCATTTCCTTATTCGAACAGTCCAACTTCCAAATGGCATAACTCACTCATACAAACTCAGAATCACGCAAAATTGGAGTTGTTGGAAAGATAATTCTAAGATCTTTCCAACCATATCTGGAACTACACCAAACTCATCTTGAGCTAGGAGTTATGGTCGTTTGAAGTTGACCAAAAACTCACTTTAACTTGCTTAAAATTTTCCAGATTTCCTTATACTTTCCAAAAATAACTATTTCCAGATTTTAAACTTCCTCCTAGTTCTTTCTAGTTGCGAGATGTTACAGTTTTTTTTAAAAAAGATTGTGTAAAAAATTCCACTTGTCATTTGGTCATTGGCTACTTCTTCATTCTACTAAAATATCATTATTTTAAAATTATTTTTAATAAATATGCCATGTGTTTTTATTTAATTTGACATGTCATCGGCGAGTGTGTACGCACACCTTATATATTTGACTGATTGTTAAAAAAAGTGCTAAAATGACACATATGACATGAGGTGTCTAAAATGAACAAAGCTTAGTTAATTTGTCTAAGTGAAAATTGGTGCCAACTTTAGAGGGCCACCGATGGGTTAGTCGTCGAGTTTTTTGTTGTTGCAAGATGTAAGCTATGTATCATGAAAGAAGTTAATAGTGTTATTTTGGTGCTTCTCTTATTAAATTTGTACCTCTTAGCGTATCATGCTTTATGATATACAACATTTATTTCAAATTTCTTTTTCATATCAGCTTGGACAAATGTTGAATTAATTGAATCATTAGATCACGCACATATTGAATAATGTATTCATTTATAAAGGTTAATGTGGCATGCATTTGATCATATTTCATCATGTCAGCCAGGCATTCACATTTCTTATTATACTTGATTATTTTGGATACAATGAAGTATTTTATTCTAATAACACCTACGATCCAACCACAACTCTTTTTCTTGCATCTTAACTCATATTTCTTTAAACATAATCTTTCAACAATGAATATTCTGTTTTTCTAAAAATAAAAATATAAAAAAGAACTTTTACATACTTTGTTTGCTCTCAAATATTTACCCTACTATGCTTTATCAGGTGATGGATCTTTATTAAATAAGTATTGTACAATGCTGGTGATTCATTTCTTTTTCTACTAAATTTTGTAGTAGTTGAAGTTTGATCAACTTGCTTAATTACGGGCGTTTGCAATGAGATCTGTAAATCTTATTCAACCTCAATGTCACTGAATCTTGATTATTCTAACAATAGTGTGTATTGTATTATCAATTGGTGTCGACTTGCATTATTAAGAAACCATTTCACTAGGAGAATTTTTTTTTAAAGCAATGACGTTAGATCCGAGAGAAAATGTTATTTCTGACGGTTCAACAATGAAACGATATCTCTTATAATCTAAATCACTTTTCAACAAATGCATGTTCTGAGTTCATCTCTTTGATTGTGTCCGTCTTAATGTGAAAGAATTCTTTTAGTTGATGTTCTTCCATTTTTGTCAGTTAAATTATTTTTTGTTTATGAAAAAATGAAATGATGTATCTAAAAGAAGCACGAGGAGGTTTTGTATAATGATCTACACAATTGTAGTCCAATGTCTACAATTAAAGTGGATCAGTATCAAGATTAAGATCATACTGGAAAATATAGCAAACCTCATTCTACTATGTCTGAGTTCATTTTAGGTTTTTTATATGTATAACTTATATCAGGATTAGAGAGGATCATATATACAAGACTGATCTACACTTGAAAATATAGCAAATTTTAGTTTATTATGTCTGAGTTTGTCTAGTGTTTTCATCTATATAACTCATTCACGATCAGAGAATGTCAGACATTCAAGACTGAACTCACAATCATATATATATATATATATATATATATATATATATAAAAGAGAACCCTTGGGCCGCCTACGTGGCACCACCACAAATAAGGATTTCCTTTTAATTTATTTATTTCCAAAACTAGCCTTCCCCTTTCATGAAAAGTTGCGACTTTTAAGAAAGGTTGTGACGTTTATGAAAGGTTGTGACATTTCCAAAGCATTGTGACTTTTCTAATGAATTGTGACCTTTTCGATAAGGCACGATAAACATTTGTTCACACTACCCTTTGTTGTCTATAAATAGAGGGATTTCCTCTCATTTTAAACAACGAAAATTTTGAACTTTTTTTTCTTCTTCTGCACAATTAAATATTCATGTACTTTGCTCCTGTTGAGTGGCTTATTGGCACCATTGTTTTTGTATCAATATGTTGGTGAATAAAATCGTTCCATCCTGAGAGAATCTAATTCTTTAAACCTCGGGTATTAAAGGGGAATAGTTTTCTTAAGGGGACATTGTGCATTCAGTGGACTCAATTTTTTCCTTTCTATTCTATTCTATTTTACACATCCTGATATTTTTTTTACATTCATTAATTTATGCTTATGATATTAATTTATTGTTTTTGAGTACATGTTTTAAACTATATTGTTTATGTTTCTGCAAAGTTATTGTCTCCGGTTATATTGAGCATATACACATATAGTAGATTCATTGTGTAGAAAATAATTATTATACTTAGTTCCAATAATTCGTGTTTTGATATTCTATATAAAATTCTATAACTTAAAAGTATAAGGTTACATATTATCTATGTTTACATAGATATGAAGTTTCTCACTTATCAATTGAAGAAATTCATTATGCAAGTTCAAAAGTTATGATTGCTTTCATCTTCAAGCATAATTTATTTTTTGAATCTGTTAACAAATTTTTGATTTTTTTCTTGAGACATATATCACAATTGTATAATCTATGCAACTTAAATGTGTTCTTTTTCTTACGAAATACCTTTGTATATATATTCTTATTTTCCTCTTTATTTTTCTTTTAATGTTGATTAAAGAACCAATGATTTATTATTTCCTGAATAACTCATTCATTAGCAGTTCTTAAGTTATGTGATAATGACAAATAATCAAATTCATGTTGGAATATTGCTACAATAAAACCTCTTTAAATTAATATAGGTGGAATCATGAAATTTTATTATTTTATAGAGATATTATTTAATGGATAAATTAATATTTATTAATTTAAAGAATGGTTTGAGATTTAATGAAGGTTAATTTTGATTATATCAAAATCACTGTATCTTACTAATTTATATATCATATTTATTGATTTCACATAAAAATAGGAAAAAGAATACTATACGTAAAGGACAACGAATACATCAAAATCATTGTATATTACTAATTTATGTATCATATTTATTGAATTGTCACTATCGTGCAAACAAAAGAGCATGATGACAAGTGTGCTTTTTGATGAATATATTTGTTGTTTTGACCACAAAATGCATGGTAGATGAGTTTTGCTTATGGTAGATAATTTTCAGTCCATAATAGAAATATTGAAGGATTATAAAATGTTGAATTGTTTTTCTTGCCACCCAACATGACATCCAAAATTCAACCTTGTGATGCTGGGATAATAAGAGCTTTCAAGATGTATTATCGTAACAGATTTTATCGTAGGATATTAGAAGGCTATGAAATGGGACAAACTGATCCAACAAAGATTAATGTTTTGGATGCTATTAATTTTGCAATTCCTGCTTGGACAACAAATGCTCAGCAAGAGACAATAGCAAATTATTTTCAACACTGTAAAATTCATTCGGGGGCTGCAATCTCAGAGAATTTGAATGAACCCACTTGTAAAAACGTCATTAATGAACTTGAGGTCATCATTAATAATCTTGGTCACCACAGTAAAATGGATGTCAATAACTAGTTGAATTATCTGGGTGAAAGTGATGCATGTTTAGAGGTCCAGAGCTTAGAAGAAATTATGGATACATCGGAAAAAACAATGTTGATGATAAGTTGAAGATGATATTATACATTTGGAACCGGTTACGCGTAAGAAAACACTTATCGCATCTAGAACTCTTCACAATTTTATGGTGCAATTCGAAAAGACAACACCAGAGCTCTTGGATGCAATAAGAAATGTTAGAGATGAGCTTCAACTAGATTTAAATTTTAAGAAAAAACAGAACACAATAGAATCATATTTCACCAAATTGTCTTAGACATATTTGTAGTTTTAAAGAATTATTAATTTATGATATTAATGGGACCATATATTTATATAGGGGTCTTCTGGAAATATATTATCTTATTATCTTATCGAAATTGGTAATATTTTTCATTGGCCCAAGTTGGGACTGGAGAAAAATATTACTTTAGAGAGATTATTAATTTATCGAGTATTAATTTATAGAGGTTTTACTGTAATATTTTTTTAAGAACCTATTTTTTCCATTATTTCTAATGTATGGATATTAGTAAAGGATTATTTGCAACTTCAATGCAATTATTATTTATGACCTCGCGAAGCGCGGGCAAATTACCTAGTTAAAAATATAGTTAATCTTAGTCTATTATGTCTGAGTTTATCCTAGGTCTTTCATCTGTATAACTCATATCATGGTCAGAGAAGATCAGACATAAGGACTGAATTCTCATTTGAAAATATGGAAAATCTAAATCTATTATGTTTGGGTTCGTCCTAGTTTTTAAATATGTATAACTCATATCAGGATCAGAGAAGGTTAGACATACAAAACTTAACTCATTACTGAAAATATAACATATCTCAGCATGTCAAAAATCATCCTAATTTTTTCATATGTACAACTCATTGTATGCGTCTAAAGTTTCAACCCTGAAATACAGCAAACAAGAAAGGAAAATAGCAAGCAAACAACAGTATTTGTATTTGAATTTATGCGAAAGTTACAATCTTTATAAAATCTTTAAGAAAAGATGTGTAATCCCCTTATTATTCTCTTCAATGATGTTCTTGATTTGATGGAATAAATGCAGCTCAACTTTTGGAGCGAAGACTTCTTTGTACTTGCGGCTCAACACTTGGATCGAAGACTTCTTTGCATGCGGAAGACTTGCAGATGACCACTGAAGAGCAAGGACTCTCTATGTATTTCTATGTGTCTTCTTCTTTTTCTTCCTCCTCCTTTTGGTCTTATGAAGACCTCTTTATATAGGCTTGAACTAGCATTTTAGGGGTATGTTTGTCCAAGCAATTCTGGTCCTTGGGCTTGAAGAACATGGGTTGGGCTCGTCTTGTCAACTTAATAGACTGACCCAAATGTGATTTGGACTTTATTTAAGTCATATATTTTGACTTAAATATTAATTTGACTTTATTAACCAGTAAATTGACTTGATCAATATATCATGAATTTATGGATTAATCCAAAATTTAATATGGATTTATCAATAAAATTTCATTGTCTACAAATGCCCCCTGCTTCGAGGCTTGTTGCGGTGTCCAACCTTTAAACATAAGGCTTGAAGCATTCGTGAAATATTTTTTTATGAAGTCTTTCAAAACTTTCCATATTTGATTTATATGGAAATTTTTCATAACTTGAATCCAATGGAATTTTTCATAACTTGATTCCTATAGAAACTTACCATAATTTGGTTCCTAGGAAATTTTACCATACTTTTGTTTTAAATATGGTTTTTCCATAATTTGTAGGAACACAATTTATGTACTTTTGATTTCTGTAAATACACATGCTATTACAATGATTGATTGTCAACTTGAGGCATACCAAACCCAATTTTCGTCACTTTTTTTTCAGCAAAGCACGCCTGCGGTAGAAAGTTCATAACTTGTTGTAGAAACAACAAAATCATGATTCGTTTGACGTTCCAGAAACTAGACTCAAAGGGGCTACGACATATCCAAAATTCAAAAACCAAAACCCTTCTGAATTAGCGGGAATTGATTTTTGAAATTTGCTATCAAATCTGTCTTCTTTTCTTTTATAGCTCTATGTAGGGTGTACAAAATCGAACCGAAAACCGAACCAAACCGCAAATCGAGTCAAACCAAAAAGAAAGCTCGACTAGTGGTTGGTTTGACTTGGTTTGGTGTTGTAAAAAAAAACCCAACTATATTTGGGTTGGTTTTGGTTTTAACTAAAAAAAACCAACCCGACATTACGTATATAATTTTAAAATTTTATTTTATACATAAAAATATTTACTTTGATATAATTTTTAAATATTTCTTATACTTTTTCATAGTTTTTATCTTTTAATATATTATTTCAAGTTTGAAACTTAGAATTTTGAATGGTTCCATAAAGATTATAGTCCATAAATGTTGGTAATTATAATAAAACTTAAATCAAAATCAAATTAATACTAATGCAAAAAGAAAATCAATTTAACACTAAGAATGACAATAATATTGAATATTTGTTCTTTGGTTTTACATTAGTTTAGACAATTAAAGTACATAATCTAATTTTAATTTTCTTTAATATTTAGTCATGTAACTAATACTTATTAAACTTATTTTAGCATGATTTAGTACTTTTAAATTATGATCATTTTCATTATGACTTGTTAATTTGCAATATTTATTTTACATGATTTTATTATTATTATTATTTGGATATTTTAGTGTCATTAATCATATCATTGTTTGTGTTGTATTCTTAAGAAACACCTTAGATAGTTGTATTTTGGTAGGACTGAAGAAATATTTGAAGTACAAGTAAATTATATCCTTGTATGAATACTTTAGCGGAAAAACTCAAAAATATCCGAGGTTGAAAAACCCGACTTTTATTGGTTTGGTTTGGTTTATAGATTTAAAAATCCGACACAAATGGTTTGGTTTGATATTTGAAAAACCCGAACCAATCAGACCATGTACACCCCTAGCTCTATGCAGTCCCACCAAAACGTCTCTATCTTGGTGTAGGAGATTCCGAATGATGAGCAACTTGTTTCTATAGAAAGTAGACATGAAAGTATACATCATATCAAAAAAATCAAGGTAAAATTCTTCATGGATTGATGAGAATAAATTTTTGAATTGTTGGTCTTCAATTCTGTCATTATTGTTTTGCAGATTGTGGAGTCTCACCAAAACGTTTCCATCTTGGTGTAGGAGAGCTCGAATGGAGAGCGACTTGATTCGATAGAAAATAGACTCTTAAGTTTACAACATATCCAAAAATCAAAGTCAAAGTTCTTATGAATTCACCAAAATTGATATTTTTAAAGTTAGCGATCCAATTGACTTTGGACAACATCAATGAGTTCACTTCTCTGCATCTTCGTCGAATAGCCGCATATTGATTGAGAATTTTGTCATCATCTACATAGAGAAAGAACAAGAATCTCCTAAGTCAATACAACCATATTCATCATGACGAGCGCGAGAGCATATGCCACAACTTTTACCATGCCGATTTAAAGCTTCGTGCAATTGGCACCGTGAGACACATCATTTTT
Source organism: Solanum stenotomum (assembly GCF_019186545.1). Classification (NCBI taxonomy): domain Eukaryota; kingdom Viridiplantae; phylum Streptophyta; class Magnoliopsida; order Solanales; family Solanaceae; genus Solanum; species Solanum stenotomum. The sequence continues at coordinate 33,158,994 of NC_064289.1, read as the reverse complement.
CCTTTTTTTTTTGTAGGTTTACGATGGACCGAAGACAGCCTCAATATCACACCATAAAAATGAGGGGTAATCCATAATTGACGAGGAATCACTTGGTGCATCTTTATTTCTAGTTGCGATTTTGACGACGAATCATACTTGGTGTAATATTTTAGCGATTATGGCTTTGGTGGAGATGTACCACACTTAGTGCATCTTCTTTTGTAACTGCGGCTTTGACGACGAACAACACTTGGTACATTTTATTTTTCATTTGCGGTCACACATGATGCATCTACTTTTGTAGTTTCAACTTCGATGACGAGCCACACTTGGTGCCTCCTCTTTTGCAATTGTGGCTTTAGCGACGAGCCACACTTAGTACATCTTCATTTACAACTGTGGCTTTGATAACGAATCATACGTGGATCATCTTCTTTTAGAGTTGTGGCTTTGATGACGAACTACACGTGAAATATCTTTTTTTTGCAGTTGCGACTTCGACGATGATGTCTTTTCTTTTGTAGTTTCAACTTTGATGACAAACCACACTTGGTGCCTCTTCTTTTACAATTGTGGCTTTGGCGAGAACAACACTTAGTGTATCTTCCTCTAAATTGAAGCTTAGCGATGAATCACACTTTGTACCTCTTCATATGTAATTTTGGCTTTGGCGAGAAAGAGATTTTGCCGCAGTTTGTCCTAATTATGGAGAGGAACTACTTGTCACATTATTAACTCATTTAATCAAACTTCAAAATATGCCCCCATGTCAAAGATAGAAGCTCACTTATGACTGCATCGATCCATAAAAATATTTGAAGCAATGATGTTTGATGAAAAGGTGATGCAAACTTGATGAAGACATATAAGAAGAGTTGACAAACCACTTCTTGATGTTTGATTTTTATTTTCTACTTAGACCTTTTGTATGGGATGATATGTCCATTTTCTTTCATCCCTTCCTTATGATGTGTAAAAACTCTTGTAATTTTGAAGCAATAAAATGTATTTACTTTACACTTCAATGCAAAACATGTGAGTTTTTTTTCATCTAATTTTTCTAGGCCACTTATTTCAAGGTTTTTAACCTATTGAATTTTTTGGACCATATAGATTTAAATTCATGAGGGCCAAAATTAACAATTTGAAGATTTAACTCATTTTCATGGAGCTTTTCTGACTTGAAAACTTGGCTCGCATTTGAGAAGCATCATGATTTGAAAACTTAGCTCAAATATGTAGAGCTTCAAAACTTGAGACTTAGCACGAATTTTATGAGCTTCATGACATATATTTTTGGCTTAAGTCATTTGTAGCTCCTTAAAGTTATCCGTATAATTCATTTAGACACCTCAACAAACCTTGTTTCCTATTAGACACTTCAACCTTAAAAAATAAATACCGATTGAACATTTTTCTGACACTTAGTTAAAAGAGAAAGTGCATGTAATACACATGCATATGATGTGGCAAAATAGCAAATCAGATAAAAATATATGTCATTTTAATTTAAAATAATTATAAAAATAAATTTTAAAATTAAAACAAGTCAAAATCTTAAAGGAAAAGACTTTAAACTTGAAAAAAAAAACTAAAAAAAGGAAAGAAATTATACAACCCTCACCCCACCCCACCGCAAGCCTCTCACTTTCTTTTCTTTCTCTAACTGTTCCACCATTGTTAATTCTCGATTTAGAAAAATTAGAGATTTTAACATATATAACATATGAATTTATCTTTTTTATTTCTCTTCATGCCTTCTTTCTTATTTCCATCTAAATTGATAGTGTTTTCTTAAAAGATCCACTCTTCCTTTGTTTATTTTGATTTCAAAATTATTTTTTTGTTTTTGCTGTTTCGACACTGATTTGCGAGGAAGAAGGGGTGTGGGTCAAGGTGGTGTCTGGGGGGAGAGGTGAAGAGGGAGAGAGAAAGTATTTGAATAATGATTTTTCATTTTTTCCAGCAAAGAAGATGTAGATGGTTTCCATTTTTTCTGGCAAAGAAGACATCTCCATTTTTCCGACAAAAAATTGTGGATGGTGATCTCCATCTTTTTCCATAAAAAAGATGATGGAAGTAGACAATAATGAGAAGATTAAAAAAAGAAGAAGAAAGCAGGAAAATTTGTAAAAAAATGGCGATGAATTTGTGAAGAAAAGTGGTTGCAGTAGGTGTATGGTTTTGGAAGAGAAGAAAAATAAAAAGATTGTTATTGTTAAAAAAAATGAGAAAATAAAAGAAAAGATTTAAAAGGAAAAGGAAAAATGTTAAAATATTAATTTCACGCGCTCACTGGGAATTACACTTTTTGTGCCACGTCGGCAAAAAGTGTCTAAATGGTTCAAATTCAAGAGGGTAGAGGTGTTTAATAGGTACCAGTCCTAGTTAAGGTGTCTAAGTGAATTATGCGGACAACTTTAAGGGGTCATAGATGACTTAAGCCAATATTTTTTTACTTGAAGATTTTGCTCGAATTTGATGAGCTTTGAAACTTAAAGATTCAACAGAATTTGATGAACTTTATGACATGCATTTTAGGCTCGTGCGTCAAGTAACATTTTGATTTGAATATTTTTTTCTCAAATTTGATGTGCTTCATGACATATATATATTTTGACTTGTGTGTCAATGAGCATTTTGATTTGAAGATTTTGCTCGAATTTGATGAGCTTTGAAACTTGAAGATTTTGCATAAATTTGTGAAGCCTCGTGACTTGAATACTTAGCTTGAACTCAACGAGCTTCACGACATGGAGATTTAGCTCGAATTTGATAAGCTTTATGTCATGAAGACTTAGCTCGAATTTGATGAGCTAGGAGTATTTTGATTTGAAGACTTAACTCGAATTTGAGGAGCTTTGGAGCTTGAAAATTTAGCTTAAATTTGATGAGTTTCATGACATGCATTTTAGGCTCGTGCGTCGATGAGCATTATGATTTGCAGTTTAGACTCGTACATCAAGGATTATGTCGACTTACATAGACTCTTCAATTTTGGTTTCGGATGAAAACTTGTCATCATCCTCAATGTCAATTATTTTTCTTTTGTAAGTTTCGAAGTTGGACAACTCTTGATCTCCATTTGAAGCCATACTCAGTTCCATATCATGAGCACGCGTTGCTAGTTTTTCAAACGTTTTAGGATTTATGTCTTGCAATATGTAACGAAGACCCTAATGCGTACCTTAGATGCATATTTTGATCCTAAAAGTTTCACTAAGACGATCTTTGCAGTTAGGGCTCAAGCTCCTCCAGCGATTTATGAAATCAATGACTTGTTCATCACTCATTTGACGGGCATTTGCAATCTCTATCATGCTCACAACACGTTTTGTGCTATAAAAACGCTTAAGAAATTGTTGTTCCATCTGCTCCTAACTATCAATGGAACTAGATCTAAGACCTATGTACCATTCGAAAGCAATTCCTATGAGAGATCTAACAAACTGCTTAACAAGATAATCACCATATGTTCCAGCATTATTGAAAGTTTCGACAACGTGTGCTACATGTTGTTTTGGATTTCCATTACCGTCGAATTGCTGTAACTTAGGAGGTTGATAGCCAACATGTATTTTTAGGTTATCAATTCTTTGAGAATACGGCTTTACATATGTGAGAGGAGACTTGGACGTGCACTCAGTTATCTTTGATAGCCTCTTTGATAAAGTCCTTCAATTTGTCAATAGGAATCAAACCTTCGGCAGACACTTGAAACTCATTGATGGCTGTTTTTTGTTTTGCGGAGGACTCTATTTTCTGCTGAGTTTCGTGAAGCCTTGCACATAATTGAGTGGATTCTCTTTCCTCCATATTCTCCATCATGTTTTTCAACTTGGTAAATTGGACGTCTTGACCTTTGATGTACTTTGATAGGCTTTCAACTGCTTTTGTCAAATTTGTAAGTTGTTCTCCTATGGTGAAAGTTTCGATCACCATCGCTTGCATCACCATTGTAGATGATGGAGAATAACGCCGATTTTCCATGACATGAGATGCAAATATGTTATGCTGAGTAGATCCAGTGCTTAAGATATCATTGTCGGCTGAAGTGAATGATTTTTTAGTTGTGGATAGGCTCAATTGGGCAAAAACCCTCTCAACCATTTCGACAATGTCTTTTTTTGCGGCTTTTGCAGACGACTTTACACTTTTTGGAGATGAACCAAAGACAATAGAAGATTCGAACGACACTCGAGAGGTTTGTTGTCCTAGCAATTTGGGTTGGTTCCTTGTGACAAGTCTCATGTTCCCTGCAGTAATATCAATGATGTTTTTCAGAACAATGCAAAATTTGGATCCATCAATTTTTGTGGATGTAGATGCAGATCCAGATGCGGATACAGATGCAGATACGAATTTAGATGCATATGCAGATTTTGAGTTGATCTTCTTGAAAGTCATCTCGACATTTTTGAACTTTGATATTCTTGAAGAGAAGAGATGATAGGTAAAGATTGTCCCACTGGGCGTGCTAATTTGTATGCGTCTAAAGTTTCAATCCTGAAATACATCAAACAAGAAAGGAAAATAGCAAGCAAACAACAGTATTTGTATTTGAATTTATGCAAAGGTTACAATCTTTATAAAATCTTTAAGAAAAGATATGTAATCCCCTGATTATTCTATTCAATGATGTTCTTGATTTGATGGAATATTTGCGGCTCAAATTTTGGAGCGAAGACTTCTTTGTATGCGAAAGACTTGCAGATCACCACTGAAGAGCGAGGATTCTCTATGTATTTCTATGTGTCTTCTTCTTTTTCTTCCTCCTTTTGGTCTTATGAAGACCTCTTTATATAGGCTTGAGCTAAGGTTTTAGGGGTATTTTTGTCCAAGCAATTTTGGTCCTTGGGTTTGGAGAACATGAGTTGGGCTCGTCTTGTCAACTTAATGGACTGACCCAACTGTAATTTGGACTTTATTTAAGTCATATATTTTGACTTAAATATTAATTCGACATTATTAACCAGTAATTTGACTTGGTCGATATATCATGAACTTATGAATTAATCCAAAATTTAATATGGATTTATCAATAAAATTTCACTGGCTACAAATTTCAGGATCAAAGAAGGCTATACATACAAGACTCAACTTAGGATTGAAAAAATAACATATCATAATTTATCAAGTCTAAATTCATCCTTAGTATTTTCATTTGTGTATAAGTCATATTAGGATTAGAGAAAGTCAAGGATACAAGACTAATCTCACACTTGAAAATATAGTAAATCTCAGTTTATTATGTTTGAGTTCATCTTAAGATTTCTCATATGTATAACTCATCTCAGAATTATAGAAGGTTAGACATTAAAGATCAAAACTTAAACTTGATAATTTTGTAAATCTCAATCTACCATATGCATATTCACCTAATTTTTCCATGCATAATTCATATCACAATCATAACTGAGTATCATCTTTGAATTCATCACAATTTTTCATGAATAATTTATATCAAGAGCAGAATTCCTCAGAGTTACACGATTGGACTTGCTCTCAATAATATGGAAAATGCCAGTCTATCATGTTTGAAGTCATACCATACTCTTTCGTGCTCGTATGTTATTTTTCCTCTGACTTCCTCTCTCATTTGCGAAGCGAAGAAAGCAGGCTTTGCCCCAATTACTGCTATCCTTGGAAAATCAAAAGAGCTACCAAAGAAATGGGATGCAATCTCCCCCTTGGCCTTTCTTGAGGAGAGGGTAGAGAAGAAAACGTCATTCGCGCAAGTCTTTTTGCTTCTGCGTTCTTATTAGTAAAAAGGGGCTCGTTTTAAGAGTTGTTCTAGATGGATGCACCACAAGACCTCTCGCGGATGCTTACCTAAGCTACAGAACTCAATTGTTGGGCGCCTTAACTAAAAGAGCTATGAACATTCTATACCAAACAAGTGGAGTAGAAAAACACTTTGTACCATTTTTTTTGTTTTGATAATCAAACAATTCAATCAACGAAAACAACAAAAAAATGATTATGTTGATAACTTGAATAATTTGATCCAAAAAAGAAAGTTATTATTAAATCTCAAATAAACGGAATTACATTGAAGAAACACTCACAACGATCTACATAATGCGATTATCAACATAAGTTCTTGATCTCACAAAATTAAGTTGAAGAAAACACTTGGCCATCCGCCGAAAAGGTGTTGAGCTTCAAATCACACTGTCTTAGCTCTTAGGAGGTACTATCGTCCCGATAACGATTAGAGGTATTGTTGTCCAAATATTCTTAGTCAGCTATTCATGTGAATATAAGATGCGTGGTGAATATTCGTTATATTTCATGAACCTTGTATTAAAATTAGTATTGCATTGCAAGGACGCTAGATGAAGAAGGTTCTGCTATCATTTTAAACATGGAAAAGAGGTAAAGACAGCCATATAATCCTTAAAGATTTCCAATAAAGTACCATATTGAGTAGTTCCACCCAAATCTGATCCTTGTTTGACCAGGTCGACTAGCAGAGCGGTACGTACCAACTGCAAATCTCTATGTTATGACAAATGCACAATGAAGCTTAATTGAACAGTTAAAAGTACTAATTCTCCTCTAGTTTGAATCTCCCAAACACACCAAGGAATACACGGTTGAAGAACCAACTTCTGGCAGCTGTCTCAGGCTCCCTAGCTCTACCAACAACTCGAGAAGGACATGATATTCCCAATGAGGACAAGAACTTTTTGCATTGAAATTCTACAAATTGTATTACACATTGAAGAGTTAACCCAACGAATAAACCATTCGTTCAGAGAGCTCTGCACCAACAGCCCTCATGTATTTGTGCAGTTGAGTCTCCATATACCGCCTTTCACTGGAACCAAAAGCTTGCCTCAAATCCTTATAAAAAAAAGAAAAAACCCAGTTACCAACAGTGGCGGAGCTAGGACAATTATTAAGGGGGTTCAAAATCTGAAGAACTAAACACACGAACACACCGAAGGGGGTTCAACATCTACTATATATACATAAAAAATAATTATAACCATGTATAAATAGTAATTTTTTCCTCCGAAGGGGGTTCGGATGAACCCCCTCCCAGAAGTCTGGCTCTGCCCCTGGTTACCAATAAGCACAAAACAGGTAAAAGCAGCTGGTAAAGAATATTTTTGCATGATTTTCCCTAATAGAATGCTTACTGAAGCAATCCTTTTCGTACTAAGAGTTGCAAATACATGCAAGCAGACTTAAAAAGTACCAGCATATCAACTCTCTCAATCTTTAAGGCCTAATTTTTCAATGGGATAACCATCTTGGAGAACCAACTCAGAACTTGATACTTCTTTGCGTTTCTCTATCTCTCATTTGTGTGTCATTTTTCATTTCAAACCACATAATTTTTAAGAAACACCTTCATTTGTGATCCACATTTTTCGGTTTAAAGCAACTATAATTAGGACTACATAATTTAGCGCAAAGGGAAGTTATTGTGACAGGTCAATTAGCATTACTTTGTATCTCAGACGAACTTCCTTCAACCCAATCAAAATGCTACCAACATCTTTGTCTTCTACTTTGGGCAGATGGATGTTACTGCTCTCAGCAACCAATTCCTCATATGAATCTTCATAATTAAATTCATCCATTTCCTCATCCTCACCAACAAAAATATCATTTGATCCGTGAAAGTGTTGTTGATCATTTCGCTCCTCATAATTTTCAAGGTTACTAGGAGGAAGAGGCTGTCCATTTTGTGCGGCAAAATCAGATAAAACCATGTACGATTTCATGTCGAGCAGTGGCTTGGCAGCATCAAATGGAACCCACCTAATCAGAGGAAAATATCATCAGTTGAAAAAAGAAAATTAGGGCTGGTATGAAAATCCATCTGACCAAAGCTCTGCAATATCAGGTATTGGTGAATGATACTTACTATTCAACAAGAAAAACGATTATCATTTAAAACAACACATTAATTAACAATATAGAAACAGCTGAAGTTCATGCTCCCGCTGGCTAAATAATTAAAGCTACCTACATAAGAAGTGCTGTGTGGCTTGATTTTCCAACAGGATAAACCTCAACATTTTGGGGTTCCAGCAATTACACGCACAAAAAAGGGTTAAAGATAACATGAGCCTTAAATTATCCAAAAAGAGATTTGTCAGTCAGGCTCTTATACTGGCTCAGTTGGTTGAAACTAGTACTAGGGACTGACTAGGTGATAAGATCGGGCAGTCAACGGGCTTGATTTTCCACATGACACAACTACTTGTCAGCTACAACTAGAAAAGTGTTAAACCTTCAACTATACTTTTTTTATATTTCTTATTGATGGCACTTTTATTGCGTAGGACTAGATAGCAATACATATTTAGCACTTTTAAAACTAGTCATGATATTGTAAAAGATTATTATAAAGATTATTCCCATTACTTTTTCTGCTATTGTCCAATACTAAGACAAAGGCCACAACGGAAAATGACATAATGAAGCTTATTAGAATATAAGGTGCATAGAGACTAGGCTCCAAGTCACTCACTGACTCACACTAGATGTCACAATAGATCAGGCCATCTATTTAACAACATACCCAGTGAAATCCCACAAGGGGTTCTGGGCAGGGATAAGTGTACGCAGACCTTACCCTTACCTAGTGGAGTTAGAGAGGCTATTTCCGGAGGACCATCGGCTCGAGTACAACAAATCGAAGTAGGTATGAAAAGGGAAAACGACAGTAAAGAAAACATAGCAACTAATAAGGAAACAGTAACAAGTCAACAACAAAATAGTGCAATTACCAAAATACCATAAACAACAGATGATGACAGAAATCGATGACAGAAATCAAAAGCAAGACACTACAAGAATAGGCTAATACTACGACAGATACCGCTAAGCCTAAACCTGTCGAAAAGCAAGACAACGCTCCACTACCTAATGTGCGACCTTTCCACCCTCCTATCTACAGTCATGTTCTTGGTAAATTGAAGTTGCGCCATCTATTTAACAACTGATTCAAAATAACTAGCCATCAGTTAACCAGCAGGTATCAGTCAATCACATACATGGCAATGCCAAATGCCATCTCTGAACAAAGAGGAATAAATGAAGATCTCAGAACAATTACCCATCATGATTTATACCTAACCTACTCATGCTCATTTTATGTTTTACCCAAAATACCCCTGTTAATTCCCTATCCCTAATTACATTACCGACAAATTGTCATCTTTCTCTTAAGAAGAAAACAAGTTGAAGTACAACTCATCTATCATAGTCCAGAAGCTCACTTCATTATCCAGAGCCCTTTCAGGATGCTCCTTTTTCTCCCACTGCGTAAGCAAGCGAGCTGACACCGACAAGATTGGTTCATTGTTGGATGCAACAAATTAAAAATAATAACAAATTGAGTTTATATCCAAGGCAAGTTAATTAGAATTTTCTGTGACTGCTAATTTTTGACTAATTAAATCTTTGGCCACATAGCTCGAGAACCTCAGCATCTCTTCATCTTGTGCAATATGTTCTTCCCTTCTTCTCTAAAACCATATTCAAGGCAACTCCAACAAACTGTCTTTCCAATTGTACCTATGCATCAGGAACAGAGATATAGCTTAAAAACTAGCACCCAAAACTACACATACTCGGCCAAACTTAACCTTCTGAGCTTCAACTGCTTTCTGATTCTCCAATTCCCCCTCCCTGACAAACCACTCCAAACTCATAAAATATTCTGCATTCATGGCTTTCAAGAGCTCAGTTTATGCCTTCTAGTCGAATAAATTCTCATGCCCCTGCCTTTGAGCCTTCTCAAGGACAAGCTGCAAATTCCTATTTTAATTCCACAAAACAGTGGAAAGGTGGTGTATATGACTTCAAGTTTGTTCTTTCTAGCTCTTATTTTCTACACACTTGTTAGTAAGGGCTTTTGGTGCCTCAATAGGATTGGTAAGGTATATGAGAGCTTGTATGCTTGAAACTTCGTGGTTATACCGGTCATTGGAAAAGCAAGGGAAATGACAGCTTCAAAAGGAAATGAAAGAGAGATAGAGAGAGAGAGAGAGGGAATGACAGGTCTGATTGAAGAAGTGGTGGATAGCTCCGCTTTTGATTAATGACAATAATGTCCCTACTATTAATGGTATTGCAAGGGAATCTGTGTGTGAATGTGTGCATTTGTATATAAACATGCCCCATCAACAGACGGTGCCTATGTTACCCAACACCAATACTCCAATAGTAGCCTGAGGGCATACTTCAAAATCACAATATACTTGAAAAAACTCTCTTTTATGCATTTGACCAAATAGATTTTTGTTGTTGAGAACTCAAAAACCGAAAAGGAATTTCAAAAATTTTCTGCTGTGGAATCATAATCTATATAATTAGAATTATGATTTAAGAGTATCCATTGGAGCATCAAATAGACTTGGAAAATCTCTCTTTTATCCATTTGGCCAAATAGATTGTGTTTACTTACCCCAGTTACATCCCTTTAATATCCAACTAATGACTTCGTATTCCTTTTCTATTTCAATGGGATGAATTAGAAGTTCAGCTTTTTACAGTGCTTAAGATTTGATAACTTAAGTTGTTCTTTAACATAAACTTCAGCCATCATCTATATTTCACTAAATTGCTCCTTACCATAATTATTTACCTTTCCCTAAGTTGCTCGGACTATTCACTTTTGGTGCCACACCCGTGTTGACACGACATGGGTTTGGGTGTGGGTGTGGGATCCCTGTCCGATTTGGTCAACCATTTTTGGGTACTTTGACCAAAATCGATGGGTAAAGCCTAGACAGGTTTAATGATTTCTATAATCAATACAAAAGCTAAGATGAAATTGAAGAAAATGGAATACCTTTTATATAGAAATTTCTATGCCACTCATTTTCCTTTAATCTCCTTCCAGGGTTCTCGTCAAATTCTACACAAAATATCTCATAATTTAGGTTTTATAACTCCATTTTTAGATATTTTAATTATTTTTAGGTGAATCCCCGCACCCATATCCATACATGGATCCATATCCCCGAATCTTAAGAATTAGATCATAAAAGATCCGACATCTAGATCCGCACCCGTTTCGGACACCCGCGCCCGAAGTCCAAGCAACTTAGACCTTTCTTTTGCTTCTTACCTAATAAAAATAATAGAAATCAATTCAAGAAAATGAGGATAATTGAAAATATCCTTGCCCAAGGCACCAGTAAAATGCTAGTTTTTACATAAGCAGAAAGAAGAATGGACCAAATATTCTGCTTAAACAGAACCAGGCCAAAATTATTAACTTATACTGCAACCTCAAGACACTGCACCCTTCTTTCTCTAAAAACAATACTTGCAAATCTAGAACAGGAGAAACACTTGGAATTTACCTAAAACATAGATAGCAGAATAGCAAAGTTTTAAAAGACAAAAGGATATTATCCTTAATCTCAAATTAACAATGTATCTGTTCATAAGCTAAAAAAGAAGAGAAACTTACTGATAACGCAAAGGGCAGAGTAGCTCAGAAGGCCGGTATGCTGCTTTGTATCTCATTTTGTTGCAGGAGTGGATGTAGTAACCCAGATAATAGTACTGGAGACTAGGGCAATGTACTTGATTCTGTGTAACCCACCTTATTTCTTGATGGGCTGAATACTTACCTAATGATAAGAAGGCAAGATCTGGATCCCAGAATAAATATTTACTTGACAAACACTTCGGGAGAATATCTATGACACCAACTGCAACTAACCGTCCATCAATCAGATACTGCTGATGGAAAGAACCAAAGCCACAAGGGGGGACAGTAAGGTCCCCAGATGGGGGAACAAATATTAAGGGTGTATCAACCAAAAATCTCCTGTATGAGCTCTCAGCGACTTCATCAGGAGAATCATTGTGCACTCTAATCTGGTACCTCCTATACAAGGAATATTCTTCGGGATCAAAACTGGACCTTTTAAGACGAACCTCAAACCTCCTCTTTTTGAGCTCGTGGTTTTCATGTGCTGTTGATGAGAAGCTCTCTTTACTACAGCTTCCTGATGAGGATTGCTTCGACTCATTATGGCTGCTAACTATGGCATCTTTATCAACTCGTCTTTCAGACGAATAAAAGTTTATATGTCCGTTGCAAGCTCTAACTAATAATCCCAATGATTCTGCTAGAGAGTTTAGATGGGTAGCTAGTGTTGCAGCAATAACTTTTGGGGTATCAGCGGCTTGCCCTCTTTCCCCAGCCCCCAATTGTGATGATTTTTCATGTTCAACACCTTTTCTTTGTCGCCTTAAAGTAGCTGCAATCTGGAACGAGATGCTGCTGGTAAATAACAGATCCTCTGACCCTTCAGTGGATAACTTTCTTTTCGCAGGTGCAACCTTTTTTACAGAGGCTTTTGGAAATTGAAAATCAGAAGAAAGATCCCCACTTTCAATGCACACATGTACGGCATTATCTATCTGACTTTCCATATGGGGGATCAATGGTTCAGTTTTGTACTTTTCTTCAAGGTTACCTGTCAAGGACTTCGTTGCTGCAAGGCTTCGACTTTGACTAGAGGTAGTGATTTGTGAATCGCCTGAAGTATCTGTTGCATCCATCAACTCATCTGAACTTTTATCTAATGTGCCATCCAGAAACCTAAACAAGTAAACATTCAATTTTATTCAAGCTGAATCATCTATAAAAAAAAATATCTCCAAATTGAATGCCAAAATAGCCAAAGATCATGCCTAAATTTTGATATTTGTTGAGTCACAGATTACACACCAGAATTAATGAACTTGATATTAACAACAATCAAACTCTAAATACGGTTATCTTTAGATTCTTCTAGTTGGCATCTTTAACTTATGATGGACTACAAATACAGTTAATCTTCTCTCTCTCTCTCCCTCACACACACACATTATAACCTAAGAGCATCCAAAAAACCCTGCAACTCAGTTACTGGACCAGCTGTCCAAGCTTGCCTTTATAGTTCGACAATGGCTAAAGCATTGGAGTGTCCAAGTGTATTACACTATTGGCACTTTATGGTCCGTCCGCGTGATATGACGCAGTAATGACAGATCCTAGAAAACAAATCTATAAAACGAAAAGAGCTTCACTGAGGATATTAGGATAATTATGAAAAACATATATAAGCTTCAGAAGCAAGGGAAACATTACCACCTACTTTCAGATGAACCAACAATCAACAACAGTAGTTTTCACAATGACCACTTAATTGCTTAGAGTTAGAACACTTTCTTGTGTTCTCAAATGCATTTTGAACACGCATTTACAGAAAAGACAGTCCCACATGAAGGAGCACGGAAATTTCCAAACAGTGTTAAATTAGTCTTGAAAAATATGTGACCCATATGAATCATTTAAATAAAAGAACATCATGGAGTTAAGATTCCAATTCAGACCCAGACAAAGGTGAAACAATTTAGTGAGACTGCCTTTTATCCATTATCATCATTAGTGGTACCCAAACCATAATGCTTTGAATTGGCACAGTATTAGACATTTCCCGGAGTTAATTAAAGGTTTTTCGCTAACCAATGCTGTTTTATTCGCAAGCACAAAATTTAACTAGAATTAACTTATCAATCATAAAGAACAGGGGAAAGTTTAAGATACCTCTGCATTCGATTCAGTACTCGGCGTTGTTCTTTGGAAGGAACAAAATCATTTGCTTTGAGACGGATGGTGTAAGATGGACAGCATGTCTTTTCCATCTCTGGTTTGTATAAGAAACAGCCAGATCTTCTCCATCCTCTATCTAGAAGAGCTACAAAATGGAAACCAATGCACAACAATATAACAAAATAGATAAGGAAATTCATCAAATGCAAAGCATCTCGGCGACCAGAATCACATGAGAAAGACAGACTGTTGCTTCTATGAAAAAATATACATGGGAGAGTGTGCTTTCTCAATGAGAAGAGATGTTGTGTCTGCATGTGCTACAAAGTCTTTCAGATAGCTTATGGAACTTAAATTACAGCATACAAATTTTAAATTCAATAAGTACTGTAATATGGGTATACATAAAGAAGGCAATGACATAACGCAAAACAGCATATGCCATATGGTGTCATTGTATTCTTTCAGAAAGAAAACAAGTTACCTAATTGCCCAGAACTAAACATCCCACTAGTGTATTAGCTATCAGTGAGGTAAAGGAAAAGGTAAATTAATAATATCAGGTAATAGCATGCCTCAGGCAATTAGAGATAAAGGGTTCAAATAAACAAGAAAAATCTGGGTGCTGCAGTATGAATGGCTGCTAATTTACTAACCTTGATAGTCATCAACTGTCAGACTGCGTGCCCATAATCCTGCAAATCAAGCATATAAATTTAGGAAAAAGCTCCAACTGAAGTTCTGGTATGTTCATGCACTTCAAGTGCAAATGTCCTCTTATGAGTTAATTTAGTGTTCCACTGTACTGTAGTGTTGTAATTTATCTTTAACTGATTCATTTTCTTTTAGTTTCATGAATTAATGCACATTAGGAAAAAAAAAATACATTCATTTTGCTCTATTCATTTCAATACTCAATCATTTGATTTTTCTCTCATATAATGAAGAAATCCCCTGTACAGTTGGGGAACAGGATAGAAATTGTGGAAAGCATCAGCTGCACTCCTACCCTTCTCCCAACTTAAATTCCAGGTGTTTTCTGCATCAGATTTGAGCATGTAAATGCGCCTAAACCACATATCAAGTTTTGTGTCACCACAACCGTGGGGCTAGTCAATCATTAGTCATTCAGGAAAAATCGGGATTTCTCCAAATCTAGTGTTTCTCTAAGTTTCAGACATCCTAACAAAATACTAACGAAACTAATAAAGCTCCTGGCAAAAAAAAAAAAAAAACCTATAGGTGTATGAAAATGGTAGTTGTGATCAAGTTTTCAATGATAAGGCAATGGAATTGGAGATGGAGGAAAGTAAAGAAATAGGATTACCGTGAGAGATACTAGTGGGACCACCAGATTTACAGTAACCACATGGGCTTCTACGTCGACCAACATCAACAACCACAGAATCGTTTCCAGCAGTGATGCTATTACTGTTGCTCCTACTGCTGCTGGCTTCACTTCTCATCTTCTTTTTCTCAGACATCTTTAGATCTTTATTCAATCACCCCGATTTCTAGGGTTTCACATAGCAATTACAAAGCAATCCTGCACTCTAATATAGAATTGATCTGCCAAATTCAGATAAACTTTAGCTGGAATTGCAACTGTACAACAACTCGTAATCCCATCGAGAAGACAACAATTGGTAATGGAATATGCCCTATTTTCGTTTCACATTTATTGCGTGCACTTGTTTCTTTTTATCTTCTCTGTCAAATCCTCCAACCAGTCTCAAGTATTTTTAATCTAACGGTTTGCTGTCTTTAGGTGCATTGTGCCCGTTTGCATTTAGCTTATTTTTATATATACAAGTACTATTTTTTTTTATTTTTAATCATTTTTAGTATATATTGAAGGCTTTTGGAAAGATTAAAAAAAAAAATTTAACCGCTTACTTTTAAGAAAAGATAGTTTAATAATGGGAAAATTGTATATAATAGCAAATTATTAATTCAAATTAAATGCTATAAATATACTTTGATTTAATTGTACCATATAGCAAACTATTGCTATTTTTGCCACTCTCCCTGGTGGAATCTCGCTCGCCATTCTCGTTTGGTGGCAGTCTCGCTCGCCTCTCTCACTTTATACAAAAACGCAAATGTATAAAATGCATTTGTGTTTGTATAAAGCAAGAGAAAATTGTATATATACATATATTTTTGTTCCCCTCTCTCCCCTCTCCCAAATCTCACTCGCCACTCCCAGATCTCGCTCGCTCACTTTATACAAACAGAAACGAAATGTATAAATTACACTTCTGTTTGTATAAAGCGAGAGAAAATTGTATATATACATATATTTTTGTTCCCCTCTCCCAGATCTCGCTCGCCACTCTCCCAGATCTCGCTTGCTTACTCGTCTCTCTCACTTTATACAAACAGAAACGAAATGTATAAATTGCACTTCTGTTTGTATAAAGCGAGAGAAAATTGTATATACACATGCAAATACTTATGTCTTCGTCTTATACACTTATAATTATACAATACAAATATTTTTCTGCCCAATTTTTTTTTGCCTTTCTCTCTTTCTCATTTTATACATACACAGATTATACAATTGATCTTTTGTATACAACTGCTTTCTTTGTATATGTATATCGAATTATACAACTGTTTTTTTTTTGTATATGTATAACGAATTATACATATATATGTTTGCAATGGAGCGCAATTATGTAAACTTTTCTATAACATACAAATATGAATTTTGTGTTTGGTATATGTGAAAGTTGCTCTTTAATAATCGGAAGAGGGCCAAAAATATCCTTGGACTACTCGAAAAGGTTTTAAAATAGGGAAAATTACGCGGTTAAGCGAACTTATACTACTTAATTACTCATCATAGCTATAGTTTGCTATAATTACCACTCACGACTAACATTATACATTAATTATGCGGGCTGACTTCAATTTTGTTTAATTTGCCACATTTGTATATGTATAATTCCCCAGAATATACAAATATATATATGTATAATATACAATTATCTAATCTATATACATATACAATTCACCTCTCTCCTACTCTCTTCCCTCTCTCGCTCGCCTCTCTCCTCCCTCTCCCAATTTCGCTTGCCATATATACAAATGCATATGAATAATATACAATTATCTAACCTATATACATATACAATTCACCTCTCTCCCACTCTCTGCCCTCTCTCGCTCGCCTCTCTCCTCCCTCTCCCAATCTCGTTCGCCTCTCTCCTCCCAATCTCGCTTGCCATATATACAAATACTTATGTATAATATACAATTATCTAACCTATATACATATACAATTCACCTTTCTCCCACTCTTTGCCCCCTCTCTCTCGCCTCCCTCCTCTCTCCCAGTCTCGTTCGCCTCTCTCCTCCATATAACATGTAGCTACGAATTGTAATTATCAAACTATAGCTATGGAGAATAATTAGGCTATTTTTGAGTGGCTATATGTGAAAGTTCCCCTTAAGAATATCCCTCATTCACCTATTGGGTTAAAAATACCCGTTCATCCACCTTTTTGGTCCACAATTACCCTTAAAACTAACAATCTTTTATTTTTTAATTATTATTATTAAAAATAATAGATTTGATCATGTGAATATGGGTCAAATGGGTAGAAAAAATTTGATGGGTTGGAATTTAAATTTATCCAATAGAAAGATGCCACATAATAATTAATAATAATAATAATTAAAAAATAAAAGGTTGTTAGTTTTAAGGGTAATTGTGGACCAAAAAGGTGGATGGAGGGGCATTTTTAACCAATAGGTGAATGAGAGGTATTTTTAAACCTTTTCGAATAGTTTAGAGGTAATTTTGGCCCTTTTCCGTTTAATAAATAGTCAAAATTGTATTTTAGTACGTCCTCTTTGAAGAAAAGTTAGTAATTGGGACCAACTTAATTGTCTATATACATATACATAAAGAAAAGAGTTCTTCTCATTCTAAATTATTATTATTATTATTATTATATAGTTTTATAGCAACTTATACTTTACCACTTGATTTTTTTTTTTTTGAAAAGACTTAAAAAGTATTTTGAAAAAGGCCTAAGCAGTTTTCTTTAGATCTATCTCAATAGCGGATGAGTGTAATGAATTAATTAAACACGGCTACTTCGATTTTTCTACACAAGGTAATTGTAAACATGATGATAATAGTGATTACTGCACTAACATATAAGAATTTTGGTTCTGCAGGATTACATTCTCATGTGTTGAGATTTAGAAGAAGAAAATTTACTTGCTTGTTATGCAATGAATACATCTTTAAATTGTTTACTGCCTTCGAGTATTAGTTGGATTCAACACTTTCAAATGTATTTTTTTGTTATCAATTTAGTAATATGGTAAGATTTCATTTGTTTGCACTTTATGGAGGTTTAAATTTGAATGGTTCAGACATTAGACCATTAAATGTATTTATTTTTAGTAAGATTTAAGCACTCAATGGGTCTGGACATGTTTTAATCATTAAGATCTAGAACAAAGTCTTAATATCATTAAGTGGTATTCTTGTGCACATAGTATTCACCATCACTCTATCCACAATCACCAGCCACCACCACTAAATACCTATGTCACCATAACCACCATTGTCTACCACCAACCACCTCTGTTATCACAACTACCATTATTAGCTACTACTATTAGTTGCTACCACACTTAACTCCTCCAGTATATGATTATATACATTGCCGCCGGCACCCCGTCTATGTAGTTGTTGCCGCTTCCACCACCACTATCAACCACTATCACCACTATACTACCAACAAACTCTATCATCACAACAAGCACTATCGCCAACTACTACCATACATTCGACGGTCACCGCCATCGCCACCACTATTTTGGTCAATCTCTATGTAAAATTTTATAAATTAAATGCTAAGACCTGAACCATTCTTTATAAGCATATAGGCCCATAATGGGTGATTCCTAATTGTGCATAGTTTGAAGGTTAATTAGTTAGTGTGGAAAGAGTTTTGGAAATGAATTAAGTTCATAAGAATCTTCTAACACAAAGTTGAGTTGAAAGTCACCTCATCGATTAAGTTTCAACAAGATTTTACTTGAGTCAACTTCGAATAAGCATATCTCTTTGAATATGAAGAGTTATGTGATCTATTATCCATCGAATTAAAGGTTTTTGAGTCTTCTTTCCAACATTGTTGACCTCTCGTCAATATGAGGTGCAAGTCAAAAGTTATGATCAATTTAGTTTTGACATGCACTTTGTTTTGGATAGGTGTTTTGCCGGCGTTGAACAATTATGAATCAACATTTTGCTGGTCTAGTGCCAGTTGAGGAAAAATTAATAGGCATTCTATTTTGGACATGCATTTCATCTGCATAGAACAATTTTGAGTAGACGTTTTGCGGTGGAAATGCATGTAGGCCGATAGAAAATCATTTAAGTCGATAGTCCGATTGTTCTCATGTTTGACCATTATTTCAAGCCCTAGAAGTGGTTTTCTCTTCTCCTCTCATCCTCCTTCATCAAGTTAAGTTTTATCTATGGATTTCAAGCCTCCCAACTCAAATTCCTTCGTCTATTATTAACTCGTTGATAGAAATCTTAACCCTTGACCATAGAATTTTCAAGAAATGAATCCAAGAACTTCAAGGAAGTGTTTCTTGATCGTTCTTCATCATGTTAGGATTATTCTTCAAGATCTGTGAAATGTCTAAGTTATGTAAGACTATCATAGTGAGGAATTAAGTCCTTCCTCATGCCTTATATCTATAATTTTATTTAGTAAGATAAAAAAATCCATGATTTTTGAATTCTTCTACTTCAAATAAGATATTGTTGATTTTATTATTGAAACCATTATATTTTATGACTGTTAATGATCCTTGATTGATTGAGGATTCATTTTATTCGACCACATGATCCTTCTTAGCCAAAGTTATTTGAAAATCTTATCATAGTATTTATTATGCATTATTTTCATGGGTAAAGTATATTGCAAAATTCTAAACAAACATTTCAACCAGAGTTTCTAGAAAGTATAATTTGCATTCAAGAATGCATATTTTTAGAAAGAAAGAATAAATAGTTCCCTAAAGAAATCCTGATCAAGTTTTTAGAAAAGCAAAGTCAAGTTTTAACGTTCTCTAAAGCAATATTATTGAGAATAGGCTCAAAGTAATAGATTTTCAGTTTTTCTTCCTAAAGTGAGACACTTTTCCGAAAGTTGAATATCTTTTTAGTTATTGAGCATAGTGCATTATTATGAGAGTAGTATTGAACACCAAGTTGGATAAGGGTTCAGATAATTCAAACCCTAGAACGGGACCGCCAACTTAAGATAAGATCGTGTTATGTTGTTAATTTGGGCAACTCCTTAGAAATCCCCTGGTAAGGGCTCAAAGATTGTGTCACACCCCGAGCCTACATTATGGACATGGCAAGCACTCGAGAACCATTGTTGGTCCCCAAGTGAACCCTTGGCCTGATTGACTACTTAGCAGAAGACTTACTCAAGCAAATAGGCAACTTTACATGCATAATTCAACTCAAGTCAATGAATGTCTAGAAATACTTAATAAAGTATAAGTAATAGTTTTAAAGATCTCAAAATAGAAAGGGAAATATTTAGAGACTCATCAACTCTAAAATCTATGAAGCCTCTAATTCTAAGAAAGATGTCAGGACAAGACCCACGACAACTCAACAATAACTGGAAGATAATATGGAATCCTCCGAAAAGCAAGGAGGCTCACAAAAGCTATCTGAAGCGCAAAGTGATCTCAACAAAACTCCTATTGATGATCCTGAACACCACCTATATCTGCATCATAAAAAGATACAGGTCGAAAGACATCAATACATTTGAATGTACGAGTATGTAATATGGCTGAATAAAACAATAATTGAACTAAAGGGCAAAAGCAACTCGATTAAATCAATACATGAATATGAAGTGAAAACCCTTTAAGCTTTATAATGAGATATGCAATAAAAGCAATATGAAAATAATATAATTTACTTGGGGGGAGTTTCTTTCACGGACAACCATTACTATGAGCCTAGTAAGGATACAACATTTTGCCTACATTGCAAGGGTCGTCCTATACTTTGACGAGGTATAGGATGGTACCGCAACAGTGGATCCATCTAATAGGCCTTCTTAGAGGTAGTGAGGAGTCACACGAGAATTAGTGCTATCCTATTCTACTCTAGCTACATAGTTTATTGGGACTTTTGAGTTATAAAAGACTCTTACCTAATTCGGTGCTCGATACTACTCCCAAAATAATAATTAATATCAATTATGCTCAATCCACCCTTACAAAAAAAGGGACTATTACTTTACATGTCACTTACTTTCCTGAAACATTTTTCAATACATCAACTATGCTCTTTCTCAACTGTTAAGCGGTACATATGAAAACATTTGATTCTCCTAAGGATTAGGTTCAAAACTTACACTAAACATATGCTCATGAAATTATGGATCTTAGGCGTATTTATATTCCTATTTACTATTGATTGTCCGCATATGACTTGCGTTTTGAGAAAAATCCTTTAGGTATTAGAGCTGTTTTGTGAAACTTGTAATGAATGTGCATAAGACACGTGATTAGGTTATACAAGAATTTTCAAAGTTAAATGGAGCCTATAGGAGCTACCACCACAACTTAAAGGAGCACACGCCAGATGAAACAAAGGAAATAATCGGGCCAGGGACCCTTGGTGCACTACTGGCGCAGGGCACTAGACCCCGAACTTCAAAAGTTAGGCCACTGCCTCTGGCCTTGAACTATTGAAGGCCACCCTTGGAACTTTCATGGCGTGCCGCCCTAGTCCCCTCCCCAGCATCCCAGATGAACTCAAGTCACAATAGGACCCCAAATTAGTTTGGATTTGGAAAATTTTCCCTAAACTCTACTTATCTTTCTAACCCAAAACCAATACATGAGAAACTTTTGTAAAATTTCTTTTGAAAACATAACTTTACTAAATCAATAGGGATTATGTGATACTAAGCATGAACAACCTTATAAGATTCTCAAAAACAAAGGAAATCAAAACCCCAATTGTCAACGAACTGAATTCAATAGCAAGAACTATGAATGGATCATTTAGATGTGATGATTTCTGACTGAATTGAGATGTGGGGCATGCAGACAAACTAGTCCAACACTATGAATAGCCTTACATACTTGGAAGGATCAAAGGTTCTTGACGAAATCAATGGAAACTTGAAGAACGCTTGAACCCTAACTTTTTCTCCTCTTGGAACCTTTGCTCTAATTCTTCTAAGTGTTAAAGAACGTGAAATAATATTTTAACACCGATTAGACCATTAATTAGGTGAAAAAAGTGGCTTAGGCTTAGAAGGAGTGTGAAAGACCAAAATACCCCTCTCAAAACTGTCGAGGTGCCTTAAAAGGAGGCTTCACTAAAGTGGGCATATCTTTTTCTCCAAACTTGAAATGAAGAAAATATGGTGGCGCCGGAAAGAGGACTGAAAGACCTTTAATTTGATAGGTCATAGGCCACATAATTCTTTATTTGCTGAGAGATATGATTATTTGAAGTTGACCTAAAACATAAAATGATAGGTGACTTGTATGAAGCCCTATTTAGCCCTTTTCGAAGTCCAATGTGTTACAATATTCCCCCAATGGGAACATTCGTCCTCGAATGAGATCAAGCTAAGCATAATAGAGGTAGGAAGTGTCTAACAATCCAACATAAGCACAAAACATGTGATTAGCATAAACTCAATATATCAACTTAAATAGTACTTTAAAAAGAATTAGTACATTGGTCTGGAATTGACTCAGAGGGAAAGAGGTGAGGGTATCCTGTCTTCAGATCCTCCTCAGCTTCTTATGTTGCCTCCTCAACTAACTGTTTTCTCCATAAGACCTTGACTGATGCAATCTTTTTGGTTCTCAACTTCCAAGCCTGACCATAAAGCATCTGAACGATAATCTCCTCATAAGATAGGTTGTCCTTGATACCAATATTCTCAGTAGGCACAATAATTGAAGGATCACCCAAACACTTCTTTAGCATAAAGATGTGAAATACCAGATGGACTGCTGCTAATTCTGACGGTAGCTCCAACTCATAAGCTACATTACCAACTCTCTTGGATATCGTGTAAGGACCAATGAATCGAGGACTGAGTTTTCCCTTCTTACAAGATCCCATAACACCTTCATAGGTGAAACTTTCAAATAGACCTAATCATTAACCTCAAACTCCAAGTCTCTCCTTCTAACATCTGTAGAGGATTTCTGATGACTTTCCACTGTTTTTAACCTTTCCTCAACAGTCTTCACCTTCTCCATGGCTTGATGAACTAAGTCTGGCCCTATCAAACTCAACTTCACCAACCTCAAACCAACCGATAGTAGATCTACATGTTCGCCCATAAAGAGCCTCACAAGGAGCCATCTGAATGTTAGAATGGTAACTATTATTGCACGCAAACTCTATGAGAGGCAAGTGGTCATCCCAATTACCTTTGAAATCCATGACACATGCCCTCAACATATCCTCTAGGGTCTGAATTGTGCACTCTGATTGGCCATCTTTTTGAGGATGAAAAGCAGTACTAAGGTTTACCTTCGAACCCAAACCTTTCTGAAAGGACTTCCAAAGCTGAGCAGTGAATTGCACATCCCTAAATGAAATGATGGACACATTGACTCCATGAAGTCGGACTATCTCTCAAATTTATAATCTAGCATAATATTCTTCTAAATTTGTAGTCACTACCGGCAAGCCAAATCGAATCATGATGCCTATGAGATCGCGGCAAGCCAGTAAATGAAGTCCATATTAATCATCTCCAACTTCCATTCCAGAAAATCTATGTTCTGAGCCACATCATATGGCCTTTGGTGTTCTACCTTGACTTGTTGGCAATTTGGGCACTTAGCAATGAAATTTGTAACGCACCTCTTCATACTATTCCCCCAATTGACTTCTCTCAAGTCATGGTACATATTTGTGGAACCGGGATGGATCGAATATCTGGAACTATGAGCTATTGCCATGATCCTTTCTTGGAGCTCATCCACATTTATAACACACAATCGACCTTGATATCTCAACACACCCTCTCCCCGTTGTTCAAAGGTCATCATCTTTTGCTTATGAACATTTTTATTTAGTTCAAGTAAGAGGGGGTCTTTGTCTTGTTTCTCCTTCACTTCTGACACTAATGATGAGTCATCCCCATTCATCACAATAACTCCACCTTCACTGTAATCAAACAAACGGACTCCCAAACATGCAAGTCTGTGGACTTCCTTAGCCAATTCTTCTTGCCTTCCTCAACATGAGGAGTACACCCCATGAACAACCACTCAGAGCATCAGCAACAACATTAGCCTTACCTGGGTGATAGAGAATACTCATGTCGTAATCCTTGCGCAACTCTAAACGCCTCCTTTGTTTGAGATTAAGCTCCTTGTGACTGAAAAAAATACTAAAGACTCTTGTGGTCGGTGAACATATCCACATGAGCATCATAGAGATAGTGACAACATATTTTGTGAGCAAAAACCACTACTGCCAACTCGAGATCATGAGTCGGGTAGTCATCTCGTGAATCTTAAGCTGTCTGGAGGCATAGGCTATGATCTTACAATTCTGCATCAATACATAACTAAGTCCAACTCTAGACACATCGCAACAAACAATAAAACCCTCCGTACCCTCTGGTAGGTCAACATTAAAGTAGTGGTCAACCGAGATTTCAATTCCTGAAATCTTTTCTCACAAGCTTCAGACCATTGAAACTTAGCTATTTTCTTAGTCAATTTAGTCAATGGGGATGAAATAGATGAAAACCCCTCGACGAACCTTCTGTAGTAACTAACCAACCCCAAGAAACTTCTTATATCAGTTTAGGAGGTGGGTCTAGGCTAATTCTGTACTGCCTCAATCTTATGAGTGTCCACTCAAATTCCTTTGCCAGACACAATGTGGCCTAAGAATGCCACATATTCAAGACAAAACTCACACTTAGAAAACTTGACATATAACTCTCGATCCTTAAGAGTTTGGAGGACTATACTGAGATGACTAGTATGGTCCTCCTCATTCTTTGAATATATCAATATGACATCAATAAATACGATAACAAATATGTCGATATACTGCTTACGCACTTTTTTCATAAGATCCATGAATGTCGCAGGAGCGTTAGTCAAACCAAAGGACATAACAAGGAACTCATAATGACCATAGCGGGTCCTAAATGCTATCTTCAAGATGTCACTTTCTCTATCTTTCAACTGATGATAGCCTGATCTGAGGTCTATCTTAGAGAAAAAAGTGGAACCCTAAAGTTGTTCAAAAAGGTCATCAATTCTCGGAAGGGGATACTTATTATTTATGGTGACCTTTTTCAACCAGCGGTAATCGATACAATCCTAAATGAACAATCTTTATTCCTCACGAATAAGATCGGAGCGCCCTAAGGTGAGAAACTTGGTCGAATGAAACACTTATCAAGAAGATCTCTCAATTGCTCTTTTAACACTTTTAACTCAGCTGGAGCCATTATCCATGGCGGAATAGAAATTTGTTGATTATTGGGAAAAATATCTATTCTGAAGTTTGAAGTTTATTTCTCTCTTAATGAATGAAATGAAACGACCCTTAAGCACTGTTGAACTATTCCTCTTAGCCTTAAGGTATGAAATGAAATGACCATTAGGCACTGCTGAACTAGTCCTCCACTCTAAAATGATATGCTCAAATTACACCTTCCTAAAGAAGCATAAGCGATCGTTATCAAGTAAAGAACCCAACTTGTGGGTTGGGGTCGATCCCACGAGGAAAATAGTTTAGACTTAACTTTAACCAACAATTATATTCGTGTAGTCAAATTACTTCCAGAAACAAGTAATTAAAGGGGGGGGGGGTTTGTGGAACAAATTGTATGAATTCAGTAAGTAGTAGTAAACAAAAGTCAATTTCGTTTGTTATCAAGATGAGAGAATTAACTAGGGTATACGTGTTCCCCACAAGCTCATAACGCAGTAATCCTAGTAATAGCAATCCTTTCCTAGTGTACTACATGCAAAGTGATAAGTTAGGTATCTCTAAATCCTTGGTCCGACATCTAGAGAATTTTAGCCCGCACTTTGGTCCAGCTACTTGTGTATAACTTACTAGCCCTTACCTTTAGCTCATATTAGACATCACATCGATGTTTGGCTTAGTTATTACTTCGCACCAATCGACACTAGCCTATTAGATAATATCACACTAAATCTATGTTGATAATTATTTTCTTGTTGATTACCTCCTTGGTCCGGCAAGTAGCAACAAGGCGAGTTCTAATGCGTGCACTCGTTAAAAAGACTTCTAAATGAAATAATTATCAATGCATGCAACAACACTATTCAAGAATTGCTTAGTTACTATTCATACTTTGTTAATCGCTCATGGTTCCCACAACCCTAGTTGTGGAGTTTAGTTACCCATAATCATATGAACACAATTCATTATTTTAGATGAAAGAATTATGAACTTAGGTAAGAAGAATAATAAACTCAGAAATTCAACTTGAATTGCAACTCCAAAATCTTCAAAACTATCTTAAGAAATCAATAATTGCTAAAGTTGCCAGTTAATCTCCCAAGTCAAAAACTAGAATAAAAGTAATAATCTCCAACCGTAAAAAATGAGGTTTACATGCCCTATTTATAGAAAACAAGTCCTAAATTAAAAGGGAAACAAAATAAGGAAATTTTGTTCAGGCACACATCTTCATTCCATGAGACTGACTCACGGACCGTCAATGGATCTACGGTGGTCCGTGAGTCCCTTCCGTCAGCTAGGACTTAGAAATATTTTCAGCTTCCAAAAATCAGCTTCTCTGAAGCAAACGACGGAGCTGGAATACGGATCGTAGATCGATCTACGGTTCGTCGATCCCTCTCTGTAGCTCAATACTTAGAATCTTCAAAAATCAGGTACTGGAACCCTCTCATTATCAATCTATGGATCAACAGTACGGTCCGTAGTTCAATCTGTGAACCGTCAATGGACACCGTTGTTCCACACTTGGTCAGATTTCCCTGATTTGCCTTCCATGCCTTGCCTGCTGATCTACGACCACCATCTACGGAGCGTCAATGGACCTACGGTCCGTAGATCACCTCTGTAGATTCTCTTTTTCTACATTTCTTTCAGCTGTCTCTTTACTTCTGCGCCTGAACATCTTTCCTGCAAATTATGATAAAAACACAGAAAAACCAATACAAAAAGGCCCTAGACACACACAACTTCTAAGTGAAATGTATTAGAAATACCGTAAACTCACGGTATATCAACACCCTCAACTTAAATTCGTTGATTGTCCTCAAGTGACGCACTAAGACTCTAAACGACACTTGTATAGAAGCAAGCATTTCAAGCACAAGCAATCCGATGGCTCTCTATCCCACTCACTTTCGGGGTGCAAAATTTGTTCTCTTAGACTCGACAAGCTAGTTCATGCGGATCAAACCATAACAACGATCGACCAACCAACGCACAACATACACTATTTCACTATCACCAAAGTACCAACTTTCTGATAATGTAACTAGTGCCCTTACTTTAAACGAAATCCCTTTTCTTTCACACAATGACTATGAGTTTTGAGTATAAGGATTCATTCAACACTCACACTTAGAATAAACTTCAAGTACAGTTAGTGCTCAGTACCATAGGCTTGCCTTTATTTTCACTGCTTAGACTCTCCAAACTAGACTCTAGGATCACTATAGGACTTTCTTGGCTTATAATGTAGGCTCAAGGTTAGGTGTGGTACATTTGGGTACTTCTTAGTGACTTTCTGCCCTCCTTGACATTACACTAGGCTTTCAACCTCTTTTTTGACATCCTACCGTTTTACCTTCTTTTCCTTGATTTTCTTCAACCATGGATGTGACTTTAGACTTTGTAGCTCTTTATATTTTTTTTTCTTTCAACTTTTTCTTGCATTTTATTCTTTTCTTTTAGCTTTCAACAAGTCACATCCTTTCCTCTTTTTTTTTTTCAACATCAAACTCTTTTCATACCCATTTTTCTTTCGGTTTCCTCTTTCATAGCCACCCTCAACTTATGGATTTTCCATTGGTTGAGGTGCACAATACCCGATGTCGGGTCAGGGAAAAGATTGAAGTTACTTTTTACATTAGCCACCCTCAACATAGGCTTTTGGTCTAAGTCGAGGTGCACATGTCCAAGGAGGGACCGGGGAAAACATAATCGATTATGGGAAGGTGAGTTCGGGGTTTAGAAAGAAATGGTCTACTTTTAGGCTTAAATCATTTGGATCAAAGGGAGCATTTATTTCATTTGGTTGGATCCTCCTTTTAGGCAATTTGTGGACTAATCAAAACAAGGGCCTATGATCACTTCCTAGCCTCTAGAGTGAATTGTCTAAGCAGGACTAACTGTGCAAGTCCTAGTTTTGCACAAAAACTGTTTGAAAAATCAACTATTCTCACACACTCTTGGCATATAGTTTCATTATCAGATGATCAGATTACCCCGTTCAAGTTTCAGCTTAAGTCATGCCATCACGTTGATTCATTATCATGTCATGCTCAGAGCCAACATATTCAACTTATCTTAGCCTACAAATTCTAGCACACATCACAAAGTTTGTACGGGTATCACTTTTCATAAACCATCATGCTTCAATCTGTTTCATGCTTCTGCACATACAATCCTAATACATATCGGTTCAACATAAATTAAATAGTCTCTTGAGGAAAAAGAACACAGGCAAGAAAACCCCAAAGAGAGGATTTATGAGTTGGGTTACTCAGACTTTACCCTTTCACTCACAATCCATTTACCCCACCCCAAAAAAAAATAGATGCGATTATCCCCAATGCATACAAAAACAGTAAAAGATAATGTATTGGGTGAAGCAAACCTGAGGCGCATTGCGTCAAAGAATCATCAACAAGCGGGTGGGTAGCTCGCTGGAACCATACTTGGGTCACCCTCAGTAGTGCCCACATCATCCATCATAGCACCTTCAGTAGTGCTCTCGGTCACTCTAACCGCACCATCATTGGTGCTCACAACGTCCCTCAGGACAGGCGGGACCTCTACAACTGAGGCAGAACTCGATGCCCCTGCAATACTCTCACACACCCTCTGTTGGTGCAACTCTTCATCTAAAATTGAAGCCTTCCTAGCCTCCTTATCCTGCCTACGCTGTCTCTTTTGGGATTTTTCCTCCTCAGTGTGACTAGAACGGTGCCTCTTACCTTTGGTATGTGTAGGCTCAGGCCCCTCCTCAGCGGTCCCACTGAATAAAGCATCCAACACCGTATCATCAGCCAACGCAGTAGGTACAACATGAGGGTCAAATGTAGGGGTGGCAAGAATGGCATCAACGTCGGACCGGAGACTGGATAACTCGGACTGAAAAGAGGATAGATCTATGGTCGGGGCTGGTCGCTCGAGGACTCTTTATTCAAATCCATCGAGATGCTTATTAACAGCCTGGATCTTTCGGTCCATCATGCCCTCCATCCTTCGCTCCATTCTGGCCTCAGACTCGGTGATGAGTCCACAAATTGGACTCATTTAGGGCTTTGTTTTAATGGAAATAGTGTCATTGAATGCTTGTTTTACCTCAATACCTGATTAAAATGCTGAAGTTTCAGGTATTTGAAGTTTTAGTGGAAGCATGGACACTTAGGCGCAAAACGAAGCAAATAGGGCTGAAAAGAACAAGAAATGAAATCCTGCGGATCGCCGAGTTTAACTTGGCGAGTCTCCGAAATGACATGAGCCACCCTTCGTTCCAGTACGCGAAGCCTTGAAGGAAGTGGATCAAAAGGTGAGGAAATGAGCAATCGGTGGGTCGCCAATCAGTTCCGCGAAGCAGTACTGTACCCCCCAAATGATCCAGAATGCAAGGATGCTAAAGGAAAGACACTTAAGGCGATGAGCTGACCAAAGGGCGGATCGCTGAGTTCATTGGCAATCTCGACTAATGTTGCCGAACAATCCTCCGCAGCATAATCGGTGAAACTATAAATACTATTTAGAATTGTAGTCTTAAAGGGGATGGGAGTGAGGTACAATTATTATTATTATTTTCACTTTAGAACATACTCTAGCTAATATTTTTCTCTCAAGCTTGGAGAGGGTTTTGTGGAGACTTGGAGAAAGGAGTTCAACTTCCCCAAGTTGGAAGTGGGTCTTCTTTATTCTTCTTCCGTAGCTTAATTCAAGGTTTAGTTGCTTAGACCCAGTTTATTTCTTTATCATGTTTGGTATAATTTCTTATTTCTTGATGTGTGGCTAAAACCCCCCATTCTTGGGGTATGATTTAGCAAATATGGGTTGATATTCTTGTTGGGTCTTGCTTGCTGATAGGTTAGATGTATGTTTATGGTGATTTCACCTAGTGGTTGTGGTTTAGTCTAAAGGGTTTGTAGTTACAAGTACAAAGCCAACCATGTGTTTTCGGCTTGCCCGAGAGGGAGGTCGCGAAACCAAAACCACTAGACTGATGGCCTAAGGAGTGGGTCGACATGAGGTTCAGCCCGAGAGGGTGAGCCCTAGTCCCATATCCTAACACTTAGCTCGAGAGAGTGAGTGGGGTAAGGCGTAGGCTGGTCTTTATGTGGCAGATGGATGTCCGAGAGGAATGCATTTGAAACGGGGTAAGTTTCCTGAGAGGGAACTTATTTCCATTTAAAGCTTAGCCTAGTCACTATTGTCTTGCAAATTTTCTATTGAAAGCATGTACCCAACAATTTATCTCAACTTGTATTGCGGTCATATCCCAAGAACCTTTCCCCATACTTGATTTTCTTGTTTATTTTGTTGTTTTAGTACTTGTTACAAAACACCCATTTGATATTTGACACTTTCGTGTCACCCCCTTTAATTTACTATGTATTTTATCGCAAATGTATTTAGCTACGACTAATTTGAATGAAATTCTAATTGGCTGCTAATTCTCAAAACTGCTCCCTTGGGACACGACCCCAACCCTTGGTTGGGTTACTATATTATCAATGATCGTAGAAACTCATTTCATAGGATAGTGTCATTGGTCGCGATAAGCATCCAAATGGTGCCGCTGCCGGGTAGTGATGTTATGTGAGAATTTTTAGTCTAAAGAATTGTTATTCTTGTTAGCAGTAGTTTACTCACCTAATTTTTAGTTTTGTTTAGTTGGTTGCATGTTGAGGCAGGACAATGAGTATACATGATGGAGAAGGTGAACCAATGGAGCCTCTTCCAGTAGAGGTGATGAGGCTCAGGGATCACATCCTAAATTTCAAGCATATCAAAGGAGAACCCTTTCATGAGTCGTGGATGCGGTTTAAAACACTATTGATACACTGCCCAACTCATGAAATGCCCGATTTAGTCCTAGTAGAATGGTTCTACAGGGGTCTAAGTTCCAAAAATGGAGAAATAATTAACCAACTCATGCCAAGTGGACGTGAGAAATACCTTTATGAGACCGCAGCCAAATTCCTTAACCTTGCAGCTAAAACTAACAAGGATGGAGAGAAGGACCAGCAATTGACCATTTTGTTGGGTTAAATGAATAGCTTGACCCAAAAGGTCGAAGAACTGGAGTTGATGTCCCTAGATAAGAACAAACATCTATCATCTACGGATCAGGGAATATGCATGGACATTGAAAATAGACGTATCAACGATACATTGTTAACCATCTTCCAAAAGCTGAATGAGCAAGACAAAGTACTAGAGGAAATTAGCGAAAATGTCAAAACACTGAATTAGATGAGTGGCTCTCATTCTAGGTCTATTCAGCTAATCGAAACTCTCTTGAATCTTGCACTACCTCAGCTTCATCCATATGAGCAAGCGGGATCACCTAGCTACACTAGGTATAACACCGAAAAGTTGGTTTGAGCATCAACTTACGTCGTGCCCCGACATTAACTAAGGCACTGTTTGAGAGGCAACCCAAAACCTTTACGAGCTTTAGTTTTATTCTAGAAACAATGGTGTATTAATTTTGCAGGAGAATACATGGAGAATGAATAAAAAATGTGGATTGGTAATTGATAGTCCCATTCAGCGACTTCGATCTATATCACCGGCAGACTCAAGATCCAAGCTACAGTTTGTAACAATAGATGGCGAAGGTAATCGCTTGGCGTAATGCTGAATCATTCAGCGGTACAAACTAATATCGCCGAATGAGCAACAACTGGACATTTTTTAAAGACCAATAGTTTCAAAGAAATGGAAAAATGTTAATTTTCCACTCAATTTCCACTGTCGAAAAAACCGCACCTAGTAAGTAATTTTCATTATCTCTACACTCCTGGTATTTTAGTTGTCGATTAGTGCTAACGTGTGGGATTACATTGCTTCCTAGCATTTCAACACAGTTCAAGCAAGATAAAAGGATGGTTTCTCCCAACTCCCAAAACTACTAAAAGTTTGTTCTCTTATTAAATTAAAACTGGTGAGTTCACCCCAGGCTTAGCTTGGCAGGATCATTTTTGACTCCCTTTCTGTGTTTATCTTGTTATGTTTCTATTTCTTTGCATTTGAGGACAACTGCTAGACTAGTTTGGAGGGGTGAGGTATTTCCGTAACTATCTCTTTGTGTTGTTTAGTGGATATTGTTCTTTTTTGTTGGATATGATCTTGTGTTGATATATATTGGTTTTTAGTCCATTATTTTTAAAGTGAATGTGGTTTTGACCCGTTTTAAATATTGCCACCTCTTAATATGTGTAAATGTGGTTGTTCTTTTGTAATTTCAAGTATCTATTGTGATCAATACCGATGACTTGAATACTGCTCTTGATTGAATGACATGTGTGCAAATCTGATGAGGCGAATTGAGTTGCATAAATCATATGTGAACTCGTAGCAACTCATTGTAACTAAGTCGGTTGTTAAGTTGAAATTTTGTTATGAGCATTGTACGCTAGAAAAAATGGTAAAGTCTTGTTTGATGATTGTGTTGAATGCCATGTGTGGTGAGGTTGTCTTGAAATTCATGCTTGATAATACCTAGAACTTGCCTCGTTGGTCCAATTTGCTAGTGTGAGCGAATGATAGATATGATCTTAGGCACAGTTTGTGTAGAGTGAGCCAATATTGTCATTATACCTCTCTGTGACCACCTTGTCATAGTGTGAACCTAGTTTGGCACCATTTGAGCCTATCCTTTTCATTGGATGAATCTTTAACACAATGACCCCTTTCTCTCCCACCTAAAATCTTCATGGATCATTGGTTATTTTGAATAGTTAAGTTAGGACAAAAGAGTAAAATCAAGAAGTTTGATAAATTCACCATTGCAAGATCTTGTTGAAAAAGATGGAACTACTCCATATAAAAAAAAGAGAAATGAAAAGAAGAAAAATATCAAAATAAAAGAAGTATTGAAATAAAGTGTGTGCAATGAGAAAATGAAATAGGGTGTCCAATAAGTCGTGCTTAAAAGAATAGGGTGTGGATTTTGAGAATAAAAAAGTGTGATAAAAAAGGTAAAAGAATGAAATGCAAGCCATGCTTCATGAATGTAGAAGTCACTAAGCCTATATGATCATATCATTACCCTCATCCCCGTTACAAGCCTTGAAAGACATTTGTGATCTTGATTGAGTTTAACATCGTGTTGATTAGAAAATACGGGCAAGCCTATGGGGAAAAATCTTGCATGTGTTCATCCTTGAGAGAGTGAGAGTTGTTTGTGATTCCTATATTCTTAAAATTTGATGATCTTTGTGTGATTAGGGAATCGTTCTTGTTTTGAGGGCATTCGAATACTCTTGTTGGGCTTGAACTTGCATTTGAAGCAAGCATTGTAAGCTTGAGTTCATTTGATAATGGTTAGTCACAGTTTGAAACTTAGAGTGTACAATTGAACGTTGCATGAATAGTTTAAACCTCTTGTGTGCATTTATGTTCAGTCTTGAGTAGCACTATTTGTAGACATCATTGTTGAACTAATTATTGATCTTGTGTTTTACTTGAGGACAAGCAAAAGTTTAAGTTGGGGGTGTTGATGAGTTGTGGATTTCGACTAATTTAAGGCTTTGTTTTCATCGTTTTATTGTCCTAAATGCCTAATTTATGCTCTATACTGATGTTAAAGTGTTGATATGAAGCAATGAAGGCAAAAGAGCAAGGCAAGGACATTAAAAAGCTGAAGAAGTTGAAGAAAGGCAATCCTGGTGATCGCCAAGATCACTCGGCGAACCTCCGAGTGGCTCTTCAGTTCGCCAAAAGTTATAGTGTTCTAGCTTTGAGGAACAAGAAAACTTGGCGATGGAAATGGATAGTCTGCGAAGTGCCAAATGGATCGGCAACTCAGCCCCTGATCGCCTAAAGTTACAGGAGCCTGAGGTTGAAGAGGCAAGCCAAGACAGCGATGGAGAGTGGCACTTGGCGTATCGCCGACCTAGTCAGCGATGCTCGACTTAATCCACCAATCAGTCCACAAGCTGTAAATTTAGAGGAATATAAATGTAAAATTTCGAAAGAGTTTTAAGTGTGGTTGGGAGAGTTCCGAAATTTCCAGTTTCTAAACAAGTGTTCTGAGAGTTTTACCTTGAGTTCTTGATCCCTAACAGTAGTTTTGGATTTTTTTAGTATAGTTTACAAGTGGGTTTTGAATTTTAGTTGATTTGAAGCATTGTAAAGACTTAAAAATCATTACCCAGTTCATGGAAAACATAATTGGTAATCTTTTCTTACTTTTTATAATGTGAGGCTAAAACACCCATTCTTGGGGGTGTGATCATGTGATTACTTGGTCTAATTAGCTTATGGGTATTGTTGTTTACTGATTTAAATGTTGATTTGAAGTAGGTTTGATTGATAGTTGTGTATTAACCAATGAATTGTAGTTGCAAATGCAATTCTAACTTAATATTTTGGGCTTGCTTGAGAAAAAGGTTCTAGAATTAAGACTATCGACTGATGATTGTAGAGATTGGGTTATCGTCGATTTAGCTCGAAAGAGCGATTCTAAACTCGACCCTACCAATCTAGCTCAAGAGAGTTGATTAATTGAGGTATTAGGCTGTGTATATTGATATGTTTGTCGAGGTTCGAGAGAACTCGCTTGAATCGTAATAGTTGTTTGAGAGAAAGCTATTGCATCTATAGTCTAGCCTACCCACTAAGATTCAGTAATTGTTAGTAAATTATAATTATCCATATAGCGAAATTATTCTTTAATCGATCACATCCCCGCGAATCCCTCTCTACATATCTACTTCCCTGTTTTCATAATTGTTTTAGTTGTTAATTGACAAACTAATTCCCCCATCTGACACTTTTTGTTAAATCCCTTTAATTTACTTTGCTTCATTTCGATAATGTTTACTCCTATAATCAATTAGAACACGTTTATAACTTCTTAATTGAATTCCATTTCATATTACTCCCTGTGGGTTCGATCCCAACTCTCTGTTGGGTTTATACTAGAATGCAATCGCCTACACCTAGAATTGGATGAGGTGTAATTGAGCTTTATCAACTCTCTGTTGGGTTTATAGGCAAGAATATGTGTTAGTACAAAACAATGTACCAAGTATGATATATATGCATAAACCATTTAAATAATTACTAAAACAAGACATTTCATAACATGCAATTGAGCAAGCTAAAACATGATATAAAATGAGTTAGAAAACATAATTCATAAGACATGGTCAATTCAAGATAAAGTCTTTAAAACCTTTGAGGTTCTATCCGTTTGAGTTTTGTTTCTCTAGAGAACATGAGAGGCTAAAAATGAAAGTGTTCACAACACATACCGAAAGGGAACTAATTAAGCCGACCATTAATGACTAGTTAAAACACTAGGAGTGGTTTGATCCCCTATTTGATCAGATAACTCTGAGAAAGAGAAAAAGCAAACACTCATAGTTCAGAGCCCAGCTCCAACAACTTCTTCGTAAGTGAGGTGAGGTACTTCTTTTGGTTTGAATAGGGGGTCACCCTTTTTTTGGTTGAAGTAGCCACGACTTTGGTCGTAGTCAGTTTAACCCCATAAACCCAGTGCACAGGCAAGCGAATAGAAAAGTAGTATTTCTCTGCGGCAAGCATATTCAAGTACCAAACAACCCGAGGAGTAGGCTTCCCGATGTTGAACTATATTCCTTAGGTTCAGAGGTTCGTAAAAGGAGCCTTATGTCGTAGGAATTAGTTCATTATTAATGTGGGAAGTAGCCTTAACTGACATAGAGACCATGTGAGCTATAACATGATTCGTCGGTGTCTCCCATACCGAAAAGGGTCTACTTCCCAAAGTAAGGACCATTAACTTCCAGCTTAGGTGGATTCACTAGCTAATGTCTATCGAGACAATCATCCTATGTGTGCACATAGGTAAGGGATAAGGATATATCTTTTAGAAACCTAGACTCTACTGATGTGAGGTCTTCCATCTCAATATCCTCGCGGTGCAAAGCATAAATCCCATGGAATAGTCATTTCTTACTTGTTCTTATTATGCATTGAAGGGCACGTCATCTTGCCAATCCAAGCTAAGTCTTGTTGGGATAGCTCCTAAAATATTTTGTTCATAGTTTAGTTGAGAAAACCTTTCAACACTAAGAATCCTATATGTGAGAAAACCTTTCACAATTATGCGTCAATATGTTTATGAAAAATCCTTTCAACATAACAACAACAATCATCATCATTGATACTTGAATCTCCAAGCATCCTTAAAACATTTATATAATTCTCATAATCTCCTATTTCATGATTCAAAGCCCACATCACATCATCATAATTGGAAAATATGGGATTTACATGGGTTCATGGGGAATCATCATAAAAATCATAGTATTTCATCCATTCATGCATAATAGAACATAATTCAATAATTTAAATCAACTTTAAAGAAAACCCATGGCAATTGAAGAAAACCCCAACTTAAATTAGAAATTTCTACCTTTTGAAATAGGAGAATTTGGGAACTCTATGAATGGAATGAATTCATCGATGAAAACTATCAAAGCCCAAAGAAATTGAAGAATAAAAGCTTGCTCTGGAACCCTAGCTTGAATCTTCTTCTTGTTCTTCAAGTTTCTAGAGAAAAAAATATTGTGGAGAGGAAGAACCCAATTCTTTTGGTGAATTTAAAAGAATGACTTGAATGGGTGAATTTTAGGGTTAAAATCACTTATATAGGGGGTCCTAGGCTTGGGTAAAAAGACCTAGTATTAATTTAAAGAAATACGAAAAAGACCTATAAGCCCCTAAATTTAAAAACTTTCGACTCCCTTCACATGGCACTTCACGAGCCGTTGAGGCTTCCATGAGCCGTGGTGCCAGCCCTGGTCCTTGACCAGTGGCTTGACTTACCACACTTAAGCTGTCACGACCCAAGGCTACCCCTAGATGTGACACGGTGTACAAGGCTTCGAGAAGCCTCATAGCATATCATATCATAGCATAAGAGCATAGGAAAAAGTGCAGAAATTTAAAACTTTTCTTTACAATCGAAGTCTTTTATAAAACAAGAGGGAGTCTATAACACTATGTCTCAAACCATCTATAAAACTTGAATTAAAACTGTTGAATGCAATATTAGGGACATAGCCCTTACAAACATCTAAAACATAAAGAAAGACTTAAAAGGACATAATGGTCAATCCCTCGAATACTATTAGGACGCACCAATCTTCTTCTTCTTGATCTACTATGGTCCTAGCCACAAGGGTAGAAGTCGATATCACCAAACCCTACACTTATAGAAAATGTGGAAATATGGGTTAGCATAAAAATGTACCAAGTATGGAAGCCATGCATAACAATCTTTAAAACATGCAAAAAGGGAAATTTTAGTTGAAATCATGCTATATGCCAATTTTGAACATCATCTTGAAATAGTTGAGGAATGTAGCTCATAAACAAATCATGTACAATTCATCATAGCATCAAGGATATCATCATAATCACAATCATAGTCTCCAACATAAACATAATGCATACCCCAATCATCACAAGACATTGTTCACACACATAGTTAAATACCAAGATCATCTCATCATACTAGAACCGTCACATAAGTAACCCTAGGTTATACTTGTGCAATTCATAGATATGATCCCATAATCCTATCTACACTAAGTATCACTTTTAGGCCACCATGTTCATGCTTATCATGCTTTGATCTCATCCATAGTCAATAATCAAAGACAAGGAAACATTTATGTTCATAGCTTATAACAAGTAAAGTCACTCTTAGCAACAATCCATATCATGCATATATAAATTCATATATCTTCATGGCGTAGGGAAACAACACTATAACCCCTTTCAAAGTCTACTTGTCCAATGTATAAGTGAAGTTCCATACCCCCACTCACACTAAGTAAAGATCTTTAAGAAGTCATAAGTTTAGTTCATGTTCATAATTCACATAAGGCACACCTTAACTCATAATCATTATGTCATAAGAGAAACATACCATGCCCACTCTTAAAGCCTACTTGTACAATGCATGAATGAAGTCCCATACCCCTATTCATACTGAGTAGAACCCCTTAAGAAACCATAGTACATAACTCATGTCCTTGTTCATAGTTCATATCCTTGTCATGTAGGGAAATATAGCCTTAACCAACATAGACCATGTGAGCTACATGGAATCTTGTGTCTTACCCCATACCGAAAAGAGGTGTCCTACTTGCCTAAGGTAGAACTCATATATTAGCTTTTAGGTGGATCCACTAGCTAATGACCTATGTGGGCACATATTTATGGGGTACGGAGATTGCTACAGGAAACCCGAACTACTAACGTGAAGGTTTCCATCTCATGAGATAACTATATTGGGAACATGGACTTCTAGCGTGAAGGAACCCATCTCATACTCATATCCACTTGGTGCTAAGCATAATTCCCTTTAAATTCATATTAAGTCTTTACTTAAGTTCATGTTCACGAAAGAATGCACTAGACACTCAAACCAACATGATATTATAATAGCTCATAGATTCATTAGGTGAGAATGTCCTTTCAACCTTAGAATCATCAATATGTGGGTAAACCTTTCACATCATGTTTATAGTGTGTTCATGAGAATAGTCTTTCAATCAACACAAAACATTATCATATTCATAAACATTTCATGCATTGCCGTGTGTAAGGGTATGTGGAGAATGAT
Source organism: Solanum stenotomum (assembly GCF_019186545.1). Lineage (NCBI taxonomy): Eukaryota > Viridiplantae > Streptophyta > Magnoliopsida > Solanales > Solanaceae > Solanum > Solanum stenotomum. The sequence continues at coordinate 33,120,297 of NC_064289.1, read as the reverse complement.
CTTCAACAATACCACAATTACGCAATAGTCATAGGATCTTCACTTTCTAAGTGAATCATGAGCTCATACACAATTCTTATCAACATACACAAACCCTCATAATTTGCCCTTCAAGGGCTATCAATCAACTCAACCCAAACATCTTGAGTTACTACACTAGATAAGGGGAATATCATGATTCAATAACTCAATCAACACCTTAGTCACATCATAGTCATGTTCATGCATGGGGTGTGTATGTGTGTGATTGTCCTTTCAATGACACAATGACAACATTATAATCATAGACAATTCACTCTCAAGTATTCATAAAACATGCACATAATATCATAATCATGCATACCCCTCATATCTTGCATTTAAGGATCATGTTAAGTCAACACATCTAGAATTCACCACATGAGACATATATATAGTCATAACTCAAGTACAACATTCATTCCATGTATAAATTCATATACTCATATTATAGGTCAAATGGGTGAAGTTCTTTCACAATAATTCCATATAGAATTCAGCATACATAATAGCTTCCTTCTTTAAGACTTAACATCCTTAACTTATTCATATTAGATTTTACCCTTAAAGCCCTAGAAGTCATCTTCATGCTACAAGCCTTACTCTCAAGAAATGCCTCACAGGATCATCATAAATACCTAATTCTCAAGGTAATCCAACCACATGCTTATTTATTAATAAATTATAGTCACATGGAATCATATAAACTCAATCCATATAAACATAATCTATTGACATACTTCCTTAATCAATCAACCCACATCATGAATTCACAGCATAGTAAATATGGGGGATTCATGGGTTCATGGGGGGTATTTCATCATAAATCAACAATAAAACATCAATTCAATCATAATCCATCTTAAATAAACAATTGGAAACGTTTTGAAAGAGAACCCATGACTTAGATTGAAACCCTAGCTTTTGGGGGAAGTTAGAAGCTTTGAAACCAAGTTTTGAAGGGACTCTATGGGTGGAAACTACCCATAGATGAAAAGCCACCATACCTTGCTTAAGAATATCCAAGTGATTTGAGGAAGAAACCTTGAATTCATCTAACCCTAGCTTCAATTCCACTCTTCTTCTTCTTGGAGATTTAGAGAGAGAAATATTGCGAGGAGGAAGAACATTTTTATTTGATTTTGGTCTTGGGGGTTAATGAACTAAAATGAGGTGGTTTATGACTTAAAATAGTTTATATATATGTATAAAGTCAATAGAAAATGACCCCCACTTGAAACCAATTAAAAAGGAATTTACCAAAAAGACCATCCTAAGGCAGCCCACTCCCAGGCACCACGGCAAGGCTCACGAGCCGTGGTCCTTGGGCTGTGGCTTAATATTGGTTCCTTGGCCTCCACAATGCTAAGGCATGAACATGAGCCTTCCCACGAGCTGTGGTCATGAACACTGGCTGTGAAGTGGCTCGTGGTCCCAAGGCAATAGCTTGGCTTCAAGGTCTTGTCCTCCACAATTCGAAGGGACCTTCACAAGACCCTTCACGAACCATGGTCAATACCACTGGTCGTGAAGGTGGTCGTGGTCTTGAGGTAGTACCTTGCCAAGGTTGGGCAACCTTGGCCTTTGGCTTAGGCTTGCCCCTTTTGCCTTGGCACTTGCCCTTGTGATCCTCAACCAATCCTTAGATGGTCTTCTAACCTACGGGGTCTAACACGTACCTTGACGTTTAACCACTAAGCCCCTTATTCTAAGCATGGGAAGTCTTATCTACGTCCCTATCCCTCAACATCAAACTCTAGAACCCTAACTTATGGCTTTAGTTTAGTCTACTAGATTTCTAGGTGTTACATAAACTCAAATCCCCACACGCCCACCTCCACAAGCCATCAAGTGGCACGTGGGAAGGGGCTGCCTCAACTTGCACACTGCCTAGCCCCTTCACATTCATCATCATGACCTATGGTCCCTACGATGAGGCGTCTTGGTGGTCGTGGGAGGTGAACACAACTTTGCTAGCCACTGTGAGCGACCATGGGTAGCACCACGGGACGTGCTTCCCTTCACGTCCCATATAGGTCCACGTGAAGGTTTCCCATGCTTAATTATTTGGCTCATGGATTGACACTTTACCCTATGCTTAGACTACTAGATTCCGAGGTGTTACCACAACTAACTTCATATGCTCAGCATCAGCAATGTGCATAACCTCAAACACCTTCTGCAGCTCCTCCACAAAGTTCTACGAATCCTCAATGAAATTTGGCCCTGTGAATTTTGGAGGTATCATCCTCAAGAACTCACAGATCCTGGATGTATTAGCCATATCCTATCGAACCCCTCTCTATTGACCATCTTGATTGGCCACAACTTGACTCAACATCGGGATAGCATCCCGAAACTCTGCATTGGTTACCTCCTCTCCGGGTTGCACTTCTTTTGCATTAGGTACCCCTTGATCCTGAGGATCAACATTTCTCCTAGAAAGACATCCTCGAATAGCTCTTTGTGGAAGCATGATATGAAAGGATATGTGTAGTCACAAATTAGAAAAAGACTTTGATAGAGTTGAACTCTATCGCACAAAAAATAGTAAGAAGGATGTGAATTATTTCCTAAATGTTGTAGCCTCCTAATTATAGATGTGGTGCACCTCACACCGATAACCAGGACTGTACAAACACCGCCTCATAGACACCCTAAGACTCTTGAACTCTGGGCTGTGATACAAAGTTTGTCACGCCCCTAGTCTACACCCTAGACATGGCCGACACTCGAGAACCATTGCAGGTCCCAAACAAATTCTAATCCTGGATCAATACTCAGCAGAAGACTTACTCAACAACATGGGAACTAAAAAGTAACTCAACTCATAATGATACTATTAATGAGAAAATTCAACTTATTATAAACTGATATACTCAAGTCTTTAACACATCACAAGGGAAACACGAAAAAGAAGTCCTCATATACTACTGTCTACGAAGCCTCTTATAACTATGATGGAAGTTAGGACAAGACCCATGACATCCTAACAAAACAAAATCGACAATGTAAAGTCCCTCCGGAAAGCAATGAGGGATCACCAAACTAGCTGGAATGTGATGGGATCAACGAAGTGATGGTTGATGATCCTGAATACATGTATCTGAATCATGAAATGATGCAGGCCAGATGGCGTCAGTACATTGAATGTACGAGCATGTAAGGGGAACACTGAAACATAACATACAAGCTTGAACTAGAAGAAAGGAAGACAAAATCATCTTGTCTCAACTCAACTCAATGACAAAGCAATGATAAAGATGCAATATATATCAAGCTTTTAAAATAGTAAATTATAACTTAATTGTATATAAAAATAAAATAATAACTCTTTACTCCTATTTGGGGCATTCTCTAACCGACAATTATCACTATGAGCTACGTGATGATACAGTGTCTCGCCCACGCTGCCAAAACATTCCAATACCTTGCCAGACTATAGGACATCCTTAATTAAGTGGATCCATTAAGCTATGCTTAAAAGCAAAAATGAATCATCTAATAAGTATGACCCTCTACCCATGTTGGCATACATGATTTATGAGGATTTTGAGTTGTTTGAACTCATCCCCATATCAATACTCAATACTTCCCCAAATAATATATATAACTCATGCTCATATTTTTAAAAAGACAACTCATCCTCAACTTGAGATTATTACTCAAAAGGTTCTCTTAAAATAGATGATGCTCAAAAACTCCTCATGAACTCATTTAGAAATCAAGTTTTTTCTAGTTTTGAAATGTGAAAGTATTTAAACTTGGGAATACTTAGTTCCCTTGTATTAATTTTGAAACATGAAACTCAACTCTCCTCATCCTCATACTCAAGTACTCAAGTCTTAAAACAAATTATAAATGATTGCAAAAGACTTCTCAGAAGGACTCCCTTGAACTTTACTCTTAACTCTACCTTGAATTTGAAATGTGAATTCAAGAGTTATGATTTGGATATGTAAGATCTCTCAATGATTAATGAAGTTTTATATAGATGGTACTAAGAAGATAGTGAAGACGTCATTTACCGAACTCAAACAAAATGAAAAATGGAAGAAAGACAGGGGCAGGCAACCCTGTCGCATCTCTATTGCTGGGCGCTAGCCGCTAAACTTCAGAAGCCCCATTTTGGCGCACTACAGGCACGGGGCACCAGCCCCCTTGGCGCCTTAGTGGTGCGGCGCCCCACCCTTTGCTCATAAAGTCCGACGAATATTTCTTGTTCAATTCAAGGCCTAACTTATCTAGAATCGAACGATTTCCTCTAAAACTCATTTGGATCATTAAAACCAGCATAAGTAAAATAATCCACTCAAAACCCACCAAGAAAAACACTTATTCTCAAGACCCTCATCTCAATAACTCAATAAGACTCCATTGATAAACATGAAGCTAAAACCTCAATAATTTCTCAAGAACTCAATTCAATCAACCTCAAGAACAAAATTATGTATACAAATCACATGATTTGCGTGAGGGTGAGCAAACCCAACACTATGAAAACTTTCATACCACGAAAGAACAAAGTTCTTTGGCAATAATCCTCAAAACTTGATGAACACTTCAAGTTTTATCCTTTTTTTCCTCCTGAACTTTTCCCTAACCTTCCGAACATTTTTAGACTTAGTGTGAACTGATTTCAATCAACTTTGACCCCTAATTGGGTGAAATAAAATGCGTAAGGCTAGCGGGGTAGGGAAAAGACCAAAATATCCCTTCTTAAAATAGATGAAATGCCTTAACTAGACAGTTTGCAATCAAACGGGCATATCTCCTTCATTCGAACTCGGAATTTATCAAACTTGGTGGAGTTGGAAAGAGGACTCAGAGATTGTTCATTTGGCACCTCATGGGACACCTAACTCATCCTGTGCTGCAAGTTAGGTTGTTTGAAGTCTACCCAAATCAAATTATGCTGTCTGCGAGACCGCGACAAACTTGTAATGAAATCCATATTGATCCTCTCCCACTTCCATTCTAGAATATCAATATTCTGAGCCATACCACTGTGCCTTTGATGTTCTACCTCGACCTGTTGGCAATTCGGGAACGAACTCTGCGACACACCTCTTCATGCTACTCCACCAATAGACTTCTCTCAAGTCACAATACATTTTTGTGGAATCGGGATGGATTGAATATATGGAACTATGATCTTCGTCCATGATCCTCTCTTAAAGTTCATCGACCTTTGGTAAACACAATCTACCTTGATACCTCAATACACAATCTCCCCCTTGTTCAAAAGCCATCAAATTCTGCTTATGAACATTCACCTTTATTTAAAGCAACGTAGGGTCTTGGTCTTGTTTCTCTTTCACTTTAGACATTAGTGATGACGTAACTCCATTCATCACCACCACTCCAACTTTATTCGAATCTAACAAACGAACTCCTAAACGTGTAAGTTTGTGTACATCTTTGGCCAATTCTCTCTTGCTTTCCTCAACACGGGAAATACTTCCCATAGATAACCTGCTCAAAGCATCAGTAACAATATTAGCCTTACCTGGGTGATAGAGGGTACTCATATCATAATCCTTTAGTAACTCTGAGCACCTCCTTTGCCTGAGATTAAGCTCTTTCTGACTTAAAACATACTGAAGACTCTTATGATTAGTGAACACATATCTACATGAACACCATAGATATAGTGCCGCCATATTTTAAAAGGAAATACTACAACCTCTAACTCGAGATCATGAGTTGGGTAATTCTTCTCATAAATCTTAAGCTGTCTGGAGGCATAAGGTATAAATTTACCGTTCTGCATCAATACACAACCAAGTCCAACTCTGGATACATCACAATACACAACAAACCCTTGTGTACCCTCCGGTAGGGTCAACACTGGGGCATTAGTTAACCAGATTTTCAATTCCTGAAAACTCTTCTCACAAGCTTCAGACCATTGAAACTTTACTATAATCTGAGTTAACTTTGTCAATGGGGACAAAATAGACGAAAACCCCTCGACAAACCTTCTATAATAACCAACCAATCCCAAGAAACTCCTTATATCAGTGGGAGATGTGGGTTTGGGACAGTTCTACACAGCCTCAATCTCTTGAGTGTCAACTCGAACTCCTTCTCAAATAAGATGTGGCCTAAGAACGCCACAGACTCAAGAAAACACTTAGAATTGGAAAATTTAGCATAAAACTCTCTAGTTTTGAAAGTTTGGAGAATTATTCTAAGATGACTAGCATGATCCTCCTCATTACTTGAATAAATCATAATGTCATCAATAAACATGATAAAAAACATGTCAATATATGGCTTAAATATTTTGTTCATAAGATCTATCAATGCCGCAGGAGCATTAGTCAAATAGAAAAACATAACAAAAAACTCTTAATGACCATAACGAGTTCCGAATGTCGTCTACGGAATGTCACTTTCCCTTACTCTCAAATGATGATAGCCAGATCTGAGGTCTATCTTATAAAAACAAGTGGCACCCTAAATTTAATCAAATAGATCATCAGTTCTCAAAATGGGATATTTATTCTTGATAGTGGCCTTGTTCAATTGATGGTAATTAGTACACATCCTAAGTGAACCATCTTACTTCCTCACAAATAGGAACGGAGCGCCCTAAGGTGAGACACTAGGTTGAATAAAGCCTTTATTAAGGAGATTTTTCAACTGCTCTTTTAACTCTTTCAACTCAGCTAGAGCCATTCTATATGGCGGAATAGAGATAGGCCGAGTATCAGGAAGAATGTATATGCTGAAGTCTATTTCTCTCTCAATAAGGACTCTGGGAAGATCATCTAAAAAGACCTCATGGAACTCACTCACAATTGGAACTAAGTAAATGGGTGGTGTGTCAACACTAGAGTCATTAACTCAGACTAAGTGATAGATGCACCCCTTAGAGATTAATTTTTTGCCCTTAAAGTACGAAATGAAATGACCCTTAGGCAATGTTGAACTACTCTTCCACTCTATAACTGGCTCATTAAGAAATTGGACCTTTAGTACTCGATTTCTACAATCAACTAAGGCATAACAAGCATAAAGCCAGTACATTCATAGAATAACATCAAAGTCCACCATGTCTAACTCGACTAAGTCATCCATAGTGTCCTTGTGATTGACAGAGATGACACAATCATGATAAATACTCTTAGATAGAATAGACTCACCAACAGGTGTGGAAACACTTAAGGGTTCAAGAAGTCATTCAGGAAGAATATCAAACCTTATAGCAATATACAAAGTCACAAAAGATAGACTCGCACCTGGATCAAGTAATGTATATACATCAAAAGTAAATACTTTGATCATACCTGTGGCAACATCTAACAAATTCTCCTGCTCTGGATGACTGGTGACAGCATACAAACGGTTTGCTCCTCCGTTGTCCCTGAAGTAGCTCTTTTAGGTGCAGCTCTGTTTGGTGGAGCCGCTAAAGAAGATTAGGCTATATTGCCTTCATTACCATTACCCTACATCTTCTTAGGGCACTCTCTCATGAAGTGACCTATCTAACCACACTTGAAACAGCCAGTGGAGCCATCACAACACGCTCCTGGGTGATTCCTACAACACTTAGCACATATAGGAGTCCAATTGCCCCCTTTGTGCCACATTGTCCTGAGATTGAGTAGGTCGAGCTCTGAAGTTTTGCGAATTATTATTATTGATCTCAACTCTGTTCTTTGGTACTAGCAGAGGATGGATCATGTCCAGTCTTCCTTTGTTGAAAAGATGAACGGTTTGCATTACCGGCCATCTATTGTTCAGACTCATTACATGTTATCTTAGCTTTCTTGCTGCAGAACTCATCCCTATCTCTCAACTTGTCTTCCTAAACTATTGCACATGGATCATAATCCTTGCCATGTCCATGTCCCCTATCAACATAACAGTCTTACCCTCTTTTCTTGACAAGCGGGAGAGTCTAGACACAAATAGACTCATTTTACTCCTTATATTGATTAACGTTTCATGAACACTTCATCCAATTCTAAGTGTCAACGATCGTTAGTTAGTATATAAACCAACCAACTGAGTTGGGGTCGATCCCATAGAGAGTATCTATCTTTTAATTCAACTACGAAAGTATGACAATGACCTTTGCAGCTGAGCAGCACACAATTAAGAGTTTAATAATCAAAACTTCACGATGTCGTTACCATCCAACTTCAAATTATTAACAAGAAACAATCAGATAACTAGAAAACATTTGGGGGATTGACAAACCAACTGTTGAATTCAACTTAATGTGTGTACATCATTACCAATAATGCTAAATCATCACGGGTAGAATGGACTATAAGTAAAATAATTTTCTCTCGAACAATTGTCTTATTTTCTGAGTTCTCTCGAACCTCAACATTATCCATAAGCTAACCTGCCCATGTTCTCATCAAATCCACTATTTTAAGCTAGATACAAAGGCTGAGTCTTGGATTTCACTTTCTCAAGCTAAAACCATCAAGACCCACTACTAAGGATGACAAATTACTATGTTGGTTATGTACTTCTCTCTCGAGCAAGCACAAAACTCATCTATCACACTAAATATGCAATAATAAAGTTAAACCACCATAATAATTTAGACCTGCTTCAGATTAACACCAACAATCACTAATCGATAACACCCATTTGGTAGAATGCAACAATTAGTCACATCGTCAAACCCCCAAGGTTAGGGTTTTAGCCAATCATGGTAAAAATATGAAATTCAATACCTGCCATGTTTTCCATAGCTGGGTATATAAACTCAAAAGTTAAAATTAACTAAAATCTTCTCTTTTACAAAATCCCAATGAAAAACCTTGCTAAAATCACTTGAAATCCATAATGGTAGTGTTTTAGCTCTCAATCCTTTGTTACTCACGTTTCTGAATGCCTTCTCTCTCTTGCAAAAATCAATTTATGCAAGTCTGATGTGTGTTTGTTTGGAACCAATCAGTGAGGTAAGTCGGGCTTCGCGGAGTAGCCAATTTTCCTTTTTCTCGCCTTCACTTTTCACCTCTTCTTAGTCCCACCACTGTAATTTTAGGCAAACCAGATTGGGATTACCAACTCATTCTGCGATGCACCCTTTTCTTTTTCATCTCGCCCATCAGTAATTTTGGCGACCTGGTCAGCCATCGCCGATGCGGTCGACATCATGCCAAGTGGAACTGCTACTCGCCGAAGCTTCTCCTAATCCAACCTCAGCGTTCTATAACTTAAGGTGGTAGATTAGCAACTTAGCGAGTCTGCGAGTGACATCGGCGATCATCAGACTTGTTTTTCCCTTCTCCTTTTCACTCTGTTCTCTCAATTGCCCATTTCTGTCCTAGCTTTGTTCCTCAATCCATATATCTGAAGATCAAGGGTTTTATATCAGTTGTTGGCACAAAATAAGCATTTGAGGACACTAAATCATTATAAATAAAGCCCTAAATGATTCCAAATATCGGAATCATCACATATCAACAACTAATCTCGAGCATAACGAGATAGTTGAGTGTACTTGAGGTGTTACTTATGCACACTCATGGACTCCTGCTTAAGAGTGAGAAATTCTATTACCTTTAACTCTCTCATCTTTCGGGGGAAGAAATGCCCCATGAAGGCACTTTCAAACACAACCTAGCTAACAATTGGTTCCCCTTCATCCCTGCTCTTCTTCCATTAGTCGTACCAAATTCTAGCAACACCCTTCAGTTGGTATGAAGCTAACCTAACACGCTCAGCATCAACAACGTGCATAACCTCAAACACCTTCTCCAGCTCCTACACTAAGTTCTCTATATCCTCAATGACATTTGACCCGGTGAATTCTGGAGGATTCATCCTCAAGAACTCAGAGATCCTGGATGTATCAGCCACATCTTGTCAAACCCTTATTTGTTGACCAGCTTGATTGGTCACAACTTGACTCAATATCCGGATAGCATCTCGAAACTCAACATTGGTGACCTCTCCTTGGGGTTGCACTTCTGGTGCATTAGGTACCCCTTCATCCTGAGGATCAACATTTCTCCTATCAGGAAATTCTCAAACAGCTCTTCGTGGAGGCATGATCTGAAAGGATAGGTGCAAGCACAAAGTAGAGAGAGACTTTTATATAGTTGAACTCTATCGCACGAAAAACAGTAAGAAAGAAGGGAATTATTTCCTAATTGTTGTAGCCTTATAATTATTGATGTTGAGCACTACACACTGATAACCAGGACTCTACAGACACGACTTCATAGACACCCAATGCCTCTTGAACTCTAGGCTCTGATACTAAGTTTGTCATGCCCTGAGTCTACACCCTGGACGTGGCCGGCACTCGAGAACCGATGATGGTCCTCAATTGAAGCCTTGGACTGACTCAATACTCAGCGGAAGACTTACTCCTTAACATGGGAACTCGAAAGCAACTTAACCTTTAAATATAATAATATTAAAAATAGTTCCACTTAGTATAAACTATAACACTCAGTCTTTAACACCTCACAAGGGAAATGGGAAAAAGGACTCTTCATATACTACTTTCTATGAAGCCTCTAATCACTATGATGGAAGTCGGCACAAGACCCACGACATCCGAACAAAACAAAATCTATAATGTGAAGCCCTCTGGAAAGCAAGGGGGGCTCACCAAACTAACTGGAATGTGATGGGATCAATGAAGTGCCGATTGATGATCCTGAATACCTATATCAACATCATGAAATGGTGCAGACCAAATGGCGTCATTACATTGAATGTACAAGCATGTAAGAGGAACACTGAAATATCACATATAAGATTGAACTAGAAGGAAGGAAGACATACTCACCTCGTCTCAACACAGCTAAAGAATAATCAACTCAACTCAATAAGAAAGAAATGATAAAGTTGCAATATATATCAAGATTTTGAAACAGTAAATGATAACACAAATGTATATAAAAATACAATAATAACACTTCACTCTTATTTGGGAGATTCTCTAATCGACAAACATCATTATGAGCAACGTGATGATACAATGTCTCTCCCATACTGCCAGAACTTTCCTATGCCTTGCCGGAGTATAGGACATCCTCAACTAAGTGGATCCACTAAGTTATGCTTAATAGCAATAAGAAATCATCTAATAAGTATTGACCCTTTACCCATATTGGCATACATGATTCATGAGGATTTTGAGTTGTCTGAACTCATCCCCATATCGGTGCTTAATACTAATCCCCATAATATATATAACACATGGTCATATGTTTAAAAAATAGCACTTCCTCAACTTTAGATTATTACTCAAAAGGTTCTCTTAAAAGGGATGATGCTCAAAAACTCCTTATGAACTCGTTAAAAAATCAAGTCTCTTCTCGTTTTTAAATGTATAAGTGTTACATACATGGGAATACTTAGTTCCCTTATATTCATTTTGAAACATGAAATTCAACTCTCCTCATCCTTATACTCAAGTACTCAACTTTTAAAATAAATTATAAATGATTGCAAAAGACTTCTAAAAATTACTCAAAAGGACTCCCTCGAACTTTACTCTTAACTCTACCTTGAATTTGAAATTCGAATTCAAGGGTTATGATTAGTATATGTAGGATCTATCAAGGATTAGTGATGTTTTAGATAGGTGGTACTAACAAGAGAGCGAAGATGTAATTTAAAGAACTCAAACGAAACGAAAGACGAAAGCGAGACAGGGACAGGTGACCCTGGCGCATTCCTGGAGTGGGGCACCAGCCTCTAAACTTCAGAAGCCCCATTCTGGAGCACTGCAAGCATGGGGCGCCAGCCCCCTTAGCACCTTAGTGGCGTGCCGCCCCACCCTTTGCCCAGAAAGTCCCATGAATATTTCTTGTTCAATTCAAAGCCTAACTTATCTAGTATCGAACGATTTCCTCCCAAACCCATTTGGATCATTAAACCCAACATAATTACAACAAAATCTACTTAAAACACACAAAGAACAATACTCATTCACACGACCCTCACCTCAAGAACTCAACAAGACTCCATTGATAAAGATGAAGCAAAAACCTCAATAATTTCTCGAGAAATCAATTCAATCAACCTCAAGAATGAAATTATGAATACAAATCACATGATTGGCATGAGGTTTAACAAACTCAACACTATTAAAACATACATACCTCGAAAGAACTAAGTTTTTTGGCGAAAATCCTCACAACTTGATGAACGCTTTAAGTTCTCTTTTTTATCCTCTTAAACGTTTCCCTACTTTTCCCTAACTTCCAATCATTTTTAGACTTAGTTTAAATTGATTTAAACTGAGGGCTCTGATACCAACACTTGTAGCGACCCTTTCAAAAGGATACTACCATTTAAACAAGAAATCTAATTAAATACTTGCGACATTTAAAAGAGATTAACTATGGTCATATTGATTATAATTTAGTGGAGGGATTAGGTTCATAAAGAAAAAATAAAATTAAGGATGTGCATATGTTCAACAGTTCAAGATAATATCCAATGTAGTCTAGACCAAGTGTTATCCATGTATCAATTGATTTGGTTGTGATTAATCTTTGCATATTTGTATCGAAACACAAATAATTATTGATACGCCTAAATTTACAGCTCAATTAAGAAGTATAAAGCGGTTGTCTTTAAATATAGAAACTAACTAGGTTGGAGTCGAATCCCATTGGAAATAAGGCGAGAACTAAGTCGTACGCGGTTATCTACTTTTAGTTACTTATTTCCAAAACAAAATGGGAAATATAGGAAATTTTGGGATTTAGTTTGAAAATCAATTCTTAACAAGTACCAATCACAATTTCACTTTATTTAGAATTAATAGATATAATTAACAAGGATTTTGTTCACCAAGATTGTCTGACCATCTTTGGGTTAATTACAGATTTTCATCTTGCGCCGTTAGCATATTAGTTCATTACACTCATGGTACATCAAAAAAAAAATTCTCAACCAGATTAAATGAATATCACTCTTACTCTTCGAACTAAAAGAGTTCTAATACTTTCAACAGACAAGTTACTCAAGTTAGTTAATCTTGTTAGCCCTTTAAACTCAAACAAGCTAAACTCTTTCTCTAAGTTTTAGCCTTTTAAACTCAAACAAGCTAAACTCTTTCTCTTAAGGCGGGTTCAAATATTTGCAACTATTAGAAGTCAACTAAGACGAAAGAGCTACTAGTATATACAAGTACAATATTTTATTCATTTCGTAAAAACTCTGTTTTTAGGTCAAGTTATCATGGATTCCAACACCCATGATTGTGGGGTTTAGCCACTCATGATTATTGTAACAAAGAATAGAATTGTATTCATTAACTAATCACCTACAAAAAGGTAAAGCTAATCAATACTTTAATTTCAATGAATCAATGTAGAATTTCATTCAACACTTGCTCAGGTGGTACTGTCTTCTTTTGGTAAACACAAGAAATAAAACGTAAAAATTCTATTTATAGTTATAGGAAATTTGACATTTAAAAATAAATAACAAAGAAATCTCGAGGCTCGCCTGACGCTGCATCTTAGTTGTCATTTTATCTTTAGGGAGTGATTCTGATTCTACAAGTTTGAAACTGCATCTGATGTCCGGTCAGAGGTACGACAGTCCATCACCTCTACCGTCACATCACTTTATAGAGTTGTAGTATTTCTAAAGGTGTAACGGTTCACCAGACAGCTTGTCACATGTCTGGCGGTCTGTCAGGCCTGTAGTCAGAGCTATCCTTTGGAAACACTTAGCTTCATTTTACTTTATTTCTCACCTTGACTGATTTCTTGTCCAAAACGCACTACAATTTTTATGGCTTTTAGCCACCCCGGTAAATTGTACCCTAAACTTGCAAAAAGAGTGGCCTTTGATAAAAGGCTACAGTTTTTGAGTTTAAGCAACGTTTTGTAGGATGTGGCCTAAAGAAGAGTAACCTTTGACATTAGGCCACACTTTTTAAATGTCGCCATAGCAGCTACACTTAAAAAGCGTGGTCAAAGAGGTATAAAGGGCACGCTTTGTAGTATTTCATTAGCAACACTTTTGTTTGATTATACTACACTTAAAAGTGTAGCCTTTTCTTTGCTATTGGTCACACTTAAAAGTGTCGCCTTTTATATCTCATCTACAACAACACTTATAAAGTGTAACTTTTCTTATGTACAAGATAAAATTTATAATCAATAAGCCACATATTGGACATCCCTGTAGCAACACTTTTGAAGTGTGGCTATGTTATGTAGAATTTTGGTAGCCGCAATTTTTTATTTATAAGAATAATAATTTTGCTTTTCATATATTCAATAATCACATAATTAAATATATAAATGATCTAACGCACAAAATTAGCTAATGAATAATTTGAATGTATATATTTCAAATAACCTTCGAGAAATATCTATTGTACAACCCATACTTAAAAGGCAATACAAGCAATAAATTCCACAAAATCAAATGTATTCAAACATATATAACAATAGTACAAAATCTATTTATCGTCCAATACAATTGATCGAATTTACTTTTGGCCACTATTCAAATTCAATCAACGACATTTTCCTGCACATTTAAAATAAAATTATAAGTTAGAGAACTAAATCATGTATTTCATATGCTGAAAAACATAATTGATCTTAGTTGCTATTAAAGCATGCATTTCATATGCTAATCAGATGTCTCAGTAAGTAACTAGAACGAAATCCATTTTCCAATCAACTGTTGTTACAAAAACTATAAAATCTAGTTCTACATGTATTTAAAGACTCTTTCAGAAAATATGAATAATAAATCTGGGAAAAAAGAACAGAACACTTAAATGATCACTAACAAGCTATAGTTGGGCAACTCTATATCCAATCAATGTAGAATAGATACAAATTTTATATAAGAAAAATCTTAAACATGTCACAGTAATATAGTCAAGAACATGAGGACATCAAACAGAGAGAAGAAAGCCATGATAATTGCAATATAGAGTTCGAAATCAAACATTTGGCAATAGCACCCGGCTACAAGAAATATTTTGAACAACAATGACTTCCATCAGTATCGTAACATTTAACTTTTTAAAGAAATGGTAAAACCAAGCTCCAGATATTTACCATACCACAAAATATTACAACTTGTTCTAAAAAGGTAATCAACTGTTGTTGCTGGAGTTAGTACCAATATTTCAGCTGCTGGAGGAACCATCACCTCTCACTCTTTCCATAAAAACTTTAAGTTGTCAGTCCTAAAACCTTCACATATTAATGGACTAGAAGGCCAAGTTGAGGTATGCAAGAACCCAAATAAATTCTCTAAATACATAGGGAATGTGCCAAAATTAAAATTGAAATTGATCTTCTAATGCCAAGACTTGTAAATATATGGTCAGGTTTCAAAAGATAGACGGTACAGATGAAGGAAAATGGAAAGACATTGAATATGAAAAGGTCCCATGTTATTGTCACTACTGCAAAATGCAAAGTCATTTCATGAACCTGCTCATGAGAAGGTTAGAAAGAACCCAACAAATTCACTAAATAAAAGCTAAAAAGGAGGAACAAGCTAACAAAACCAAAGACCAAAGAGTTGATAAGGAGATGATGGATGACGTTCAACATGTTTCGGGAAGAAAGGCAATCAAAACTAAAAACCCTCAGAAAATCACGCATCAACATGTCAACTAACATATCTAGAATGATCATGACCAAGATTGAATACACATGGATGTGAAAATATTCATCAGTAAGGTCGCTATATAACTGATCATGAGCAAGATACGATAAAGAGTAACGGTATCATTATAAAAGAACCAGTTGACAATCAGAAAGAAAATACATTAAAGGAGATTCCTAGTAAAGTAAAAAAAAATAGGTGAAGAAAACACATTGGACAACTTCCAGAAGAACACCAGTCAAGTCATAAATAAGATGAGATACAAAAGCAACAAAACGAGAACTACCTTGGATATCAAGAACAATATGTAGACTACTAACAGAGAATGTTAAATACAAAATACCTTATGAAGAACCGAATCATGAGCTGACCCTGAAGAATGTGGAAGATTTTGGCCTCTTACAACTTGTGCGCTACTTGCATCAACAGGTCAAGCAAGGTTAGATTCGACACACCACAGTATATCTTGAACATTCAATCCAGGGTTGTTTTGCAGCAATTGACTAAATAAATTTCGCATTTCTTCTCTCATTTCATTCATTTCTTCCTTTAGAGAAGTGATTTCATTGACATTCTTTTGTTTTAGCTTGTTAGTTTCCTCATCTTTCTTCAAATAACATGTTGTCACTGCGCTACCATAGAAACTAAGTCGACCAGGTTGCTCCTTTCCAAACACTGCCCTAAATGCATCATCAGTTGTTTCCCCATAATTTTCGTGATTTCGAAGTTCAGTCTGTTGAATAAAATTGACATCAATAGTGAGTTGTAAGTACTATTTTCTTTCCAGCTGAAATGAGTTTATCATTTATTTAGTTAACTTTAATTGACATCCCTTCCGAGCAAACTGTCTTGTAACTCAAGCATTTTAAAACAAAATTGTGACCCCTTCCCAACAAATCAATAATGATGTGATAGCGATCAAGAACTAAAAAAGCCTAACAACTTTTCGTAGCAAACAATTCTATGACATCGACAAAGAATTGGTTTTTCCCTCCCAACACATATTACAATGAAGACAACCAAGAATGAAAAAAATAGCATCCTCTCCCGCAAATAGTCCAACAACTTCAATCAAGAATTTATAAGAAAATATATTAGATATCTCCTCACACTTGGACACGAAGAAGAAAAAGAAGAAGAAGACGGTTCGGCCTGAATTTTAATTCTAAATTAAATTCACTACTAATCCTCTTTAAAAAACTTACTATTGCAACTTTTGTATCGGCCTGAATTTCCTTTTGTCTTTGTACGAGTTGCAATAAATTTTTCAGACTTTGATGGTTCCTCGTTGTTGTCTTTGGCTGCATGCTACAAATTATATCAAAATAAAACAAAAAAAAACATCAATATGTTTTAATAAAGTACAAAAAATGATAATCAGATTTTTGACGAAATGTCTGTTAAGTGTTACCAATGCCACGCATACTCTTGTAAAATTAATAGGTCCCATTTGATGCCTCCACTTTTATCTTTTCATGTTTTGAGAATTCATCTCACACATGGCCTGTTATTAAATAAAAAGAGATGTTTGAATTGATAGATCAATTTTTTTTAGATATTATGCGTAATATGTCGATGAGTAGAAATGCACTATTTTAGCCTTACTTGAACAGTTGGGTGTTTCCAATACTCGATCAGCTGGCGGAATTGAACTTCTGGCATGTTATCAGGACATTTTTGTAGCATATCCTCAACGGTACTATTTTTATCATAAAATTTCTCTTTAATTTTTTTCTTGAATCGCCTCCAAGCATCACGAAGACCAATCATCACCCACTTCTTTCCTTCTACTGGAGTTAGGAATTTGGACTATGTAAAATAAAATATATTTAGCTTCAGTAAGTAAAAACAAATAATAAAACATACAATCTCAAAAGTGATTTTTCTTACATTGATATATTCCCACATGTGCTTTTTAGTATCATTTGGCACCGATGCCAACTAGTGTACATCAAGCTGATGAATCTAGGATTCCTTGCAATTGTTCCTATAAACTTGCTTAATTCTGACACTATCTTATCAAATGTCACCTCCTTTCTTTCTTCCAAATTTCTTGCGTGAATATTCTTACATGTTGTTTGTCCTCAATTTTTTTTTGGCTTCGATATTTCTAGATTGATGTAACAGCTAGGAAATAAGAAATTTCTTTTATAACGATTAATAAATCTTACAAGGTTTAAGACATACCTATTGTACTACAATCAATGTCAATTTCCTCTTCTACAACATACTCATCCCCGCCGAGTTCATCTTGATCCACAAGATCATCCAATCCTTTATTGTGTTCACTAATAATAGGAGCATGCAAAAATTCGACATAAGTTATTGTGTGATTACCACATTTAGTTTCATCACCTATGTGTATCCCTCATTTTTTCTGAAAGTGATCAAGACTAGTAGCTGGTATGACCGATTTCCTCTTTATCTGTTTGCAATTTGGTAGATCATAAATACCATGTTCATTTGGTATCCATTGTTTTACAGAAACTGATCAATGTCATCACGTGAGTAATCCATATCATAGTCAACATTCAACTTGATATCCCATTCCCCGTGATTGATCCATCTAGTATAACCTTTAACAAATCCATAGCATATTAGATGATCATACACTACATTCCTTCGAGTCCAACGAATATTACAACACTTTGCTCATGGACACTGAATTTCCTCACCTTGAGGATCTCCATAAGAGTAAGCAAAATCTAGGAATGATTCAACACCATCAATATACTCTTTGCTATACCTTGCTAAATCCATCCAATCCTTATGTGGAAGATTTGAATTCATAAAAATAAATATTGATATTTCATCTTTCAGTAAACAATCAGGAAATCATTAACTACTTCACAAATAAATTTTAAAAGTCATGAGTAAGTAATCACAATCATGTGTTATGAGATGATAAAAATTTCTTACCTAGTCATGGCACTTATGCTATACCAAATCAAACCTCGAATCCTCCATAACTGTTTTTGAATGTTGACTATACTTCTAAGGAAAAATAAGTAAAATTAATAGGATAGGCACAACTAAGAAAGAAAGTAAGCAAATCGAATTCAATTGAACAAAAGTTAAAGTTTCGTGAGTGAATTTATATACTCATCATCAAATTCGTTTTTCACAGTAATCAGTTATACACTCAAGTTAAATGAATGCTCAAAACTTATTCAAATTTCCTTAATTTGTAGTTCATTCTACTTTCCCTTAATTAATTTACTTCAACTGTTATCTAACTAAAAAAAAATAACAACATCAGTCAAATAGAAGTTTTAACAAAATAAAAAATATTTGACAATCAAACCATCCTAAGAATATAAGAATCAGAGAGAATTCAACATATTCAAGAAAAACAGAACATAATCCTAAGCATGGTCAAGCTTTAGCTTACCTTTGTTGTCTCTCAAACTCTACCATTTGAGAATAGAGAGGTTGTTTCTAGTAAATGTTGAAACTTGAAGAAATGTCCAAAGCCTACCTACCGTAGAGTCGATAAAGCGAGATGAGATATCGAGGATGATTTTGGCCGAAGAAAAATTGACAAAGTGTTGAAGTGCTGAAACAACATAGGACTTCATTTAAGCAAAGAACTAATGCCCACAAATATATCCTTACCAATTAAGGAATTTAAATGAACTAATTCAGATTATGAAATTCTATCAAGAAGCAGGTTGAGATTGAAAGCAACATTTTAAAGAAGTTCAAACACATTTTTTCGAAGACCAACAATACAATATAGTGTGAAAATCTTTTACAGTTGTTTAAAATTATGTCCAAAATTTTAAAATCTCCTTCTTATGCACAGACCAATGTTTTGAAGACCAAGAAGCCAAAAAGGCGACAAGGGCTCGCTTCACAAAAGCAAGAGGCGTGAAGCAAAGCGCACACCTTTTTCAACTAAAGCGTTATTTAGTACAAAAACAAACATATCAAATATGCATAGACAGATAACCAAGAACTCAATAGAAATAACATATTTAGCAAATCTTTCAATTCTTAAATTTAAAAGTAAGTATAATTTACCCCCCAAAAAAAAGGAACAGTGAAAACAGAGACGGAACAACAAAAAAAATTATGGAACAGAGGGAAAACTACAGAATATGACCAAAAATAGAGCATAACAGAGAAAGCAATATAAAGCAGAGAAAGCATTATAAAGCAGAGAAAACAAAATTGGAACTGAAAGAAAAAAAACAAAGAAGATTATATTGCAAAACAGAGAAACAGAGAAAGAAGTAAAAAAAAAAAGAGGAAGAGATGAAAAACTTAACTTGTAGTCACTTGAAAGAGTGTCACATCAAGAGAAGTGAACTAGAGGGAAATGTTTGGAAAGAAGACACAAAGTATTTTTACGAAATAAAGAAAAGCCCTAGTTACTGTCAACCTCGCTTAAGCAGAAAAGTGAGAAATCGCTTCTCGCTTCTGGGACTGAAGCCTTGATTTTTTACCATAGCTTCGCTTCACTGCAAAAAAAGTGATACAACTTCGCTTCACTTTGCTTCTCACTTTAAGCAACGAAGTACTCACTTTTAATAACATTAACACACACAGTCAAGTATCAAGCATCTACTACCATGTTTGAACATTCAAAAAAACATTACAATGATCCAATAATAGATAGTCGATCTTACCAAAAAGCTTAAAGCTTCATAGAGTTTATTACATTCTAAGTTATCCCTGACCTGAAGCAAGATTAGTTGTAATATGGGATCCTCAAGGGTAAAATTTTAATTATATAAGGATTGTGAATAAGAAGAAGTTATGAAATTTTTCAAGACACTGGAAGTATTCAAGGGTTAACAGAGTCCCGTGATAAGGTTTATTGGAAACCTAATTTTAAGAAAAAATCACTAATTTTACTTCAAGTGTTATATAGCCTTCCATGTTCTAATATTAGGAAGAAAAATTGTTACCATGATCTAAAGTAGGCAAGCTGAATCAGATTTTAAGTGCTCCTATTTTTAGACAAGCTCAACAACTTCAGTAATACATATCTTTACTAGTTTAAAAGGGCTGCAGACACATTATATTCTGTAAACATCTTGTAAACATACAATCAATCAAAATAGAATTAAAACACCATTGTCCTCTCAGTAAAGTACTATTGGTGGTTTAAGAAAATTATATGATACTCGTCAAAAGCTAACCAATTTACAGTGCTTAGCTAGAATGAATGCTAAAAACTTGTTCAAATTACCTTAATTTTTGAATTCAAAACTCTCTTCATTAAAAATAACCAAGAGAGTTGTCCTGTTAACCCTGTTTTAATCACTTCTATTCCTTTTCAACAAAGACGGGATTCATTTTGAGCCTTTCTTGATAACATAGAAGCTCTTTTTGATACAAAAGGTTCATCAATTTTGATATAGAAATTTGTCGTTTTACATGATAACACGAAAACCTTTTAGATCTAGGATACAAAAGATTATCAAGGTAAAGAAAACAATAACAATTTCATATGATTTACCTGATGAAGTAGAAACCTTTCAGAATTTTGAATTCGTCTGAAATTTGTGCAAAGAGAAATCCTCAATTGGTCTGATTTGCCTTTAGAAAAAGAGAAATCCTCAATTTTCTATTGGAAAAAGACGAATCCTCTGTTAACTAAGGGTTTAATAATACTACAAGATAGAATCCCTTCTACTCAATCTAAGAAGCTCGAATTTTAGAAACTAATAAAGGTGAAGCAACAAAACATAATATTTATAAGATTTACATGAAACCTACATTATCATGGACGATTTCAGCCCTAATTGGCTCATCAATATAATAAAAAGAAATTATCATACTTATTTAGTGATTAATGCAACAAGTATGAGACTAATTAGTAGCATAGTCAAAGTCTGCAAGATCAACAT
The DNA here is from genome assembly GCF_019186545.1 of Solanum stenotomum. Taxonomy (NCBI): domain Eukaryota; kingdom Viridiplantae; phylum Streptophyta; class Magnoliopsida; order Solanales; family Solanaceae; genus Solanum; species Solanum stenotomum. The sequence continues at coordinate 33,098,830 of NC_064289.1, read as the reverse complement.
AGCAGATAATAATTACGCCACAATCCCACCAACAACTTAACTGAGTAGTTCACAATCATTCAAACAATTATCAATGATTAGTCAATCAACTACGCCACAATCCCAAACTAGTTGGGGTTAGCTATATGACTCTTCAATATCCACTCTGATCCAATTGAGTTCATTTCATTCCAAACTAACCAATTTTTTCTTAGAAGTAATTAAACTAGGATTAATTTGAAACTATAGAATCTCAACCATCTTAGACTAAACTGAAAATCCAAGTTTCTAAATAGTCTGAAAAGATTTATTTCCCCAGTGACATTCAAATGAAGAATAATTTAAATACATGAATCTTGAAAACTCTCATGCTAAGAGACTCTAATTTTGAGACAAAAACTAAACCTAAAAAAGAAAGTTCTACATGCATCAAAAAAGAGCCTTGGTTCAAACATTTAAAGTTTTCACTAATGCCCAATAACATAAACTATAAATAGAGGAAAATAGCAGTATAAAGACAACACCTTTAACACTTAGGCGTATCATTGATAATAAAGTTCTACTCTTGTTTCTTCTAAAATATCCAAAAGTGCAGTGGGTTTAAGGGAAACTAACAAATCAAAAAGAGAAAATTGGGGCAAAGAATCAATTGATGTGGGTGATACAGCTATGAGCTAGACTACCAAAATAAAATAAAAATCGTATCAACAACACAAAAATATCAAAACTGTAAAGCTAAATGTGTAACCCCACGCATGAAATAAACCCAGATGTCATAAATTTAGACTTTTAAACATAGAATTTCTTACCTGATAAACTCTATTACAACAAAATCCTTTCAGTGTGATGAAGCTTTAAGACATCATCTTCTCAAGTGAAGCATTTTGTTCTGTCCTTGATGAACAACGAGAAATCTATGTGAGATTTTTATATGTCATAGGTGAACAACCATGAAACTGAAAAATCTTAAAGGCGTCGTTCATCAAGAAATATGTGAGGGATCTGAAATGATCTTCAAGAAATTTCAGACTTGGAGATAAAAAACGTTTGTGAGACCTAAAATCTGTGAATTTTTTATGTTTTATGTTTTTTCTATTTTATGTTTTATGAATTATTTCTTTTTCCCAATAAAAATTGGAGGGAGAGTTAAAAATGTTTGAGAGAATATAATATTTTAGTGAAAACTTTAAGGCCACTTTTGTAATGTGTTGTTTTTACATTTATAAAAATATAACACTTTAAAAGTGTTGTCATATATGTAAATAGTTGTTGTCAATTATATCATACTGTAACAACGCTTATAAAGTGTAGCCTATACCATTAAAGGGTACACTTTACAAGTGTTGCCAATATTATTGAAGCCAAAAGTTTAAAACTTGGGCTACGCTTTAAAAGCGTCCCCAAAAATATTTTAGGCAACACTTTACAAGTGTTGTCCAGATTTAGTGTGGCCGTTGGTCTAAAATCTTTTAGTGACGGTTGAAAACTATCAGAAGACACTATCTTTCTTAATAACTCATAATTATTCATAGATTAAAGCATAAAATGTGTCATCAAATGCCAGCACATCAGTTATACACACACCCCTAGTCTTTTCCAAACTTAGTAGATTATATTTGTATTGATTCCCTATTTGTTACTTGATATTGGTGAATTTAAGTTGTTACTATACTAATTTATATATATATATATATATATATATATATATATATGGAGAGTGTATTTGACTTGTGAATCAATTGAAGGAGCTCCCATCTTCCAATCCTTCTGGTTCGACCTCGACCTTTATAGGTGGGTACTGTTTTGCATAGAATAGCATATGCCATAAAAATTGGGACATAGTTGATCGTTTATAAAAAATGGTGTCGTTTTCATGGATTGCTGAATGATCATGTTTTGATAATTTCTAGATTCGAACTGGCATGAATTTAGTATTCTTGTTACTTTGAGTTTTGTGTTGTTGGGTGCTAAAAATAAGGCATAATGATCCAAGTGGATCAAAATAAAAGTGTGGTTGGATTTACCAACGATCTTGATAATGAGGTGCCCATGGAACTTTGTGTGGCTGGAGCGATTCGCCTACCACTGGAGGTAGGGGATGCTATGTTTCAAGTAACAAGTATGAATCTTAATCTACTACAGATGAGGTGTTGTTTTGAGGTTGAGTATTGGAGGATACAAACCGACACTTGAGAAATTTCGTGGATGTTTGTCTCTTTTTTAAAATATGGAATATTAGGTATGAGTCTATCTGGGATTAGGTTGTTTCCTTTATAAGTAACCAGAGAAGCCACCTCATGGCTTGTGAAATTTCCCCAAGGGTTGATTACCTCTTGGGCCGAATTAAAAACTACTTTCCTTGATAGATTTTCCCATCATCGGGGATGGTTAAATTGAGAGATGAGATAAATAACTCTTAACAATTTCTAGTAGAAGTTATACATAATGTGTGACTAAGGTTTAAGAGGAAGGTAGTTAAATCTTTAGATCATGGGTTGTTTGAACAAGTTTTACTCCAAATTTTCTACCACTCGTGTGATGAGGTGAATCAAGTGGTGTGTTATTAACTAGGCCGGGGGTTCCTTCATGAATTTCACTTACCCTTAAGAATCTATCTCTCTTAACCAAGTGGCAAAGACAAATCTGGCATGGCACACTCTAGATAGGGCAATATCCAGGGTATAGCTGCATCAATAATGAAAAATAAGATAAGAAAGAAAGAGGAGGAACGAGATGAACAAATGGACAAGATGATGACAAGTGTTTACATCCTAGTTAAACACATATTGGGTGTAGGAGAAAAAAAGTGTGAATACCATTCGGGCACATAATGCATCATCACTTGAGGAGGTTACTTATATCTCATTTGATGAAGATAGTAGGTACTTGACAAACCAAGGATTGGGTTCTTGAATGTGGTACCAAGAAACTAATCATGGTCCTTAGCATCCTCGGGATGAGAATTGATGTTGTAAAGATTGAGTGGTCCATGAAAGACCAAGAAAGGTAGGGGCGTGAGCAAGATAGATCAAGATGATATTATATATAAAATCATCGAAGTTCAAATCCGTATATGGCTCCCCAAAAATTTGATTCTCCCCAAAACCAAGAAAGCGTGAGTGACCTCGCTAGTTCAAAAATTGAGGAGGGTCAGAGTCTATGAGTAATAGAGTTAAAGAACTCAAGAGTGATGTATCCAATTTGTCGCAAAATGTGAGCTCCCATTATGGTACAATCAAATATTTGGAGAGCCAAATGAATTAATTATTGACTCGAATAAACCCGAAAGCAAAAGGTACACTCCTAATGACTCTTTCAAACCTAAAAAATGATGGTTATTTTATGGTGATAGTCATAAGGAGTGGCAAAGTGCATGAGGACACCAAAGTGGTACATAAAAAGGTGGCTAGTGAAAAGATTGATGATGGTGAAACCTAGTGTACCATAGATAATTCTCAAATCAACCTTCAAAACCAATTAAAAAGGTGAACAATTGTAGTCAGTAAGAGCCCAATGAAGTGTCGGGGTCGAATCCCACTGGGAACGGTATATCGTGTTGAATTCTTTATCAAGATATTTGGATTTTAAATCAGCTCATTTGGAGTGGTAAAAACAATTGGGTGGATGGTACCACCAACTTAATAGAAAGTTTTTGTTATCAATTATTGCAATTAAACTAAGATTAAAATGAAATCAAGAATAACAAGCAATCTAGGGGTGCGGGGATTGGAAATCAATGTCATATAGGAGTAAATGTGTTTCTCTATTGTGATGTGCATACATGTATAGGCTAAGTCATCTTCAATGACACTAATCATCTTTCAATCTCAAAGCATCTACGCCTAAAATCTTCTTTGAGTCTCATCTAGTGCCAATTTTAACAACCCAATACCTTAGTCTATCCCCTTTTTCATGAATATGGCAAATAGATCCGACCCATAACCTCTATTTCGAGCAAATCAAGGACCTCAAACCTAAATTTCTAGTATTGAGCTAATTACTCAATCCAAAAAATCTCTTTTGAGAATCAACCGAAGTCAGAAGTAGGAATTAAGTTTGCAACCTTAACCCTTAAGTTAATCATGTGCTAATTAGATCACATTCCTGCATAAACAATAACAAAACAGAGCATGACACAATACCCACTATATTAAGTTAACACCCAACCCCACTAGAGAACCTCTAGAACTTGGGATTTTAGCCACCCACCACAAGAAGTAAAGAAAGTATACATTCTATGAAAGCAATCATGGGTGACTTGAAATCAAACAATTAAGAGTAAACCCACTTTGGATTTTACTTCAAATTATTAAATTAAAGATTAAAATTGTAAAACCCCAAGAAGACTAGAAAAAGTGTTCTAAAAAGTAAAATATTCTCTCAAACTTTCTCCTGAACTCAATTGTTCAACACTCTAATCGAACTCCCTTAAAACTCTATCATTTGGTCTATTTATATTTTCCCAAAATTTGGCACAAAAATACACTTCGCAACCAAATCGGTGACATTAGTCGGGCTCGCCTAATTAACTCGGTGAATCACCCTTCATTCACCAGCTCACCTTTGTGATGATTTAGGCTTCAAGTATTTGAACCTCAGTTGGTGAACTCGTTGAGTCATCCTTTCTCATTTGGCATATCACCTAATACCACTTTAGTTCACCGTTCAAGCATTAAATTTTTGCCTTGCACACTGTCACTTAGGATGATGTGCTTCAGATCTTCTTTTCTCATTCGACATATCGCCTTTTCAACTGGAGTTCGCCGACCTTCTTTGTAAACAAAAGTGCTATGCACTGTCATATTGGGTAAAGTCTAGCTTAGTTCGGTGATCTGCCCTTCATGATAGCGATCAACAATGTTCATTTTGCATTTCTTTTGCATTTTTGGCCATTCTTTCAAGCTTTAGGCCATGCCTTGTCCAATTGCCTTCATAGTTGCAAATCATCTATATTTGATTAGAAAAGGACAAATTTAGTCATTGAGGACACCAATTATTGATCTAAATAAACCTTAAATAACTACAAATCTACCACTCATTAACCATCCGAATTGTTGAATGTGGAGAAGGGTAGTTTTGATGAGAAAAGGGAGGATGAATCTTCAAAGGTGGCAATGGAAGTTGAGGAAGAAATAAGGGGTAAATCCGTTCAGGGTGATGAGCCTAAGTGTTCCCCTCCTTATCTTCAAAGAGTGATAAAGAAGAAGGAAGATAATTATTTTAGGAAGTTTGTAGATTTGCTTAGCAAATTGTCCGTGAATATTCCATTAATTGATGTCCTATTGCAAATGTCAGAGTACTTGAAGTTTATGAAGAACAACTACAAAAGAAGAGGGTAACCAACATAAACACGATCGAAATGTCTCACCATTTCAACGTTGTGATGACCAACTCATTCGCCACAAAGAAAGAGGATACATGACCTTTCACCATTAGGGTGCACAAATTTGATAAAGTCCTACATGATTTGGGGGTGAGTATAAATTAGATGCCTCTTTTGATTTTCAAAAAAGTTGGCACTCAGGAATCCCAAGCCCAATCCTATCAGGCTATTAATGAGGGATCGCTCAATCAAGAAGTCAGTGGGTATACCCTTTGATGTCTAAGTCAAAATAGACAAGTTCATCTTCTGGTGGACATTGTAGTGCTTTATTGCAACATGGATCTAGAGGTGCCTATCATTTTAGGCCTACTTTATCTTTCCACGGGTTGAGCACTTGTTGATGTGAAGCTTGGCGACCTCCAATTTAGATTTTTTCAAGATCAGTGAAGTTCAATATGGGCACATCTGCAAAGCCACCTGACGAGTGTAGAGTAGTGTGTGTGAATGAATCTGTGGATGAGCTGGTGAATGATCCATATGAGTAAAAAGTACCACCCAAAGTAGGGTAATCATAAGGTACTCGTGTCGTACCACGATGTTAAATTAAGCGCTTCTTAGGAGTCAACCCAAGTATCTTTATTTCCTTTTACTTCACTTCTAGTTGTTTTTGTTGTGTTTTCAAGGGTGCAAAAAGATGCTAAGTGAAAAAAGATGAAATTTAAGTGTCTTGTTCATCGGCGCTAGACAGGTGTACCGCCGATTGAGAATTGTACCGCGACAATCAAATATTTGTTCCCAACAGATAACTAGAAGAACTTTTAGAACATTTGCTTGACCGACAAATTACCAAACAGAAATTGTACAATGCCAGTCGAAGCACTAGTGTAACTCAGTGCACCGGTAAAAATTCTTTAGCATTTGCACTATAGAACGATATATAAGAAGTTATGATTGGAGTATCACAAATGACACTTAAGTTAGGAAATTTGGAAGGTATTTTAGTTTTGACTCTTGGAGAACTAAAGATACCGCATTTTGACTTTCTTTTTTTCAAATCCGCAAAACCCTTTGCCATCATCAACCCCCATTCATCCCTCCAACTCCATTACCTACATTCATCACCTCCATTCACCATAACAACTCCCAACTCCCAACTCTAATCTCTTTCCTCTATTTAAACTTTTATTCTCTCTTCTCCTTGCTCATTTTAAACCCTTTTCCCCCCAAAATCCAAAAATCATCTTTGGTGAAGTTCTTGAGTTGAGAAGTTCAATACTCCATTGTAGTTTTTTTTCTTCTCACTCTCTGTAGTATCTGGTATGCTACTCTATTGTGTTGATTTTAAGTTTCATATATTAACAATATGGTAAATATTTCTTGCTATAGTCTAGTTTTTCTTCAAAACCCATATGGAAAACATGAAATCAACGAGCTGAAAATGGGGGTTATGCTTTGAAATATTTAGATCTTAGTGTTTGTGTTTGATAATGCGAAATTGCATGTGAAATTTTTTGTAGTTCGCTTAAAATTTGAGTTGTAGGTGAATTTTGAGTAATCCATTTGTGTTTACACAGTGCATGAAATTGTCCTATAATAGATTGAGTGATGTTATTCCTAAGGGTAAATTATTCATTATATGAGTACTTAGGTTTTTGGTTGAAATTTTTGTATGGTAGCATTCCTATGTGTTGTTGAACTGATGTTAGTGATTATTATATTGTGGTGAGGATGAAATTGCGAATGAGATTGTTACATTGCATAAATTGCCTGCTTGTGTGCTTGATAATTCCCAATAATAGATTGGGTGACGTCCTTCTTAAGTGAAATTTTCATGGTCTGTTTGAAATTAATTTTTGAATCCTCTGGGGAAGCCTGAGTACCCACTTGAATTGATTAATGAATTGTTGAGTTGAAAGTGGACCATTTTAGTCTTAGTGGCGATGGTGAAGCATCGACGCTTCACAATGGTTGCTCTGTGTTATAGGTGAAAAACCAGTCAAATAAGAATTTTCTACAATTACTTAATCCTCTACTAGTGTTTCACTTGCGAGACACAGGTCTCTATTGGCGAAACGCTGGTATAACATTGGTTTGCTCAATTGATTTCAATTTTTTTGTCTGGAGGTGGTGCTTTAACTGGTTGTTTACAATCTCACATCTGCAAGCCGCTGGTTAAACATCGGCTCATTATGAAACTAAATGATGAATTATTTTTTACACTTTTTATACCTATGTTTTCTTCTCATAAATCTAAAACCCCAAAAAATTGCAGATTAGTCTTATAGCATATCTTCCATTGTAGAGACTAACTTCCAAAAAGGGACATTCAAACAAGCAGGATCTTCAACCCTCTTCTTCCAAGAGCAAGGGCATAAACTAAAGGTAAGGGAGAAGAAAAAGCTCCTCATAATGCAACTATTGAGGTAGAGCGCATCTGATTTGGAGTTGAGGGGGGTGAATAAAAGGTACACTCTCTCCAAAATCAATTGTACATTTATTCTGAAGAAGAGTTTCAAAAATGTTTTCTTAGGGGAAGGATTCCCTAATATCGTGTAGTAGTTTACCCCAGAAATTGGATGCCTCTTGCGGACACACCCGGATTTCTTCCTAGAGTTGTTCATGAAATTTTATACCTCATATCAGGCAAGGAAGGAGTCAATGGGCCTTTGTGGGCTGGTGGAAAAGTTTCCGAATCATCCTTCAATTCTTGTGAGAGGTGTAGAGGTCAACATCATACCAGAGGCAATAGACTCCTTCTAGAACTTAAATATCAGGAAAGGGTTTCCATATGCTAAGAAAATTTCCAAAAAGAGCAACCAACTACAATGGGTTGCTAACACTATTGTTGTGGAGAAGCCAAGCTGGTGGATCTTGGGAGGTGAGATATCTCTTAATGACTTGAAGTTTGAAGACAAACTCTGGCTCAAATTTGTGTGTGCTCGGCTCACGCCCTCCAAAAATGATCAAAGAATCCATAATGAAGATGTGATACTCATTGCTTGTTTACAGACGGGTGTCTATATCATCTATGGGGAAATAATTGCAAATACGAAAAGGCACGGAAAAATACCATCTCTTGCCCTTCCTAGTTCTAATCAATAAATTGTGTGCTCATGCATATGTTATGTATTTTCCATTTGATGTTACTTCCCCTGCTCTTAGTGTGATTGATGTGGATCGTAAGAGAGATGTCAAAACTCTAAAGATCATAAAGTGCAAAGTGCAAATTTTAGGATACCACTCTTTTCCTCATGATACTTTGAATGTACCAACTCCCATAGGTCAAGACATGCCTCGATGTAAGAGGAAACTACTTCAAGAGGATTTTCCTCAGAGTCACCACCCAAATAAAGTCCCTACCACAAACTAATGGAAGTAATTTCAATGTCTGCCAACTGAAAAAGATTGCAAAAGTTTTGAATGTCGTGCTCATAGATGTGGTTGAAAGAGAAATGAGGGGTTTGGCCAATAGTTTAGACAACTAATGTAAATGTGTTGATGTGGTAGAAGGAGTTGTCAATGCTTTGAAGATAGTCATGAAAGATCTGAATGATAAAGATCAAATGGGGTAAAATGGCATAGCTATGTTGATTGAGGTAATGTGAGCCACAAAGAATACCCTTAGACCAATAGATGCTTTGAGTGGAGGATGAGAATCTTGGAGGTAGAGGTTGATGAAGAAGAAACATATATGCAGCATGTCACGCCCTGAGACTACCCCCGAGATGCGAACACGGGACCTAGGACCATAAGTGATCCCAAGCTAACCCTGCTGACATGATCATGAGCATACTAAAAAAAATAATAACTAATGCGAAAGCTAAGTCATAAATAAAATGAAAAAGATGGGGAATACCCATATACTATAACTGAGATATATGAAAACTGGTGAGTTTAATACAAAGAAGATATTAACTCAATTATAAGCTGAATCTAACTATGTCTGAAATAAGCCTCTAAACTGACTAGAAGTCCTGGGACATGCCCCAACTAAGTCTAGAAAATCTGAAACTAAAGACTAAAAATACTGAAAAGAAACTCATGACTATTGTCCTCTGAAAATGAGGACTCACCACTGATTCTGCTGAAATGGAGATCGGGAACCGATCTAAGCGTGATCTGGATGCTGAGAACCTGAACCTACATCACGAGAAGATGTAGCGCACGTATGCGTCAGTACTTGGAAGGTACTGAGAATGCAGAATAGAGTAAAGCTAAAATAACATATAACTAAACAAAGCATATAAGCAATGAAATAATCTGAACATGATATAGATACTGAATACTGAGCTAACTGGATGCAATGACTAATTTATAACATGCTGAGACTGAATACTGAATATACTAATAAATGGTCAATGCAATAGAATATGACTGAACTGTGGGAGCTACTAATAACCGACATAAAATCACATGAGCTTAATGTGGAGTCCGATGTATACGCCCCATCGAGAGGACCCAATACACCCTGCCAGAGGTATAGAGGCATGCTGGCGAGATCACTAAACTGATGTTGCCCACAGAGGGGACTTACACCTACGTGGCTTGTAGTTCTGGGACTATATGGGTATGCTGAACCCTAGTCCAACTCGGTATTATGCTACTCCCAATGAATTAAGTGGTTAACTGGTTACGACTGAATTTCTGTAAATACTAGATAGCTCAAAACTGAACATGCAAACTGAGAATGCAACAATTAATCTAATAATGATGCATTAATAACTGAGGCATGTATAACTGAATAATTGAAATATCTAACCTAGCATGTGTAATTCAAGAACTAAAGAAATACATAGCTAAGGTTCTGAAATTCATGCAATAAGCTGAGCAATAACTTGATAATCTGATTTGGAACATTTAAATAACTAATTCATGAAGATCTGTTGAAATTCTAGAACCCTAGGTTTGTTTATGATCATGGAATCAAGAATCTGACTGAATTCTAGGGACCTAATGGGCGAAAGGAACCCATTAGTGAAATCCCACATACCTGGTGACGAATTCCACGGAGAAATTTTTTGATTTCGGGGCTGGAACTGAAGGAAACTTACTGCATTCTTGAACTAGGGTTCTTGACTTTTTTCTCCTCTCTTGATTCTAATTTTCTAAGCTTTGATTAATGATTTTGACTAAGGTAAGTTCTAGTTATGTTTCTAGGCTTAAACTGACTAAAACATCATGATTTAGGGTCTAAACGACGTATCTTAGGGGTAAAACCAAATAGGAAAAGACCAAAAGACCCCTGACTTAATTGCTGTCGAAGTGACTAACGGAGTGGACCTACAGTCCGTCACTCAATCTACGGTCCGTCGATTGGGTCCGTAGGTCGAGTCTGCCCGACAGGGCTTCACTAAACGAGCATAACTTTTTATTCGGAGGTCGGAATTTAGCAAACTCAGAGGCGTTGGAAAGATAATTCAATTATCTATCATATCATAGGTCATGGGATACCTAATTCATTTTGTGATAAGAGTTATGACCAATTGAAATTTACCCATCAATATTTTCATCTAACTGGCTGTTAATCCTCACCTGCGGTCAGACCTACGGACCGTGGATCGATTGACGGTCCATGCTGGTCAACCGTCAATCGGGACTGAAGTTGGGCTTTTGGGGAATCGATCCACGGACACGAACTATGGTCCGTGACCTGACCTACGGATCGTAAGTCCGGCCGTGGGTCAACACTTAGCCAAATTTTCTGACTGAGTTCTGGGGAAGTTTTCCGTCACGAACCACAGATCTGCAGGACGGATCGTGAGTCCATCTACGATCCGTGGATGGTGTCTGTGAGTGCCACCTGTAACACTTGGAATCTAAAATCTCCATTTTCGGATACGGGGTGTTACACAGCACACCATGGAGGCATTCTTGAGGACAACTCATTCAGAAAGGGGTGGCATAGAGTCTAGTATTTCATTCGAGTAAAACGATGATGGCAGGGATGATGAAGAGTATGAAGAAGAGTGATCCACGGAGTGCTTCCCCCCTTTGTGACCTTATTATGACAACATTGCAGACAATGCTAACTTTGAAGTCGAGGTTGTTTAATTTGGTCATTTGTGTTGCTATTTTTGTGCCAAGTAGTGTATAATCAATTTTGTTACAACTTATTTTCAATCCCTTTGTGGAGTATTGAACTATACTTTGTTAGATTTGTTTTGAATGGAATTAAAGTAGCCGGGTTGGTCTTACATTTCTTCATTTTCTTACTATATGTGCTTAGAAATTGTGTTTAGTGCCTTCAAATAGGCCTCACTCTCTAAATGAATTTATGAGCGCGTGATTCAGTATATTCTTTGTGAATAGTAGTTAGTTGAATAAACTCTAAATGTTTAATTTATGCCACGGTTCTTTCCCGAGGATAAAAATTTCTTTATCTTTTATTGTATTGATGTGTTTTTGTGTTGAAACGGGTTGATATTTCCATAGGATATATTGAGAGGTGACTTTCTTAAGGAAAAGTGCCAAGTTTTAGTCTTTATTTGAGTTTTGTGATGCACCTCTTGCAGGAGGGACCACTAAAAAATTAAATTGGCAAAGAAAGGTTTTAAGTTATTTCATAATGGGATCAAAAAAGTGAATTGAAAGTGATCTCTTGTCATACTACACACATTTCTTGTTTTGGACTCCTGATTTACAAGTGGGATTAAAACTTTTTCCATTGTAGATTGTGAAAAGTCAATCGATTTAATTGATCTTGTGACTAACTTGATATTTTTTTTGGATTGTAATAGCTTGTACAAAATGGATTTGATTCATTCTTGTGTATGCATATTGTCTAGAACTTGCCCCAACATATATTTTAAGGTATTTTTCTAAAGTTTACTTAGACTTGAAAGATGAACCTAGGTACTATACATAATTTATTAATTTGTGTAATTCAATTTTCCTAGCAATAAAATTTTACAACCATAGAGAAAAGTTAACCTACAAGTGTTTTCCTCTCCATCATCTTCTTTTATTAGTCTTACACCAATAAACATTTAGCTTGCTAGTTCATATTTGTCATTGTTATAATTAACTTCATAAAAAGTTGGAGATGGCGAGGTTCTTCATATTGTAACACTAATTAATAATATCAACCCATGTCTAGAGAGAGAAGCTCTCTCATCGCTCTTTCCCTGTCCTACTCCTATCTCCCTTCCAAATTTAATACTTCAAACACACCAGGAAGCACTGGAGATTGTGATGGCTACATCCCCAAATGTTGTTGTCGTTTTCCTTCTTGGTATACCACCAAAACCACCCGATTCAAACCTTATGAATCTGGATACATCATTACCCAAAACATCCTTTACACAAAAATTACTCACACCCTACTCCACCACATTGGGGTCTATTAATACAATTACGGAACCTTCTTCTAATGAGTTGCTGATTGAAAATGAAAACGGTCATAGCGAATACATCGATGACGACGATACAATTACTCTAACCCCTGAAGACAAAAATAGGTTGTAGCTTCCTTGGAAATTATCTATTATGATCAAATTATTTGGGAAGCGTATGAGTCATTATTATATAAAATAAAGACTAACTTATATATGAAAGGTTTCTGAAGAGTTACTGTTGGTTAATTTGGGATTTGACTACCTTATAGTGAATTTCTTTAACCAGGAAAGTATGCTAAAAGATCTTAATAATGGGCCATGGTTTATCAATGGCTTTGTTATGTCAACCAAAAAATGGTAGCCTAATTTTGTAGCGTATGAGGCAAAAGTTACCTCATCGTTTATTTAGGTTCAATTACCAGAACTTCCTACTGAGTTTTATGATACAACCATTTTATCTAGGATTGGATCTAATCTTGGTCGTCTCCATAAAACCAATAATTGTACATCTTCAACCATAAGGGGAAAATATACTTATATTTTGTATTGATGTCCCGATGGAAACCCCAATTAAAATCCACATCACCGTAGGACGACATAACCAAAAATATTTGTCTGAAGGAACAAATATTTTATGCAAAGCATTTGGCAGATTAGGACATACCGAATTAAATTGTGCATATACGATAGAGACACAACCCACAAAACATAAGCAAGAACAATAATCTCCAACGCTGTCACTAGCGTGCCATGATAATGATACTTGGCAAACTGTTGTGTTCCAAAAGCGACAAAATCAAAATAGATCCCTGCCGACCAATGCCCAAATTCCATTGGAAAGGAGAAAACAAATGGAACGAGGTATAAATGTTAACTTTTATCATGATACCACCGGTAAGTATCTTGATTTCCAAACCCTTACTTACAAAGAAAAATATACTTCTAGCCCGCTTGCTGATGTTCGACGTAATCACCTGACACTATTTCGGTTCAAGTACCAAATGATCGCGTGTAGTGATATAACCCAACCAAGGGTTGGGATCGTTCCCACATGGAGTGGTTTTGAGAATTAATAGAAAAATAAAATCAAGTCCTAATTAGTCATATGTATAAATATTAACGAATAAAAACATACTAAATCTAAGGAGTGACGCAAGCGTCAATTATCAATAGGGGGTTTGTATTAGCTAATCAACAAAAACGACAAAATATAAGGAAACGCGATAGGGAGATGAGATTTTTGGGATGTGATAGGAATACGGGTTAAACTAGACTATCAGGTACATTCTTTTGATAGTAAATTATTGAGCATTTGTGACTATGCTAGACTATAATGGGGGTAAATTCTCTCTCGAGCAACTTACCCCGAATCAACTCAGTTTCTCTCAAACACCGATTTGCCACATTAAGCACAGCCTCCGCCTTAGCCCATTCACTCTGTCGAGCTGAATGTGTGGGAGAAGGACTAGGATTCACTCTCTCGAGCTGAACCCATGTCAACACAATACCACCGGCTATCAATTTAGTAGTGTTAGTTTAACGACCTCTCTCTCGAGCAAGCCAAAAACACTAAGACGAAATTGTATTTGCAACTACAATCCCATTAAGTTCATACACAACATCTAAACGAAATCACATTTAAACAACAAATAAACCATCAACAAGCAAGACCCAACATATAATTTAGCCCATATTCACATAATCACACTCCAAGAATTGGGGTTTTAGCTAGACATGCAAAAGAGATAAAAATTTATACCAATATCAATTTCCATCAACTGGGTATGAATAATTAAGTCTTAAAACATGTTAAAAGTGAAGAATCTTTGGGACCCACGTCCAATTTCTTGGAGTTGAAACCCTTTGAATCTTCAAGGTTTTAGAACAAAGTCTCCAAAACCGTCTAAAACTTAAACTCTTTCAAAAACTGTAAAAAGTTCGAATAATAGAAGTGATCCTAAGATAGAAATTTAAAACAAGTATTTATAGTTTTTGAAAATTTGTGTTGCGGAGGACCATTCGGCATAGTTAAATTGGATCGCCGCTACACTTAGCGATCCGCCTTTTGGTTGATTTCATCGTCTTCTTCCTGTAGCCTTCAGCCTCATCGCATTTTGGGTCGCTGGGCGATATGGTACTGCTTCGCGAAACTGCTCGGCGACACGCCGATTGCTCCATTTCATCGCCAACTTGCTATTTCCTTTCAGGGCTCAACACAATGGAAAGAAAGGCGATCTCCAGGCCTATCAGCGACTCACCACTTGGGCTCGGCGATCTTTAGTCCTTCATTTCTTTGTTCTTTTTAGCCGCCCTGTTCCTCTTTGCCAAGTAGTGTCCATGCTTTGCCTCAAACTCCAAATACCTGAAACTTAAGGGTTTACATCTGATATTGAGAAAAAATATGCATTTGAGAACACCAACTCTATCAAAATATAGCCCTAAATGAGTCCAAATTAGGGACTCATCAACATCCCCAACTTAAACTTTTGCTTGTCCTCAAGTAAAACTCAAGTCCAGCAGTTCAAAAAGGATGTCTCAAACAATGCTACACAAGACTCAATCATGAATGTACACAACAACGCTCAACTTAAGACTCAAAGTTGTGACACACCATTACCAAAGATTCTCAAGATCACTATACTTGATTCGAATGCAAGTTCAAGCTCAACAAAGGTTTTCAAATCCCCTCACATAAAGAAAGATTCCATATTCACACACAATGGTTTAATCATTTAAAGTTTTGGAATCAAATGCAACGCTCACTCCCACAAAGAAGAACACAATGCATGCTTTCAGCCATAGGTTTGCCCGTATTTTCCAATCAACAATTATTTCAGCTCACTCAAGATCAAAAAGGTCTTTTCAAGGCTTGTATTGGGGCTGAGTGCAACTGTATGGTCATTTAGGCTCAGTGACTTTCATCCTCATGAAATGTGGTGCTCACAATACTTTCTTTCCTCTTCTTTCATCATTTTCTTTAGTGCTCATAAGTCATCCCATTATTCACTTTCCATGGATTGTTTGGAAACCCCACTTCTTTTGTACTTTATTCCACAACTTTTTCGTTCTTTTTCTTTTTTCTTTTTCTTTTGTTTTGTATGGAGGGGTTCCATTTTTTTCCAACACAATGAGTTAAGGGGACTTTTCTTGCACATCTTGACATTCCTTCTCTTTTCACCATATCCCCAACTTAGGCGTTTGGCCTAAGTTGGCTATTTGATCAACCACCAATCAAGAGGATTATCGGTAGCGGATTAAGAAAGGTCATGTTTTCATCAAGTTTTTTTTTCAAAGAAAGGTAAGGCTCAAGGGGTGTTCAAAAGAGGTTCACACACTCACAAGGTAGGCCACAAAAGAGGTATATGTCAAATTGGCTCACACTCTTCGATGTTGCCTAAGATCATATTAAGAGATAGCCTTACTTAGTCTATCAGACCAATGGGGAAAATTCTAGGTGTTACCATGCATGGTTCACAGTAAGCTTATCACACAAGGCATCGACACCAGAGTCAAGCAAGACTCCACACTCTCACACGTGTGCAATGTTCATTGCAAGAGAATTAATTTGATACTTGGCTAGTCACAACGAGATGCAAAAAGTTCACATATTGACTATGTAACTTTATTTGGTCTCATCGTAGCCTCACA
The DNA here is from genome assembly GCF_019186545.1 of Solanum stenotomum. Taxonomy (NCBI): domain Eukaryota; kingdom Viridiplantae; phylum Streptophyta; class Magnoliopsida; order Solanales; family Solanaceae; genus Solanum; species Solanum stenotomum. The sequence continues at coordinate 33,082,546 of NC_064289.1, read as the reverse complement.
TTCATGTTTGTTCGATTATGAGCACTATTCGAGTCATCGGCATTGATCAAAACTGATGTTCAAATTTGCAAGAGAACATCCACATTAAATACAGAAGGGGTGGCAACAATTTGCAAAACAAATTTGGAAGGGTCTAAAAATTATTTTCAATTTAAAATAAAGGAGCCACAAGCTCAAACATCCACAAAAAGTAGTGTTAACAAAATTTAAGCTAAAAACCCAATATATAAACAAATATATAAACAAAACAAGAGTCATAATCAGCACACAAAGGTGGGCCTCACCCCACCACAAACAAAAATCATTTGTCCTCAAATGCAAATAAAGTAAAGTATCCAAAAGTGAAAGAAAGTAAGATAGAGAGGAAGGTAGGGAAAGGATCCTGTCTATGCAGTCCCTCAATCTATCTGGGCCTCAGTGCCTGTTGCAACTGTCTGGACTTGGGCATCCGTGCCCGAAATCACCTCAGAAGAAATAGCAGTGCTAGATCCACGAGGAGTTGATGTGGATGTCTCAGTCGGCGATATCTGGATCACCGGCTGCACAATCATCTCCACCAAATCTGGCAAATCTCTAAATATGCTCTCCTGTCGGCTCTCTATCATCTCATCATCGTGCACCGCCATCTGCTCCTTATCGGTCTCTCCATTTGACTCCTTATTTGCCGTGCCATCCCTCTGTACTTCTCCGGTGGTAGCCGGAGGAATCACTGAAGTCTCTGGGGCATGTTTAGCATCAGTAGCCTCTATTAATGAGTTGAAGTCAGTAGACTTTAGATAGTCTACGTCCTTCTTCAGATCTGCTACTTCGACTTTCAATGTTGTTACCTCGGAGGCTCCCCTTTGTCTTCTCTCACAAGCTATGACTCTCACAGTCAATGCATCAACAGAAGTCTGTAGGGGGTGAATGCAACAAGTATGGCACTCTCGATAATCCCTGGGATGGATCTCTCCAGTCGGGTCACCCGCATGTCTGTTGATTGGGATAGATGCCCCATCTTCAGGATCATGGCCTGAGTAATCCTAACAGGCTGAGAGGAGGAGGAAACACTTGGGGCCTGTGAAGAAGAGGGATGTGCGGATGTACCTGAAGGCCCAGAGGCTGGAGTAGGCGAAGATGCCTCTGCAGGTAATGAGTCAACTTCAACCTCTGGAGAAATGTCTGCCGGAGCGGCTCTCCTTTTGTCCACCTCTTTTTGTGTGTACTCGGCCTAACTACGCCGAATGTCAGTGTAGGATGAAAGGGTGACCTCAATATCCCTCGCAGTATCCCGGGGTACTCCAGCATGCCGGCACAACTCAGTGATCAGGACTGGAAATGGTAGAGAAGTTTGTCTCTTCTTGGCTCTCCTGGCCATCTCTTGTGAAATCAATAGTCCTAGGTCGATGAGCATCCTAGACACGATAGAACCAAGGCAAGCTGTTGTAGGATAGTGCAAAATGGACTCATTCCGGGATGGCATTACGGTGCTACTGATAAAGCCAAACTAGAACCTGGAAGCACTATTCAAGTCCCTTTTCTCAATAAGGCCCCCCGCCTCAATCCACCTCGGGGTGGTGTCAGAAATCAGAGGGGCCAACCAACCCTTCAAGTCATTTAGGGACTGAGCAATGGGTAATCCCTCCTAAGGAAGTGAATAATGCAACGGTCTATCCAATATAGTGTTAATATGTTCACTGTTGCACCCAAACTTCCTTGCCTTTGACCATGACCAACTTCACCGGTCTGAACTCGCTCGCCTTGCTCTTGGATACAAATTCCCCATAAGCTATATATAATTGTCGGACCTAGGTAGGAATGTAAGGGCCTTGGGGCCTGGTGAATTGCTTAAATTCATGGTAGCGGAAGGTCTCCCTCACTTCTAAATACTTCCCATTTAAGCCTTCTGTCAAAAATAGCTTCTCCTCGAGGATGCTTCGTAAACCATCACCTTTTCATTTGTTTAGGAGCCTGGGAGGAGGAATGATAGGAGGCATGGGGTTACAGGAGGTGCCTGAGCTGGCTGTGAGTCTGTTGCCGGAGGAATGACATCTGAAGGAACTCTGGTGGATGTGGTTTGAGATATAGCCCAGATGTAATCCCTTTAGGAAATCAAAGGCTGCTCGTCCTTAGGTTCAGACAACTTAGTCCGGGTGTCAATAACTACTCTCTCAGACATGTGCTTTTTTTGTTTGCCTTTGTCTCCCGAAGGGAGTTCTTGTCTTCTCTTCTTTGGGAGATTTGATCCCCCTTCATTTATGTTAATGCCCTGTGCTTTTTTCTAGGGTGGCCTGCTTAGATTAGTCTATACCATATCTGCAAAACATCAAAAAGAATTTAGAAATGATTCAATTAAAAGCAAAGAAAAACAGATGTAGACAGACTTGCCGATCCTCCTTGGCGAACTAGATCGGGCACGTTGAAGGGATTGGTTATAGATTTTTTGTAAGTTGGCGACGGGAGGACCCTTTCAGCGAATTGCCGACTACATTAAGATAGCAAGGGTTTTCCCGCTGAAACTCACAGTGCAACAAGGGTTCAGGGGTGCAGACAAAGGGCGAACAAGAAGACTTTTGGCGAGTCGCCGAGTGCTTCTGATCAACTCAGGCTTCTCGCCGAAAGTTCCAGAAACCAACAACACATATACAATAAAATTTAAGTTGAGATGGGGTCATTAGGCGAATCGCCGAGTGGTTCGGCGAGTTTGACCCAGCTCGTCAAATAGCCCATGGCCCAACGTGCCTATTTTCAACCAATCTGCTTGAATTAAACCCTGCAACCCCCAAAAAAAATCAAAGCATGCACTAGTACAATTAAACTCAGACGCATAACACCCATTACCCCGAGATATTCAGATTTTTCCCGATTTTGCCAAATTTGGCCATTTGATGACTTTTTCCCTTAAGAATGGTGTAAACCACTCCATCATTGTGCAAATTTACACCATTTAGCACAAATACAGATTACTCAGACTTCACCCAACAAATCTAACCAACATGCAAGCATACCCCCACAAAATCTAACTTAATTTAAGGCACAAATTTACGGGCATTCAACGATCAAAACAATATGGGCAAGAGTATCAAATTAAAACAGGCAATTAATCCTTCTAATCCTATCAGAGAAGCCCAGCACACGACAATACGATACGATCATTGCAAATGAGTACCAAATTTTTGAAAGTAAACTCGGGTTTTGGAAAACCAACCTTTGTGCCGATTAAAGTACTTTGCAATACTAGGCGAAAATGAAATCCTAATTCCGAGAACTAATCAACAACCAAAATGTTTATGGAATATATAAAAATATTGAAAATGATAACTTGGTGTGAGTTTGCGAAGTTTGAAAGAGAGGGAAAGTGAAGAGTCTGAAACTTTAAAACTTTTGGCCTTTAATAACCGTCCAGTTCTCGTCTGTTCGGCTACATTAGTCTCACTCGGCGACGCGCCGATTGGTCACTTACCTCGCTGAGTTTTACAGTACCTTCAGTCAAAGTGAGGGTCCAAACAGTTTACATCGGGATCACCAACGTAGTTGGCGATTCACCAATAATTTCTTGTGCTTGCCGATTGTTACAGACTTTGATTTGAGAGTTTCTTGAGTTCAATTGCGGTCTGGATCGGCGTCGCAGACCTAAATGGTAACTCATCGATTGGAACATTTGCTCGCCAACCAGCACTTTTCAAACACTTTTTACACTCAAACCTGCACAATCAACACACCATTATTTCTAAAACAAAAATTAAAGCAATAAAAGGTTTTGGGTTGCCTCCCAAACAGCGCCTTAGTTAACATCGTGGCACGAGGCAAGTCCTTACTCAAACTCCATTATTGGGGTTATCCCTAGTTCTACTAGGTAAACCCAATAGTTCATTTGAGTGGAGTTGAGGCACAACATAACTCATGATTGTCCTGATCAGCTGGATAGATCTAGAATGAGAGCCAATTATCTAATTCAACACTTCAATATCCCCTTCATCTCTTGCAACACTCGATCTTGTTCGGTGATATTATGGAGAATGTTTTGTAGTGAGTCCTCGACACAATTGTTCTCCCAGTCTTTAGACTTTTTCTGCTCATGAGGGAGTATGTACCTCCCCTGACTTTTGCATTGATCTTCCACCTCTGATATTTTGGTGGCCAAATCGTTCAACTGAGTTACCAGTGCGGTTAACTTGAAGTCCCTCTCGACTTCTTGATTCGTCTCAGCCAATTTGCCACCATTTCCCTCAGCCATGCTCAGGGTATTTGCTTACAACAACAACTCAAAGAAAAACAAAACTAAACATAAAGTTAGTAAAATATGACTAAGAAGAACAAAAAATTTACTAAACTAAAAATTCTCAAATAACAACACTCCCCGGTAGCGGCGCCATTTTGATGTTCGACGTAATCAACTGACACTATTTCAGTTCAAGTGCCAAACGATTGCGTGTAGTAATACAACCCAACCAAGGGTTGGGAACATTCCCATAGGGACTGGTTTTGAGAATTAATAGAAAAATAAAATAAAGTTCTAATTAGTCATAGCTATAAATATTAACGAATAAAAACATACTAAATCTAAGGAGTGACGCAAACGTCAATTATCAATGGGAGTTTGTATTAACTAATCAAAAAAAATATAAGGAAACGCGATAGGGAGACGGGATTCTTGGGATGCGATAGGAATACGGGTTAAACTAGACAATGGGGTACATTCTTTTGATAGTAAATTGTTGAGCATTTGTGACTAGGCTAGACTATAGTGGGGGTAAATTCTCTCTCGAGCAACTTACCCTGAATCAACTCATTTTCTCTCAACAATGAGTTGCCGTACTAAGCACAACCTCCGCCTTAGCCCATTCACTCTGTCAAGCTGAATGTGTGGGAGAAGGACTAGGATTCACTATCTCCAGTTGAGCCCATGTCGACACAATACCACCGGTTATCAATTTAGTAGTCTTAGTTTTACGAGCTCTATATCGAGCAAGCCAAAAACAGTAAGATGAAATCATATTTTGCAACTTGATACACTTAAATTAACCTCTTTAAAGAAGCATAATCGATCGTTATCAAGTAAAGAACCCAACTTGTAGGTTGGGGTCGATCCCACGAGGAAAATGGTTTAGACCTTACTTTAACCAACAATTATATTCAATTAGTCAAATTACTTTCAGAAACAAGTAATTAAATGGGGTGGGGGTTTGTGAAACAAATTGTAAGAATTCAATAAACAATCAATAAACAAAAGTCAAATTTTTTTTGTTGTTATCAAGATGAGAGAATTAACTAGGGTATACGTGTTCCTCACAAGCTCATAACGCAGTAATCCTAGTAATAACAATCCTTTCCTAGTATATCACTTGCAGAGTGGTAAGTTATGTATCTCTAATCCTTGGTACGACATCTAGAAAATTTCACCCCGTACCTTGGCCCGGCTACGTGTGTATAATTTACTAACCCTTACCTATACCTCATATTAGCCATCATAATCGATGTTTGGCTAAGTTCTTACTTCGCACCAATCAAGATTAGACTATTAGATAGTATCACACTAAATCTATGTTGATAATTCTTTTCTTATTAATTATCTTCTAGGTCCGGCAAGTAGTTACAAGGCGAGTTCTAACGTTGGCCACCGTTAAAAAGACTTCTAAACGAAAAAATTATCAATGCATGCAAAATACTAGCCACAAATTGCTTATTTACTANATTCTTTTCTTATTAATTATCTTCTAGGTCCGGCAAGTAGTTACAAGGCGAGTTCTAACGTTGGCCACCGTTAAAAAGACTTCTAAACGAGAAAATTATCAATGCATGCAAAATACTAGCCACAAATTGCTTATTTACAATTCATACTTTGTTAATCGCTCATGGTTCCCACAACCCTAGTTGTGGATTTAGTTACCCATATTAGCACGAACACAATTCATAGGTGTAGACGAAGAAATCAGGAACTTACGTAAGGAGAAGAATAAACCCAAAAATTCAACTTGAATTGCAAAACCAAAATCTTCAAAACGAACTTAGGAAACCAATAATTGCTAGGTTTGAAAATTAATCTCCCAAGTCAAAAAGTAAACTAGAATAATAATGTCTAACCCTCAAAAACGAGGTGTACATACCCTATTTATAGAAAACAAGTCCTAAGTTAAAAGGGAAACAAATTAAGGAAAGTTTTTTCAGGCACGCGTCTTCATTCCACGAGACTAACTCACGGACTGTCAATGGATCTACGGTCCGTGAGTCCCTTCCGTCAGCCAGGACTTGGAAAATATTTCAGCTTCCAAAAATCAGCTTCTCTGAAGCAAACGACGGAACTGCAGTAGGGACCGTAGATCGATCTATGGTCCGGCAATCCCCCTCCGTAGCTCCACATATGGAATCTTCAAAAATCAGGTACTATAACCCTCGCAGTATCAATCTATGGATCAACAGTACGGTCCGTGGATCAATCTATGGACCGTCAATGGCCACCGTGGTTCCACACTTGGTCAGATTTCCCTGATTTTCCTTTCATGCCTTGCTTGCTGATCTACGACCATCACCTACAGACTGTCAAAGGGCCTACGGTCCGTGGATCCGTGAAAGCACTTTTTCTGCATATCTTTCAGCTGTCTCTTTACTTCCGCGCCTGAACATCTTTCCTGCAAAATATGATAAAAATACATAAAAGCCAATACAAAAAGGCCTTAGACACACACAACTTGTAAGTGAAATGTATTAAAAATACCGTAAACTCACGGTATATCAACACCCTCAATTTAAATTCGTTGTTTGTCCTCAAGCGACGCACTAGGACTATAAACGACACTTATATAAAAGCAAGCATTTCAAGCACAAGAAATCACATGGCTCTCTACCCCACTCTCTTTGTGGGTACACAATTTGCTCTCTTAGACTAGATAAGCTAATTCATGCGGATCAAAACATGACAACGATCGACCAACCAACACACAACATACACTGTTTCACTATCACCAAGGTACCAACTCTCCGTCAATGTACTAAGTGCCCTTGCTTCAAACGAAATACCTTTTCTTTCACACAATGACTTATGAATTTGAGTATAAGGATTCATTCAACACTCACACTCCAAAATAACTTCAAGTACAGCTAGTGTTCAGTACCATAGGCTTGCCCTTATTTTCACTGCTTAGACTCTCCAAACTAGACTCTAGGATCACTATAGGACTTTCTAGGCTTGTAACGTAGGCTCAGGGTCAGGTGTGGTACATTTGGGTACTTCTTAGTGGCTTTCTGCCCTCCTGGACATTACACTAGGCTTTCAACCTCCTTTTGCCCTATTTTTGCCATCCTATCATTTTACCTTCTTTCCCTTAATTTGCTTCAACTACGGATGTGACTTTAGACTTTGTGGCTCTTTTTACTTTTATTTTATTTTTCTTTTAGCTTTCAACAAGTCACATCCTTTTCACTCTTTTTCAACATCAAACTCTTTTCATACCCATTCTTCTTTCGGTTTCCTCTTTCATAGCCACCCTCAACTTATGAATTTTCTATTGGTTGAGGTGCACAATACCCGATGTAGGGTCAGGGCCAAGATTGAAGTTACTTTTATACATTAGCCACCCTCAACTTAGGCTTTTGGCCTAAGTCAAAGTGCACATGTCCAAGGAGGGACCGGGGCCAACATAGTCAATTATTGGAAGGTGAGTTCGGGGTTTAAAAAGAAATGGTTTAATTTTAGGCTCAAAGTATTTCAATCAAAGGGAGCATTTATTTCATTTTGTTTTATCCTTCTTTTAGGCAATTTGTGGACTTATCAGAACAATGGCCTATGATCACTTCTTAACCTCTAGGTTGAATTGGCTTAGCAGGACTAACCGGGAAAGTTCTAGTTTTGCACAAAAATTGTTTGAACACTCAACTATTCTCACACACTCTTGGCACATAGTTTCATTATCAGATTACCTAGTTCAAGTTTCAGCTTAAGTCATGCCAGCAAGTTGATTCATTATCATGTAATACTCAGAGCCAACACATTCAACTAATCGTAGTCTACAAATTCTAGCACACATTATAAAATTTGACGGGTATCATTAATCATAAGCCATCATGCTTCTTTCTTTCTCTTGCTTCTACACATATGATCCTAAGACATGCCGGTTCAACATAAATTAAGCAGTCTCTTGGGGGAAAAGAACACAGGCAAGAAAACTCCAAGAGAGGATTTATGAGTTGGGTTAATCAGACTTCACCCTATCACTCATAATCCATTTACCCCACCCCCTACAAAAATAGATGCGATTGGCCCCAATGAATACAAAAACAGTAAAATAAAATGGATTAGGTGAAGCAAACCTATGGCGCATAGCGCCGGCGAATCATCAAAAAGTGAGTGGGTCCGGTTTCTCGGAGCCCACTGGAACAATAGTTGGGTCACCCTCAGTACTGCCCACATCATCCATCATAGGACCTTCAATAGTATTCTCTATCACTCTCACCGCATCATTAGTGGTGCTCACAACGTCCCTCAAAATAGGTGGGACCTCTACAACTGGGGTAGAGCTCGATGCCCCTTCCACACTCTCACGCACCCTCCGTTGGCGCAACTCTTCATCTAAAATTGAAGCCTTCCTAGCCGCCTTCTCCTGCCTTCGCTGTCTCTTTTGGGCTTTTTCCTCCTCAGTGCGACTAGAATGATGTCTCTTACCTTTACTACGTGTAGGTTCAGGATCCTCCTCGGTGGTCCCATGGAATAAAAAATCTAGTACCGTATCATCAGCTAACGTAGTGGGTGCAGCTTGAGGCTCAACTGTAGGGGTAGCAAGAATCGCATCAACATCGGCCCGAAGACTGGCTTACTCGGACTGAAAAGAGGATAGATCTATGGTCAGGGCTGGTCGCTTAAGGATTCTTAGTTCAAAGGCATAAAGACGCTTATTAACGACTTGGACCTTTCGATTCATCATGCCCTCAATCATTCACTTGATTCTGGCCTCGGACTCTGCTATCGACTTTTGCATCCAAGGCTAGATGTGATGGAGCAGTGTGGCCATATGAGCCTCTAATTTCTGTACTATGGCCAATGGGACAACAATAGCCCCGAACTGTGATATGGACTGGGATGATCTAGGAGCCATACTAGCTACCTGAAAAGAGGAGGCCAGAACAGTATCGGTGTGATCTGGTATACTAGGGTCACTACCCTGTGCCTGCCCCACTGTGTCTGCAAGATCAGTACTTAAGGGAGGTACCTCAACCTGGGGCTCTCTGCGAGGTGCCGCCACATTTGCCTCATCTCGAATGAGGCCTATATCCAATGTCCCTGTAGGGTGGATTAACTTGTCACAATTCCAGATCGACACTCCAGAGTCCCTGCACAATTGAAAATTCAAACATGGAAAACAGTAAGTAGTGGAGGTCTTGAATGCCCTCTCGTGAATCTCTGCCAACAGTATGCGGGCAAAGTCAATCTCCACTCCTGCTACCAATGCTGCAACCATAACTACTTTGTCCCATGTGAGTTGGTTGTAAGCTTTTGTAGGCGACACCCTCTGGCACACCAACAACCAGAAGAACTTGGCCACAAAAAATTAATGTGGCCTTTCGGATACCCAACCATGGAGTGGCGACCCATTCCGCCCGCTCGCTATCTGCAACAATGTACCTAGCCAACCATAGTATAATAGCCTCTCACTGCTCAGCATTCCTCTGGAAAGTGCCACTCTGCACGATGTCCCATCTGTAATCAAACTCCGCCGTGTTTAGAGACCAAGAGTGACCCGTGGTAGGACCATAGAGAAAATGGCTAATGGTGGCAGGTGATATGTCCACCGGACAACCTCAGACCATAATGGAAGTGAGAGGATCTTGCGCTAGGGGCTTTGACCGCTTGGAAATCAAACCATGGAGAATGGCAACATAAGAGGCGTAAAATTCCCGCACAATCTCCTCGCTACATGTCCCTGGGTCTTGAGCCATCCAGTCACACTCGTGAAGGTTAAACAACCGGTGGATGTCCGGGACAGTGTGCAAGCTCCCCGTAAGGACTCTGCGCTCCTCTGTAATAAGTCAGGCCATCTTCTGTTCGTCATTTATCATCTTGGCATCCCGATAAATTTTCCATTTGCCCTCTACACATGATCTATTTAGCTCGCCGACTACTGGAGTAGGATCATCATTTCGTGGTGCAGGTACGGACTCCGAGCTAGTGGCCTCATCAGACGAGGCTGGTTGATTATTCTCATCGGACCCTGTGGCTGATTTATCACTGGACCCTGCAGCATGGGCAGATTCGGACCCTGAAGCATGACTAGACTTAGAGCCTGAAGTCTGGCCAGACTCAGAGCCAAATGTGGACCCCTCAGCTGCGCTGGAAGCAGCCCAGTTAGTGACCCGATCGGTGTGTGCTCCTCATCAGACTGGAAGACAGTGACTACGTCAGGAACCACCTTCCGGGGGGTGCCTCTAGTGGCTCGGGGTGTAGTGGGAGAAGTCCTTGTGTTGGGAGGAACGTATGTTGGATCCTTTTCCATGTCCTCATCGATTAACCTGAAGCTAGAGGCAACATATTTTGACTTGCCCTGTTTTGAGTATGTGACTAGCTTCTTGGGTCCCATCGTACCGTGGAAGCGATATTAGTGCCAAAACTAACCATAAACACATAAAAAAAAGTTTAGAACTATAAACGAACAGTTGCAAAGTCCCATGAAAATTTCAGACAGAGGCTACAGTGGTCATCCACGGAGGAGATCTACAGTTTGTGGAACCCTTCCGTGGATCAGATGACCAACACTATTGGTTGCAGATGGAAACCACAGATGTACAGAACGGTTCGAAGATTGATCTACAGACCGTAGTCCACATCTATGGTTTCACACTTGGTGAAATTTTCAAAAGCATCCAATCAACGAATCGAGTCAACGCTCCGTAGACGGGGTATCGTGGATGTGATCTGTGCCAGATTTCATTCAATTTTTTTATTTATTTTCATGTTCACATCTTAGACCATTTTCAACAATATTCTATTCCTATTATGTATTTCAATATTGAATCATGCTAGTTTGTCATTCTCAGGATTTCGATTAATCATTTTAACTAAGTATTTAAGACAAGCTTTGGAACCCTAAGTCGAAACTTACATTTAGACTTATAATCACATACAATAAGGCAACACAATCACTATCTATTGTTCCAAGGGTATTGTAACTTCCAATTTTATCATAAAATTATATCTACCAATTACCCAAGGTCAAGACCCGACTCCCGACTTTCTATATTCAATCTATGAATCAAAATTCAAAGTGAGGGAAAAGTCTAGTACCTTACAAGCAACGAGGAGTTGGGTGATTGCGTGACGATACTAGGCTTTGCAAGACCAAAAAATTACTTCCTAGTTACTACCCCGAACACCGGACCTTGTGGGAATTTTTGTAGAGGAAAGGGAGTTTAGGGGTTTGAAGAAAAAGGAAGGGAAGATTAATTGGGGAGTGATGGGGTGATTATTGAGTGATTTAAGGAGTTTGGGAGATTATGAAACAGTTTTGGGATTAAATGGCGGGAAGTGGAATGATTTAAAAATTGTGGGTTTTTAAATAGTGGGGGTCTGGATCGGGTTAGGCAGCCTTAGGGTTTGGACCCACGAGACCCCATCAATTGACGGTCCGTAGACTGGGACTATCGATGACATTATACTTGAAAATTTTCAGAACATACCTGGGATCTACGGAAACTATTTACGGTCCGTGGATTGAACCACGGACCGTCAATGGGGCCCGTAGACCTTTGCACCAGACCTTTTTCTGCAGATTTCTCATTTCGGTCCTGCACATGTAACAACCATTAGGCTATTCTTTTTACATTTTCTAGACACTTTTTAGACACAGACCCTATGCTAAGTCTAGCCAACACTAAAAAAAAACTAAAACTTAAACACCTATCTAAATTAATACAGAGAATCAACTAAAACACAGAACTGCTAGATGGAAAGAAAAACCTATCGTTGGCTAGATTGTACATCTTGGGTTGCCTCCCAAGCAACACTTGATTTAACATTGCGGAACAACGCCGGTCTCTTGATTACTCAGACTTCATCAAGATGGTAGGCCTCGATCACTTCTTGCACACTCTCAACATTTCCCAGATAGATCTTGATCCTCTGCCCATTCACTATGAACCTTGTTCCTTCACTATTCTCAAGCTCAACCGCTCTATGGGGGAGCACTTTGTGAGCAAAAATGGCCCAGTCCATTTGGACTTGAGTTTGCCTGGAAACAAGCGCAACCTAGAGTTGAATAGAAGCACAAGATCACCAACCACAAATTCTCGCTTTTCAATTCTTTCATCATGGTACCTCTTCATCTTCTCTTTGTACAAGGCTGAACTTTCATAAGCTTTTACGCGAAACTCATCAAGCATATTCAAGTCATTCATTCCCTGATTAGATGCGGCGCTCCAATCCAAATTTAGTTTCTTCATTGCCCACATTGCCTTGTGCTCTAGATCTATTAGTAAATGACAAGGCTTCCCATACACAAGTTGGTAAGGATACATACCTATGGGAGTCTTGTAGGCAGTGCGATAGGCCCATAGAGCATCATCAATCTTCCTTGACCAATCCGTTCTATTAGCATTCACAGTCTTCGCCAAAATCTGTTTAATCTCTCTGTTGGACACTTCAACTTGCCCACTAGTTTGCGGGTAGTACGGTGTGGCCACATTGTGGCGGACACCATACTTCTCTAGTAGTGCCTTGAACAATTTATTACAAAAGTGGGAACCTCCATCATTGATTATTGCCCTTGGTGTACCAAATCTGGAGAAAATATTATTTTTCAAAAATGTGGTGACACTTTTACCTTCATTGTTGGGGAGCGCAACTGCTTCCACCCACTTTGATACATAATCAACCGCAACAAGAGTATATTTCAGCCCATGTGAACTCACAAATAGACCCATAAAATCAATGCCCCATACATCAAACAACTCTATTACCAATATGGGATTCATAGGAAGCTTTTGCCTCTTTGAAATCCCTCCTTCTCTTTGGCAACGATCACACGACTTTGCGAAATCATGAGTTTCTTGGTGGATGGTAGGCCAGTAATACCCACACTGCAAAATCTTATGTGCAGTCGGAATACCACTATGATGCCCACCCACAGGCAACGAATGGCATGCTTCAAGTACACTCAACATCTCAACCTCGGGCACACAACGACGAATAATCCCATCTGCATAACTACGATACAAGTAAGGCTCATCCCAAAAGAATTTCTTCACGTCATGCATAAATTTCTTCCTTTGGTGAAAAGACGAATCCGACGGCACCAAATCGCTTGCCAAATAATTAGCAAAGTCTGCAAACCAAGGAATCAGATCATGAGAAGCAGCCAAAACCTGCTCATCTGGAAAAGTATCATTAATTTCAGCCCCATCACCAAGCTATAATATAGCTTCTTCCTCTAATCTGGACAAGTGATCGGCAACTTGATTTTCGGTCCCCTTTCTATGTTTTACCACAAAATCAAACTCTTGCAGCAACAATACCTACCTAATCAACCTATGTTTTGCATCCATCTTCGCCATCAGATACATTAATGCAGAATGTTCAGTATGCACTATGACCTTAGTACCAAGCAAATAAGATTGAAATTTTTTGAATGCAAAAACCACCGCAAGAAGCTCTTGTTCAGTCACAGTATAATTCTTCTGGGCCACATTTAGAGCTTTGCTAGCATAGTAAATAGGATGGAGTATTTTCTCTCACCTCTGTCCCAATACCACTCCAAGCGCCACTCTACTTGCATCACACATTACCTCAAACGGTTGTCCCCAATCTGGTGAGATAATGATAGGTGCAGTAATTAACTTCTTCTTTAACTCTCCAAATGCTCTCAGACAAGCATCATCAAAATCAAACTTAGACTCCTTTTCGAGCAGTTTGCACAAAGGATGTGCAATTTTAGAGAAGTCCTTGATGAACTTCTTATAGAAACCTGCATGCCCAAGAAAACTTCTAACACCTTTTCAGAGATAGGTGGTGGAAGCTTTTCTATTACCTCAACTTTTGCTCGATCAACCTCGATACCTTTCTCAGAAATCTGATGGCCTAATACAATCCCTCCTTTCACCATAAAGTGGCACTTCTCCCAATTTAGCACTAGATTGCAATCTTCACACCTTTTCAGCACCTCGACCAAATGATCTAGACAACGGTCAAAAGAGTCATCTACCACAGAGAAGTCATCCATGAGCACTTCAATAGTGTCCTCCACCATATCAAAGAATATTGACATCATATATCGCTGGAATGTCGTTGGAGCATTACACAACCAAATGGCATCCTTTTGAAGGTGAAAGTCCAATAAGGGCAAGTGAAGGTGGTCTTCTCTTGGTCCTCTGGAGCTATAGAAATCTGGTTGTAGCCCGAATAACCATCAAGAAAACAATACAAACCCTTACCAACAAGTCTATCTAACATCTGATCCATGAATGGCATGGGGAAATGGTCATTTTCTGTCCAAGCATTTAACTTCCTATAGTCCATGCAGACTTTCCATCCAGTCATGGGCCGCATTAGAACAAGCTCATTTCTTTCATTAGGAACCACAGTGATCCCACCTTTCTTGGGCACACATTGAACAAGACACACCCAACTACTATCTGCAATGGGATAAATAACTCCGGCATCCAACGACTTGATGATCTCCTTTTTACTTACCTTTTGCATAGATGGATTTAGTCTTCTTTGGTTCTCGATACTAGGCTTGTGATCTGGCATGAGTTGGATTTTGTGAGAACAAATACCGGAGGGATCCCAATAATATCCGCAATAGTCCACCCAATAGCTCGCTTGAATCTCTTTAACACAGTCACTAAGCACTCTGCTTGTTTTGCATTTAAATCTGCCGCAATGATGACCGGTAAAGTATTATCTCTACCCAAAAATACATACATCAAATGCGGTGGTAGAGCCTTAAGTTCCAGTCTTGGTGCCTCCACAATAGGTGGTCTCGCGGGTGGGGACTCACGATTCTTCATGTCTAGTTCATACTTCTTTAGTTTTGACCAATATTCGCATCTATCTAGTGCATCTACCAACTCATCGAACTCTTCAATACCATCACTCTCAAAGTTCATCATAACTGCTGCTAGTGCCTCAAAACCTAGTTGCTCTTCAATTTGTACTTCTGTTCCACTCTCAACTCTGTAAGTTATAGCAAATACTGTTTAGAGTTCACCACTCTGCTTCATGGATCTACAATTATTGAAAGTTGCTTCTTCATTGTTTAGTCTGAACTTCATCTGCCCCTTCTCCAAATCAACCAATACACGCCCTGTGGCAAGGAATGGTCTCTTAAGGATGATGGGAACCTCAAAATCGACCTCATAGTCAAGAATCACAAAATCCGCCAGAAAAATGAAGAACTCCACTTTTACTAGCACATCATGGAGTACACCACTGGGCCTCTTCACAGTTCGATCAGCCATCAGTAACCTCATGGTAGTGAGCTTTGGGTCCCCTAGACCCAAATTCTTGTAAATAGACAATGGCATGAGGTTGATGCTAGCACCAAGGTCAGAAAATGCCTTAGCAAAGTGTAACATCCCGATAGTACATGGAATCGTGAAGGCACCAAGATCCTTCTTCTTTTTTCACAAGAGACCTTGTAGCAATAGCGCTACAATGCTGCATTCTATCCTCATCTTCAAAACCTACAAACCTCTTCTTTGTCACCATATCTTTCATAAACTTTGCATACCCAGACATTTGCTCCAAAGCTTCTATCAATGGGACGTTGATGGAAAGTTGCTTCAACATAGTAATAAACCTTCGATATTTACCATCTTCAGTCTTCTTCACTAACCTCTGTGGAAAAGGTAGTAGAGGTCTAGGTATGGGTACTACTTTCTGAGATATCTCCGCTTCTTTCTCTGTCGCATTCTCAGACTTTTCTCTAACCTCTATCACATCATCTTCTTTTCTAATCTCAACTTCCACCACAGAAAGCCTAGGTGGATCGATGGTTTGCTTACCCCCTCAAGTAGTAACTGCCATACAATGACCGTCATTCTTTGGGTTCTGGATGATGTTGCTAGGAAGAGTACCGGGTTGACGTGGGTTCACTGTAGTAAACAGCTGGGTCATCTGCTTCTCTAGGTACTTTATTGACACTGCACGGGCATCAACCTTTTGACCAATACTAGACAAGTCGTTTCTCATCTCCTTCACATTCTCATCAGTTGCATCAAACCTTGTCATCATCTTCTGCATCTTATCTTCAATATGCGCCTTATTGCCTCCACCTTCCCTAGTTCCAGATTCTCAATTTTGAGGGGGAACATAAGGTCCAACCCGATCATTTCTATTGCCATAGGTGTTCCTATTGTAGTTGTTGGCGCGATTGAAGTTCTCATCCCGGACATATTGACCCTCTCAATTGTAATTTCCATAGTTCCGACCTTGGTTTCCTTGACCTTGGCGCCAATTTTCTGCATTAGATCGTTGGGCATTTGGTCGGAAACCCCCCGTTTGATCATTCATCGCATAAGCATCCTCTCCATAGTAACACTCTTCATCTGGTGGTGGCGTTCTAGTCAAGTAATTCACAACATTTACCTTCTCTGCACTTCCACTCACATGTTTCAATACCAACCCCAACTCGGTCCTCATCTGATCTATCTCCTCACGAATCTCATCTGCAGACTGGGTGTTTGTATTTTGAATGGCAAATGTTTTTCTCCCAGTATCTGACCTAGTAGTGCTCCATGCTTTATTGTTGTGAGATATCTTCTCCAGTTTTTCAGAAATCTGTGCATATGTGCAGTCTCCATATGAACCTCCTGCAATATTATCAAACACTATTTTATTGTTGTCATCCTGACCTCGATAGAAATATTCCTTCAGTGACTCATTATCAATACGGTGATTTGGGACACCTCTTACGAAGGCAGTGAATCTGTCCTAAGAGCTACTCACAGACTCTCCAAGTAATGCTACAAAATTGTTGACCCTATCTTTGTGATTTAACTTCTTGGACACTGGATAGTACCTTGCTCGGAACACATCCGTCAATTGATCCTTGTAAAGATTGAGTTATAAGAAAGCTTGGTGAACCATATTGCAGCATCGCCTGTCAGTGATAGAGGGAACACTCGTAATCTGATGACATCCATATACAAGTCTGGTCTACCTACACAAATTTTGCAAACCACCCTTAGCTTGGCTAAGTGAGCATGTGGGTCCTCTGATGGCAATCCTGAGAATATGCCCCTTGCTGTAAGTATCTGCATCAAGCTACTAGTCACCACAAATGTGTGCCCTGGAGGTAGAGGAGGTAGGACAATAGGTCCATCTGAGTTTGTTATATTATTGTTACCCCGATGGTTGTCATGATGTCGTGGGCCTGGTGGATCTTGCACCCTCAATGCAGCTCCCAATTTATTGTCAGCTGGAATCTGATTGTCCCTACCAACTACTCTCGGTTGTTGTAACTCAACTGCATCACCTAGATTTCCTTCGATAGGATTAACTGGATATCCTGGATTGTTTATTCTTCGCAAAGTGCGGTTCAACTCTGGATCGTAAGGAGTAAGTGGTTCACCCTGGCTCCGTGTACTTGGCATACACTAGAGTCAGAACCTGAGAGAGACAAAAACAAAGAGAAAGAGTAAAATTAGGAAATATTTGACTAACGCTCAATAATGTAGTTAAAATAAATCTAAAAGCCAAATTTCCTCAGCAGCGGCGCCAAAATTTGATACAATCAAATTACACCTCCCTAAAGAAGCATAGGCGATCATTATCAAGTATAGAACCCAACTTGTAGGTTGGGGTCGATCCCACGAGGAAAATGGTTTAGACCTTACTTTAACCAACAATTATATTCAATTAGTCAAATTACTTCCAGAAACAAGTAATTAAATGGGGGGGGGGGGGGTTGTGAAACAAATTGTAGGAATTCAATAAGTAATCAATAAACAAAAGTTAATTTTTTTTTGTTGTTATCAAGATGAAAGAATTAACTAGGGTATACGTGTTCCCCACAAGCTCATAATGCAGTAATCCTAGTAATAACAGTCCTTTCGTAGTATATCACATGCAAAGTGGTAAGTTGTGAATCTCTAAATCCTTGGTTCGACATCTAGAAAATTTCACCCCGCACCTTGGTTTGGCTACGTGTGTATAATTTACTAACCCTTACCTATACCTCATATTAGCCATCATAATTGATGTTTGGCTTCGTTCTTACTTCACACCAATCGACACTAGTCTATTAGATTGTATCACACTACATCTATGTTGATAATTCTTTTCTTGTTAATTACCTCATTGGTCCGGCAAGTAGTAACAAGACGAGTTTCTAACATTGGCCACCATTAAAAAAACTTCTAAATGAAAGAATTATCAATGCATGGAAAATACTAGTCACGAATTGTTTATTTACTATTCATACTTTGTTAATCGTTTATGGTTCCAAAAATCCTAGTTGTGAATTTAGTTACCCATATTAGCACTAACACAATTCATAGGTTTAGACGAAGAAATCATGAACTTACGCATGGAGAATAATAAATCCAGAAATTCAACTTGAATTGCAAAACCAAAATCTTCAAAATGAACTTAGGAAATCAATATTTACTAGGTATGTAAATTAATCTCCCAAGTCACAAAGTAAAACTAGAATAATAATGTTTAACCCCCAAAAACAAACTTTACATACCCTATTTATAGAAAACAAGTCCTAAGTTAAAAGGAAACAAATTAAGGGAAGTTTGTTTAGTCACACATCTTCATTCCACGAGACTGACTCATGGACAGTCAATGGATCTACGGTCCGTGAGTCCCTTTCGTCATCCAGGACTTGGAAAATATTTCAGCTTCCAAAAATTAGCTTCTCTGAAGCAAACGACGAAACTGCTGTACGGACCGTAGATCGATCTACGGTCCGTCAATCCTCCTCCGTAGCTCCACACTTGGAATCTTCAAAAATCAGGTACTGGAACCCTCACAGTTTCAATCTACGGATCAACAGTACGTACGGACCTTGCCTGTTGATCTACGACCATTACCTACAGACCGTCAAAGGACCTACGGTCCGTGGATCACTTCCGTGAAAGCACTTTTTCTGCATTTCTGTCAGCTATCTCTTTACTTCCGTGCCTGAACATCTTTCCTGCAAAATATGATAAAAATACACAAAAAGGCCCTAGACGTACACAACTTGTAAGTGAAATGTATTAGAAATACCGTAAACTCACGGTATATCAAAACTACAGTCCCAATAAGTTCATACACAACTACTAAATAAAATCACATTTAAACAACAAATAAATCATCAACATGCAAGACCCAACATATAATTTAGCCCATATTCACAAAATCACACCCCAAGAATTCGAGTTTTAGCTAGACATGTAAAAGAGATAAAAATTTATACCAATATCAGTTTCTATCAACTGGGTATGAAGAATTATGTTTTAAAACGTCAAGAGTGAAGAATCTTCAAGATCCACATCCAATTTCTTGAAGTTGTAACCCTTTGAATCTTCAAGGATTTAGAACAAATTCTCCAAAACCATCTAAAACTTAAACTCTCTCAAAATCTGTAAAAAGTTCGAATAATATAAGTGATCCTAAGCTAGAAATTTAAAGCAAGTATTTATAGTGTTTGAAAATTTGTGCTACGGAGGACCATTCAGCGAAGTTAGTCGGGATTGCTGATACCTTGGCTATCAGCCTTTTGGTCGATTTCATCGCCTTCTTGCTTTAACCTTCAGCCTCTTCGCATTTTGGGTCGCTGGGCGATATGGTACAGCTTCACGGAACTGCTCAGCGACACGCCTACTGCTCTATTTCATCGCCAACTTGATCTTTCCTTTCAGGGCTTAGTACACTGGAACAAAAGGTGATCTTCAGGATGATCGGCGACTCACCACTTAGGCTCGACGATCTTCAGGCCTTCATTTATTCGTACTTTTCATCCGGTTTGTTCCTTTTTGCCAAGTAGTGTCCATGCTTTGCCTCAAACTCTAAATACCTGAAATTTAAGGGTTTACATCAAGTATTGAGACAGAATATGCATTTGAGGACACTAATTCTATCAAAATATAGCCCTAAATGAGTCCAAATAGTGGACTCATCACTAGCTAAACCTTATTGTGCGTACTTACAATCACTTTATTTCTAAAGATAATAAGGAAAACGGTCTGACTAAATTATTAGTAGAAAATACGAGGATAATGAAAGATAGTGTAGTTGCCAAAAATACTTTTGCGATAACTTAAACTGGTAGCACTATTTTATAATGTCAGAGAACAGAGCATGGATGACTCCTCTTCTCTTGATATCAAACCACAAGAAAATGTACCCATCACCTCATTGATTATGATTCCAAATTTGATTGCAATGCATGAGAAAAATCAATGGTGCACCTCAGCAATGTCCAATGATATTCTTATGCAAACTACTACTTTCACTATTTTATTAGAATGTGAAAATTTCACCTTTTTTTTCCAAGTTCTAATCTTGGATTCAAACTTGTAACTTCTACTAATATTAGTGCTGATAACATACCTTTATTATGTTGTCAAAACACTCCAAGAAAAACTTAAATCAGGCTCCCTAAACCAAAAATTTCCAAGGAGGATCCCCTTTAAATAGCCCATGAAATGAACTTTATCCTCTTCATAATCATATGGCCAATGCACAATCAAATGGGTTGGTAAATCTTGATCAATCCTCTTGAAATTCTAATTCTCCAAGTAATTCCAATGATCTTATTAACACTTTCCATTTTAAATACACAAACTACCATAATGTCCAAAATAAAGTGGATTATACCAACGACAGATCAACTAAGCAGACTAGCACAGACAACACTACAACCAACACCTATAATAGTAGTGACTCTAAAACTAGGGATAAACATGGGGGAACAAATGTTAGAACAAGAAAATCAAAGAGTTCTAAGAAACTTAAACATTACAAAGAAACCTAGGAAAAAAGTTTGCTTTGCTCATACCAATGAACCTACTGATAACGTTCAAACTATTCTTCAAAACAAATTAAAAAAGTGAGCGATCGTCGTCAAAAAAATACCTAACTAAGAGTCAGGGTCTAATCCCACAGAAAATGATACAAGGCAAGGAATTCTATCATGAAATTTGGAATGTAAATTCATTCATTTGTAGCAATAAGAACAAGCGGGTGATGATTCCATCAAGTTTAATAAAAGGGTTAAGGTTATCAATAGTCACAAATAATCTAAAATTTCAGGAAATCAAATAAGTAACAAGAAATCTAGGAATGCAGGGATTAGAAATTGATATCACATTCATGAATATACTAAGTCATCATCAATGACACTAATCTTCTTTCAATCTTATAGCATCCGTTCATATAATCTCCTTTTGGTATCATCTATGTGCGAAACTAACCAACCCAATACCTTACTCTATTCTCTTTTTCGATCTAGAAATAGGGCAAATAGATCCGAGCCATAATCTTTATTTTCAAGCAAATTGCAAACATCAAACCTAAATTGCTAGTATTGAACTAATTACCCTCTCCAATCAATCTCTTCCGCTCTTCAATAGGAGATCAGAAGTAGGAATTAAGTTTGCAACCTGAACTCATAAATTAACCCTATGATAATAAACCCAAATTCATGTATGAACAGCAAAAAAAATAGAGCATAACCAAATACACACTATTAAATGAACTCCCAACTCTATAAATACAACCACTAGATTTTGGGGTTTTAGCCACCCATCACAAAATGTAAAGAAATTATACCTTACAAGAAAGAAGCCATGGGTAACATGAAATTAGCAATAAAAAGCAACACCCACTTTTAATTTCAATTTCAAATTGCCAATTTCAAGGGAAAAAATGGAAAACCCCAAAAACTTGAAGTGTTCTTCACAAAGTGAAAGTGTTTCTCTCTCTAAACTATAAAGATCTTTCACACTATTTTTTCCTCTTTAAACTCTCTGGAAAAAAACATTTTCTCTCTTCTGTAGGCTGTATATAATTTACCACAATTTGGTCCAAAACTCAATGTGTGCCCCATTGGGAGATGTTAGTCGGGCTCGCCAATCACATTAGGTGAATTTCCAACTGCTCCTCAACTCGTCTTTCTCTTTCTTTAGGATTTAGGTGTTTAAACCTCAGCTA
Source organism: Solanum stenotomum (assembly GCF_019186545.1). Classification (NCBI taxonomy): domain Eukaryota; kingdom Viridiplantae; phylum Streptophyta; class Magnoliopsida; order Solanales; family Solanaceae; genus Solanum; species Solanum stenotomum. The sequence continues at coordinate 33,060,438 of NC_064289.1, read as the reverse complement.
ACGAGCTTGTTCAAGTCTTCTTTTGACATTCGGCATATTACTGAGTACCACCTTGTTTCTCTTTTTGAGCTTTCATTTTCTCTCCAAATACTCACCTTTGGCGATGGTTACGTTATTCGCCCTTTGCATTGGGCGAGTCATCGTTTCTCTTTTAGTTCGCCAACTTGTCGCAATCAATTCAAATGTAGTTCACTGTCAACTTGGGCGAGGTCATACCCATTGGGCGATCCACCCTTCAAGTAAGGTGATCACCAATATGGAGTTTACTCTTTTTTATGTTTTTTACCCTTCTTTCATATATTCATTCTTTGCTTCTCCTTTAGCCTTCGTAGCTGCAAATTATCAAAATATCATTAAAATAGGACAAAGTAAGGCATTGAGGACACAAACTGTTGATCTAAATTGGCCTCAAATAAGTGTAATCTACCACTCATCAGGACTCCATACATAAACTTTAGTTTGTCATCAAGTAAATTAAGAACACAAATTCATTCAATAAGGGTGTCTACAACAGTTCTCAATGACATCTAATATTCAAGTTCCATTAAAAGACTACTTTCAATAAAATGCTACACTCAATCATGATAAAAAAAAATCATCAAATGATGACTAGTCAGTATCAAATCAAGCTCAAGCTCACTGTAGCTCGGTTTCTAATGCAAGACAATATTTTAACAACTTCATTCAAGTGCCCTCACATCAAGAATGGTTTCATGCTCTCCCAAAGAAAATTAATAAAGAATAAGAAATCAATACAACTCTCACTCTACCTAAAGAGAAATACATCCAAGCTTCATCTCATAGGTTTACCCACATTTTCTAATCATCACATAACCCAATTCATGCAGGATCTCTAGGGTCTTTTAGCCTTGTAATAGGGCTGAGGGTTAAGGTATGGTCAATTTGGCTCAATGACTTCACCTTTTCATTGTTGCAATCATCGTCACCTATTCTCATGTTCTTTTCATTTGAGAACTCAAACTTTGATTTGTCAACCATTTTATTAGGAACCCCATTTTATTTCATCAATCTCTCTCTTTTCATTTCAATTTAAAAAATGTTGTTAATCACAATGTCTCCCTTTTTTAATAAGAAGGGGTTCTTTCTTTCTATAACAAACTTCAAAGTTGAGTCTCACTTCTTCTTCCTTTGCCTTTCACGAATTTCATTCCTCCTTCCTTTTCATAACCCCAACTTTGGCCTTTGGCCTTAGCTAGCAAATCAATCATCCCAGTGCTTCAACAAGTATTTTGGGTGAGAATTTAGAGACATTGGCTCACGAGGTTTCAATATGGTTGTCAATAAATGGCTTAGGCTCAAATTTTATCAAAAATGGTTGCAAACCCTCTCAAGGTAGTCACAAAGGATATGGAAGTTTGGGTTCCCTCTTAAATTTTCTCCCCAAGATCATTTCTTCACTTAAAAAGGCTAGACAATTAAACTAACAAGGACAATTCTAGGATTCCACAAGCATGATTTCAAGTAAAACCTCACCACACATGGCATTTCAAACACAATCATTTATCACATCCCGAAAAGATCGTAAGCTTACGTGCGATATACATTGCAAGGGTCAGAGCAGATCGTAGCTAGTCAACACAAGATTCAATGAGAATGCTCAAAAGTGAAACTGCATCAATTTCTTTCTTGCAACACAAACACTATATATCATGCTCATCATGAGTACTATTCAAGACATCAATATTGAACACAATCAATCCTCGAATTATTATCAATGGAAACTCAAACATTTTATGATTTTCAAAACTCAAGTGGTAATTTAAAATTTGATAGAAAGAGAAAGAGACTAAATGAGATAAACCAATCGAAACACTATAATAAAAACAAAAACTATATACTTCAATCATCCAAAAGCTAGAAGTAACAAAATACAAAGTAAAGGGGAATATTGGTACAAGTGCTCTCGCCCCACAAAAAAATAAATGTAGTGTCCTTAATTCAAAAATAAAATAGTACGGGAAGAAACGTGAAAAGGTCTCTCTGAGTGGCTATGCATGTGGATTGCTCTCTTAAGGAGTCTTTGGAGTTGTGGCATCATTCGAGGCATCAGTGCCCGACAATGCGATCATAGGAGTTAGAAGTGTTGCATCATTTGGGGAATGAAACCCCGACACAGTAGAATGAGGAATGGTGGAGCCTGAAGAGACTCCACTGGTGCCCGTATGGAGGTATCCTAAAGAGGCCTCTCTAATATCATATGGACTAACGTCCTCTCTATATCATGCAACTCTGTAAGGGTTAAAACAATCATTTTCTCATCCTCCTCTCCCATCAACTCATCCTCATCAGTCTGCTCAGCTAAATCTTCGTCACCCCCCTCATCCTCTCTCTCATCATTATCAATAATTATATCATCAACTCACTCAACATCCCCACTTTGTTCCACAAATGGAGGAGGCCCACTGTTAAGCATAGTTGGGGGAACAACTACAAACACATCAGAAAGAGGAACCTCACCTCACAACATAGAAATATTTATAGACCTCAGTTGGACTACATCAGCCCTCAAGGTGTCAATCACATCCCTTATATTGTATATCACCTCTGAACTACCCTCAGACTTCTCTCAAGCCTCTAACCTAGCAGTGAGGTTATCCAACTTCACACCATAGGACTCAATTGAAGCGTCACATTGAGTCAACCTAACTTTTAGTTCAGCTAAATCCCTCTCAATAGCACGATCAATCAATGAGGACATATCCCTCTACACCCTTGCCGCCCTCACATCAATAGAACTAACAAGATTGTCGATTTGATAAATCATGGTCTGGTTCAAAAGGGAAGGGAGCTAGGAGCGGGGGCAGGTGCAATAACAACAGTGGAAGTAGATGGTATAAAGGAATGTTGGGGTATACCTGATGGCACTATAGAAAGAGCGAATGAAGTGTCTTCACTAGCTAAAGTAGCAGAATCAACCATGGGCATAGTGTCTAGTGATGGCGGCTTCCTTCGAGTCACATCATCCCATAAATAGTCGGCTTCAATCCTCCATATGTTATTGGATAAGGCTGGGCTGATCTTAACATATGTCTTCCCACGAAATGAAACTCCAGCCTTTTCACACAGTTGTGTGATCAAGACTGGGAATGGTAGATTGTTATCGCCGATCCTTTTGGCGTGTCGCCAAACTACTTCCTTGCTCGATAGGTTGATTTTTTCCATGGGCTGGCATGCAAAACTTTAGGCGAGCTAAATGTCCACTCGGTGAGTGGCTTTCGCGAGTACCAGCTTTGCTTTCCTTTAACATTTTCAGTTTTTTCACTTCTATTTTCCTCATTGTGTCCTTGCCTTGCTCTTTTGCCTGCATTGCTCCATATTAACATTTTAACATCAGTTATGAACATAATATAGGCATTGAGGACACTACATCCCTGAATATTAAACTCTTAATGAGTCAAAATCCCTGACTTATCAATCAACAACAATTGACCTTATATTAATCTTCTCTCGATCGATGATTGTACCCACTTACACGGATTTTGGGTGTCTAAGAATGGACTTATTTTGAGAAGGCATGATATTACTACTTATGAATCTAAACCAGAACGGGACCCCAACATTCAAATTTTTTCTCTATTCTCGCACCTTCAGCCATCCAAGGTGGAGAAATGTTTGATATGAGTGGTGCCAACCAACCTTTTAATGAATCAAGGTCGTGTCGCATCTGTAAATTAAACATATGAGGATCATTCTCAAGCGTATCTAATGCAGTGTTAATTTCACCCGTATGGCATTGCACCATCTTGCCACGAACCTCAACTTCATCTAATGGTTTACACACTGTGCTTTTCCTCTTTTTCAATAAAGCTTGTGCATATGCAATGTAGAAATCCCTCATCCAGGCTAGAACATAAGGATTTCGAGGTCTTCTAAACCCCTCAAACTTGTGAAACTTTATGGTGTCCCATATTGCCGGGTAGTCACTCATTACACCAGCTGTGTAGAGTCCACTCTCCTAGAGAATAGTAGATTCTCTAGCAACCTTGAGTCTATTTAAGGTTATTGGTAGGGATTATCGAAAGAAATTTAGTTGCTCATGTCTAGGAAGAGGAGGGTTGCACCAATTTGGACCTAATGTCTGTTCTTTTTCTTACAACCAGATTTTTAGGTAGCTCACTCACACACATGGAAGAGCCCAGAGTGGTGTGTTTTGGGTGAGGAGTCTCAGATGGCTCATTGATGGTTACCCCTCTTTTCATTTTCAAAAGAGGAGGAGGATTAGAGTCTCTATTAGATTATGTATCCGAAGTCACAACATGGTTACCCTTAATTATAGCCATAATTTATAAAGAACAATCATTCAAACATATAATCAATGAAGGTTAGTTGAAATCAAAATCGAATGAAAACATAGTTCAAAAACTTTGTGAGGCTTGCGAAATGAGAAGGTGGTTCACCTAGCAGGTTAGGCGAGCTCACCGAACTAGACGGTGCAAGAACTCAAAGGATTCGGGCATGATGGGTGGAGTCAATTCCAACTCGGTGATTCACCGAGTTGGTCTCGGTGGATTAAGACAAGTCCGTCAAAACTAACATTGCAAATTAAAAGACACATGCATAAAGGGAGATGTCCACTTCCACTTATTAATATGTCGAGTGGGTTTTGGTGAACTAAGACAAGCCCGCCAAATAGAATAGGACCCTGCAGGGTCAAATATTCAAGCAAGGAAGGTGATGTAGGTTTTACTCGGTGATTTATATAACTGCCTTGGAGAGCTAAGACAAGCTCAACAAATAGGAAGTGTTTACCCAGTTCCTATTTTTTCGACTTTAACCCTAATATGAAAAAATTCTAGTTCCCAAGCAACTTTACAATCTATCCACATACATTTTCTACACATAAGTTCTCAAACTTCCCCAAAATATCACAAAGTATTTCTCAAATTGATGATTTTCTTATAAGAAAGTCGTCACTCCATATATCATTGGACAAAATCATGCAATCGGGTCAACGCTCGGCTAACCAAACTTCGCTTATACGCAATTCAACCAACACCTAGCAAATATCAAGACTCAATTTCAACAATTAACCATCATAATCAAAATTTGCAATTTTAGACACGGGTTCAAACATCTAACTGCTGGGTATAGTTCAATATCAATAACGCAACACTACCCAATGAAATTAACTAACAACATGCATCAAATGGCCTTAAGCCCATATGCAAACCATAATTTTAAGCACAAATAATAGTATAGAATTCCAACACTGACCTCAGGGAGAAGTAAACACTATCAAATAAAGGAGGTTAGGATTTAGGTTATCTAATCACGCAAGACTGCCCACTCCAAGTACTCTAGAATCTCACAAAAAGTACACTCAAGAAATCTGATATTGGAAGTGAAATGAAGAAAATTATCTCAAAGATAGCAAATAATTTTTCGTTTTGAAAATGAAAAGACCCTCTACCTTTTTATATCGGGCACGTTTGTCAGTCACGACTAACATCGCTAAGTGAGTTTGGTGGATCACTGAATGGAACTAAGAATCACCGAAGATGCCTGAACAGATAACAAACTGGGATGCTGATTCGGTTAACTCGCTGGATTTTTCATAGTGTACTTGGGTGGATTGCCTTTTAGAGATAAGATCACCTAAGTTGACATTACAATTTTTCACAGTTTCCAGCTCAAAGGGCAGACAAGAATGAGTCCGCAAAATGCCTTCAATAGATCGCCGTTATGCATTTGGCATCACCTATTATGTCCTTCGTAAAACTTTGACTTCCTTTCAACTTGAAATCACAACACACATTATTAAAAGCAATAAAATAAAAGTAAAAACTTTTTTTACCTCCCAAGAAGCACATTATTTAACATCGTGGCACGACATAGTTCCAGATTGCTCAATACTTGTGGGGATTTGGGATGGTGTCACTAGGCAATGTTCTCTTTTGCTTCGGATTGAGATTGGTGGAGATTTGACACATCTGAGTCTCCAGCTTTTTGATAGATACCGAATGAAAAGTTACAGTTTGGGATAAAGTGGAGAAGTAATTTTCCAATTCTTTCAACACCTTATCAAACCCTTCAACCTTGTTGATGATCCTTGTGAGCATTTCTTCGATTTGGTTTCCTTCTGGACCAGCTGGTTTCTTTGGTCATGGATGATCATAGGGAGGAATATATCTATCTTTTTCAGCCTCTTTGTCTCTCCAATTTCAACCTCTCCAATCATTCCAACCTTTATCTTGCTCCTTATTCCAACCTTGATTCTCACTTTGTCGTTGGTAGTTTGGGAGAGACCCCCCAATTAGTTTCCCATATATTGCACTTATTCATTGTATAATGTCTCAAATTGTTCATCCTCTAGGCACTACCCACTACTTCTTCCAACCGCATTCATTGATTTCAATCCACCTCCCATGACATGTTTAGATAACAAATTGAGTTGGGTCATCATTTTGGCCATGTTCATTGTCCTTCATAATTTGTTCTTTGCTCATGCTCTGTTGTAAAGTAGACATTGGTCCTCTCTAGTATGCCATGCTCGGTTAACCTTGTTCATGTCATCTACAACAGCAATGCTACTTCATACAGTTGTTTCATTAATCCTCTTTGCACCAATTGATTAGCCAACCTTTATTGACTGAATCAAGGTTGCAATAGAAGTATTGCATTAGCAAAATTGTCCGGAACACCATGTGTGTGTAGGATATTGTAATAGTAATCTATGGAACCGTAACCAAGTTTCATGTAGAGGTTCACCTCCAATTCTTTTGAAATTTTGGATTTGGTTCTTAAGTTTAACCATATTCAGGGGGGAGAGAATCTCTCCAGAAAAGCTTTAGTCAACCTCTCCCAAGAAGTTATACAATCAATTGGCCATCCCGCCAGCCATATCGTAGCTTCACCTATCATAGAGAATGGGAATAAACTCAACCTATGTTTTAGAATACAAACGACCCACATACATCCATAAAATTTTGAAGGTGTTCATGAGTTAAATCCCCAAACTTTCCTCTTAGTTAGAGCAATTTAGCAATGTTCTGGCTAAATGAAAAATTATCCTCCCTGTTGTTGAAGGTATATGAATGGGTCCCGTGGTTTGAATAATTGTTACATGTAAATCATTCAAATTACCCATGTTTTCATTTTGTCCATAGTTAGTGTCATTGACATACCATAGTCACTCATGTTTTAAACCTGCAAATCATCAAACAACAACACCAAAAGTTAATCTACTGAAACTAAATATATTTATAAACTAACTTCTCAAATGGAATTCTCAGTCATCATTCCCCGGCAACAACACCATTTTTAATAATGCTCAAACTATTCCTCAAAATCAATTAGAATAGTAAGTGATCGTTATCAATAAAAATACCCAACCACATAGAATGATACAACGCAAGGAATTCTACCAAGAAATTTTGGACTGTAAATTCATTCATTTGTAGTAATAAAAATAGGTGGGTGGATGATTCCACTAAATTTAATAAAAGGGTTTGGTTATCAATAGTCACAATTAAACTAGAGTTTCAAGGAATAAAATAAGTAGCAAGAAATTTAAGGGTGCGGGGATTGGAAATTGATAGCACATAGGGGTGATTGTGTTGTTCTATAGTGATGAACATTGGCATCTTTAATGACACTAATCTTCTTTCGATCTCATAACATCAGTTCATAGAATCTCCTTTCGGTCTCATCTATATGTGAAACTTAACAACCCAATATCTTACTCTATTCTCTTTTTCGATGTAGAAATAGGGCAAATAGTCCCGACCTATAATCGCTATTTTCAAGCTAATTATAGACATCTAACCTAAATTGCTAGTATTGAACTAATTACCCACTCCGAGCAATCTCTTTTGAATATCAATCAGAGATTGAAAGTAAGAATTAATTTTGCAACCTTAAACCATAAATTAACCCCATGATAATTAGCTCAAATCCATTTACGAACAACAACAAAAGAGAGCATAACCTAATACCCACAACATCAAATCAACATCCAACCCTATGAATTCATTCCTAGGTTGCAGGGTTTTAGCCACCCATCACAAATTTTTAAAAAATTATACCTTGCAAAAAAAAGTTATGGGTAACATAAAATTATCAAATACAAGCAATGCCCACTTTGAATTTCAACTTCGAATTGTCAATTTCAAGAGCAAAAGTTGAAAACCCCAAAAACTAAAAGCGTTCTTTACAAAGTGAAAGTGTTTCTTGAGTTGAGAAGTTCAATACTCCATTGTAGGTCTTTTTTCTCTTCTCACTCTCTGCAGTATCTGGTATGCTACTCTGTTGTGTTGATTATAAACATCATATTGTGACAATATGGTAAATATTACTTGCTATAGTCTAGTTTTTCTTCAAAACCCATGTGGAAAACTTGAAATCAACTAGATGAAATAGGGGGGTTGTGCTTTGAAATATTTAGATCTTAGTATTTGGGTTTGTTAATGCGAAATAACATGTGAAATTTTGTGCAGTTAGCTTAAAATTTGAGTTGTAGGTGAATTTTGAGTAACCCATTTGTGTTTACACGGTGCATGAAATTGTCTTATAATAGATTGAGTGATGTTATTCCTATGGGTAAATTATTCATTATGTGAGTACTTAGGTGTTTGGCTGAAATTTGTGTATTTTAGCATTCCTATGTGTTGTTGAACTGATATTAGTGATTATTATCTTGTTGTGATGATGAAATTGTGAATGAGAGTGCTAAATTGCACAAATTGCCTGCTTGTATGCCTGATAATTGCCAATAATATATGGGGTGACGTCCTTCTTAAGTGAAATTTTCATGGTCTGTTTGAAATTCATTTTTGAATCCTTTGGGGAAGTTTGAGTACCCACTGGAATTGATGATGAATTATTGAGTTGAAAGTGGACCCTTTTTAGTCTTAGTGGCGATGGTGAAGCATCGGTGCTTCACAATGGTTTCTCCGTGTTATAGGTGCAACACCAGTCAAATAGGAATTTTCAAAAATTCCTTAACCCTCTACTACTGTATCACTTGCGAGATGCAAGTCTCCGTTGGCGAAATGCTGATATAACACTAGGTTGCTCCATTGATTTCCATTTTTTTGTTTAGAGGTGGTGCTTGAACAGGTTGTTTACAATCTCACGTCTGCAAGTTGCTGGTCAAACATCGACTCATTGTGAGACTAAATGATGAAATATTTTTTATACTCCTATTCTTTTTCTTTTGTTAACTTTTTATAGCTATGTTTTTCTTCTCATAAATCGAAAACCCAAAAAATTGTAGATTTGGTCTTATTGCAAATCTTCTATTGTAGAGACTAACTTCCAAAAAAGTGTTGGCATTTATTTGCCCTGATTTCTTACCATAAATAAGTTTTCCCTTTCGGAAAATGTTTTAATATTTTAACTAGTCCTTTTCTTGTAGGAAAGGTTTAGGACTCTATAAATATAGGCTTGTTCCTTCTAACTTAATCAGTATTCACAATGTAGTCCCAGGGTTGTGAGAGTTGCGATTATGGGGGAGAATTTTGTGTACCTCCTTGTATTCCGAGTGAATTGGTTGAGGTTGTTTCTCTCTATATTTTGTACTCTCATATTTATGGTGGATTGCTCATCTCCTCTGTGGACTTAGGTCGATTGACCGAACCACGTTAAATTTGTCTCTTTTGGTGTGTTTCTCATTTATCTTCTTACTCGTGTTCTTCGAGGTTTGCTTTGCTAGCTTCTGCATTACACATGCTTATTTCGGTCCTAACAAGTGGTATCAGAGCGATGGTTCAAGAATGGAACCATTTGAGAGATGGGTGTTCATCTTGGCGGGTGTAGTTCTAGCCGCAACCTTCTTGATAATAATGAAGATTTTTGTTAGAGAAATTGTTTCAGAGAGGTTCTCTGTGTCGAGATGTAGATTTGATGGAGGAGATTATGGAGATGAGATGCCAGATCCTAAAGATTATGTGAAGAAGCTGGAGAAATTTATTTAGTTAGACATTCAGGCCAAATGGGAGATTTGTTGGCACTTATTTGCCCTGATTTCTTGCCATAAATAGGTTTTTCTTTTAGGAAAATGTTTTAATAGTTTGACTAGTCCTTTTCTTGTAGGAAAGGTTTAGGACTCTATAAATATAGATTTGTTCCTTCTAATTTAATTAACATTCACAATGTAGTCCTATGGTTTTGAGAGTTGCGGTTATGGGGGATAAATTTGTGTACCTCCTTGTATTCTGAGTGAATTGGTTGAGGTTGTTTCTCTCTATATTTTGTACTCTCACATTTATAGTGGATTGCTCATCTCCTTTGTGGATGTAGCTCTATTGACCGAACCACGTTAAATCTATCTATTTTGGTGTGTTTCTCATTTGTCTTCTTACTGTGGTCTTTTGAGGTTTACTTTGCTAGCTTCCGCATTACACCTGCTTATTTCGGTCCTAACAAGTGGTATCAGAGCCTTGAGATCTTCTCATCTCTTTATTCAAGACACCACTCTTAGCATATTCCATTGTCACAACACCACTGGGAGAAAAATTAGTAAAAGAAACTCGAAGAGTTTCAGAAGAGCTGGGAGAGTATTAAGAAGCCATAATCCCTGTATTTCTTCAATGAATTTTACATTCATTCCAGATAGCTAGTCAAGAACACCCTGAAAATCATTAATATGATCAGAAATAAGAGTGCCCTCTTTATAAATGATATTCATCAATTGTTTCAATAGAAACAACTTATTGTTGCTAGTCTTCGAAGAATATAGCCTCTTGAGCTTGTCCCACAAACTTTTGGCATATGTCTCATTCACAATATGATTTCGAACATTATCTTCAACCCAATATCTGATATAGCCACAAACTTGTATATGCTCAAATTCCTATTCCTCATCTGTCATGGACTGGGGTTTACTAGAGGTAAACACTAGTAAATGCATTTTTTTGATAAATAGAAGATCTTTCATCTTGCCTCTCCAAATATGATATTTTTAGTGGATTGCTTATCTCCTTTGTGGACGTAGGTCGATTGACCGAACCACATTAAATATGTCTCTTTTGGTGTGTTTCTCGTTTGTCTTCTTACACATAGTCTTTCGAGGTTTTCTTTGCTAACTTCCATATTACACCTGATTATTTTTATCCTAGCAAGTGGTATCAGAGTCATGGTTAAAGAATGGATTGGTTGAGGTTGTTTCTCTCTATATTTTGTGTACCTTCTAATATTCCGAATGAATTTGTTGAGGTTGTTTCTCTCTAGATTTTGTACTCTCATATTTATAGTGGGTTTCTTATATCCTTTGTGGACATAGGTCTATTGACCGAGCCACATTAAATCTGTCTCTTTTGGTGTGTTTCTCATTTGTCTTCTTACTCGTGGTCTTTCTAGGTTTGTTTTGCTAGCTTCTGCATTACACCTGCTTATTTTGGTCGTAACAAAAGGTCCATTCAAACAAGCAGGATCTTCAACCCTCTTCTTCCAAGGGCTAGGGCAAAACCAAAGGCAAGGGAGAAGAAAAAGCTCCTCTTAATGCAGATATTGAGGTGGAGCACATCCGATTTGAAGTTGAGGGGGGTGAATAAAAGGTACACACTCTCCAAAATCAATAGGTATATACCTTTACTCTAAAGATGAGTTTCAACAAAGTTTTCTTAGGGGAGGGATTCCCTAATATCTTGTAGTAGGTTACCCCTGATATTGGATGCCTCTTGAGGACTCACTGGGAGATTTCTTCCTAGAGTTGTTCATGGAATTTTATACCTCATATTAGGCAAGGAAGGAGTCGATGAGCCTTCGTGGGTTGGTGGAAAAGATTCCAAATCAGCGTTTGATTCTTGTGAGAGGTGTGGAGATCAATATCATACCAGAGGCAATAGACTGCTTTTTCTAGAACTAAAAGATCAGGAAAGGGTTTCCATATGCTGAGAAAATTTCCAAAAACAGCAACAAACTACAATGGGTTGCTAACACTATTGTTATGGAGAAGCCAAGATGGGTGATCTTGGGAGGTGAGATATATCGCAATGACTTAAAGTTTGAAGACAAACTCTTGATTAAATTTGTGTGTGCTTGGCTTACGCCCTCCAAAAATGATTAAAGAACTATAATGAAGATGTGATATTCATTGCTTGTTAACTTACGGGTGTCAATATCAGCTATGGGGAAATAATTGTGGTACAAATACGAAGAAGGCACGACAAAATATCATCTTTTTGCCCTTCCCTGTTCTAATCAACAAATTGTGTGCTCATGCATATGTGAGGCATTTTCCCTTTGATGTTACTTCCCCCGCTCTTAGGGTTATTGATGTGGATCGCAAGAGAGATGTCGATACAGTAAAGATCAGAAAGTGCAAAGTGCAAGTTTTAGGCTACCAATCTTTTCCTCATGATACTTTGAATGTACCAACTCACATAGGTCAAGACATGCCTCGATGAGAGAGGAAACTACTTCAAGAAGATTTTCGTCAGAGTCGCCACCCAATCAAACTGTCTACCACACACTAATGGAAGTAATTTCAGTGACCGCCAACTGAAAAAGCTTGCAAAAGTTTCGTCTCGCATTTCTATAGATGCGATTGAAAGAGATATGAGGGGTTTGGCCAATGGTTTAGACAACTAATGCAAATGGCTTGATGTGGTAGAAGGAGTTGTCAATGCTTTGAAAGATAAACAAGAAAGATCTGAATGATAATGATCCAGTGGGGGAATATGTCATTGTTATGTTGATTGAGGCAATGTGAGCTCCAAATAACACCCTTAGATCAATAGATGCTTTGAATGGACAAGGATGATGAAGAGGATGAAGAAGAGTGATCCAGCACGATTTTGACAGGGATGATGAAGAGGATGAAGAAGAGTGATCCAGGGAATTTTTTCCACCTTTGTGACCTTGTTATGACAGCATTGAAGACAATGCTAACTTTGAAGTCGGGGGTTGTTTAATTTGGTCATTTGTTTTGCTATTTTTGTGCCAAGAAGTGGATAATCAATTTTGTGACAACTTATTTTAAATCCCTTTGTGGAGTATTGAACTATACTTTGTTAGATATGTTTTGCATGGAATTAAAGTAGCCGGTTTGGTCTTACATTTCTTCATTTTCTTACTACATGTTCTTAGAAATTGCGTTTAGTTCCTTCAAATAAGTCTCACACTCTGAATGAATTTATGAGCGCATTATTCAGTATCTTCTTTGTGAATAGTAGTTAGTTGAATAAACTCCAAATGTTTTATTTATGCCACAGTTCTTTCCCGAGGGGCAAATTTTTCATTATCTTTTATTTTATTTGTGTCTTTTTGTGTTGAAAAGGGTTGGTATTTTCCCTAGGATATATTGAGAGGAGACCTTATTATGAAAGAATGCCAAGTTTTAGTCTTTAGTTGAGTTTGGTGATGCACCTCTTGCAAGATGGACCACAAAAAGAAATTGGCAAAGAAAGGTTTAAGTAATTTCATAATGGGATAAAAAAAGTGAATTGAAAGCGATCTCTTGTCATGACACATACATTTCTTGTTTTGGACTCATGATTTACAAGCGGGATTAAAACTTTTTCCGTTGTAGTTTGTCAATATTCCTTCGATTTAATTGATCTTCTGACTAACTTGAGATTTTTTGGATTGTAATGGCCTGTAAGGAATGGATTTGATTCATTCTTGTATATCCATCTTGTCTAGAACTTTCCCCAACATATATTTCAAGGTGAATTTATAAATTTTACTTGACTTGAAAGATGAACCTAGGTACTATATAAAATTTATTAATTTGTGTAATTCAATTTTCCTAGCAATAAAATTTTACAAGCATAGAGAAAAGTTAACCTCAGATTGTTTTCCTCTCCATCATCTTCTTTTATTAGTCTTACACCAATAAACATTTAGCTAGCTTGTTCATATTTGTCATTGTTATAATCAACTTCATAAAAAGTTGGATATGGCGAGATTCCTCATATTGTAACACTAATTAATAATATCAATCCATGTCTAGAGAGTGAAGCTTTCTCCTCTATCTTTCCCTTTACTCCTATCTCCCTTCCAAATTTAATACTTCAAACACACCAGCAAGCGCCGTAGATTGCGATGGCTAGATCCCCAAATGTTGTTGTCGTTTTCCTACCTGGTATACCACCTAAACCACCCGATTCAAACCTTATGAATCTAGATATATCATTACCCAAAACATCCTTTACACAAAAGTTACTCACACCCTATTCCACCAAATTGGGGTCTATTAATAAAATTACGGAACCTTCTTCTAATGAGTTGCTAATTGAAAATGGTCCTAGCGAAGACATTGATGACGACGACACAATTACTCTAACCCATGAAGACAAATATAGGTTGTAGCTTCCTTGGATATTCTCTGTTATGATCAAATTATTTGGGAAGTGTAAGAGTCATTAATATATTAAATCAAGACTAACTTATATATGGAAGATATCTGAAGAGTTACTGTTGGTTGATTTGGAATTTGACTACTTCATAGTGAAATTTTTTAAGTAGGAAAGTATGCTAAAAGATCTTAACAACGGGCCATGGTTTATCAATGGCTTCGTTGTGTCAACCAAAAAATGGTAGCCTAATTTTGTACCCTCTGAGTTAAAAATTACCTCATCTTCTATTTTAGGTTCGATTAACGGGACTTCCTACTTAGTTCTATGATACAACCATTTTATCTAGGATTGGATCTAATCTTGGTCCTCTCCATGAAATCAATAATTGTACATCTTCAACCTTAAGGAGAAGATATGCTTATATTTTGTATTGAAGTCCCAATGGAAACCCCAATTAAAATCCACATCACCATAGGACGACATAACCAAAAACATTTGTATGAAGGAATAAATATTTTGTGCAAAGCATGTGGTAGATTAAGACATACTGAATTAAATTATGCATATACGATAAAGACACAACCCACAAAACTTAAGCAAGAACAAGAATCTCCAATGCCGTCACTGGCGCGCCATGACGATGATACATGGCAAAATGTTGTGTTCCAAAAGCGACAAAATCAAAATAGATCCCTGCCGACCAATTCCCACAGCCCGTTGGAAAGGAGACAACAAATGGAACACAATATAAATGTTAAATTTTATCATGTTACCAGCGGTAAGTATCTTGATTCCCAAACCTTTACTTACAAAGAAAAAGTTATTTCTAGCTCGCTAGCTAAACCTGTTGTGCGTACTTACAATCACTTTATTTCTAAAGATAATAAGGAAAACGGCCTGACTAAATTATTAGAAGAAAATACGAGGATAATGAAAGATAGTGTAGTTTCCAAAAATACGTCTGTGATAACTTAATATGGTAGAACTATTTTACAATGTCGAAGAACAGAACATGGATGACTCCTCTTCATAATCATATGACCAATGCACGATCAAATGGGTTGGAGAATCTTGATCAATCCTCTTCAAATTCTAATTCTCCAAGTAATTCCAATGATCTTATTAACACTCTTCATTTTAAATCCACAAACTGCCAAAATATCCAAAATGAAGTTGATTCTACCAACAAGAGATCAACTAAGCAGACTACCACGTAAAACACTACAACCAACACCTATAATAGTAGTGACCCTAGAACTAGGGATAAACATGGGGGAACAAATCATAGAACAAGAAAATCAAAGGGTTCTAAGAAACTTAAACATTACAAAGAAACTTAGGAAAAAAGTTTGATTTGCTCATACAAATGAACCTACTGATAACTTTCAAACTATTCTTCAAAACCAATTAAAAGAGTGAGCTGTCGTCGTCGATAAAAATACCTAAGTAAGAGTCGGGGTCTAATCCCATAGAAAATGATACAAGGCAAGGAATTCTATCAAGAAATTTGAAATGTAAATTCATTCATTTGTAGCAATAAGAAGAGGTGGTTGACGATTCCACCAAGTTTAATAAAAGGGCTTTGGTTATCAATATTCACAAATAAACTAAAGTTTCAGGAAATCAAATAAGTAACAAGAAATTTAGAGGTGCAGGGATTTTAAATTGATATCACATAGGGGTGATTTTGTTTCTCTTGTGTAATAAACATTCATGGATATACTAGGTCATTATCAATGACACTAATCTTCATTCAATCTCATAGCATAAGTTTATAAAATCTCCCAGTGGTCTCATCTATGTGTGAAACTAAACAACCAAATACCTTACTCTATTCTCTCTTTCGATCTAGAAATAGGGAAAATAGATCTGACCCATAATTTTTATTTTCAAGCAAATTACAAACATCAAACCTAAATTGCTAGTATTGAACTAATTACCCTTTCCAATCAATTTCTTCCGCACATCAATAGGTGATCAGAAGTAGGAATTAATTTTCCAACCTTAACTCATAAATTAACCCAATTATAGTAATCCCAAATTCATGTATGAACAACAAAAAAATAAAGCCTAACACAATACACACTTTTAAATCAACACCCAACCCCATAAATGTAGTCCCTAGATTTTGGGGTTTCAGCCACCCATCACAAACTGTAAAGAAATTTTACCTTACAAGAAAGAAGTAATGAGTAATATGATATCAGCAATAAAAAGCAACAACCACGTTAAGTTTCAATTTCAAATTGCCAGTTTCAAGAGCAAAAATGGAAAACCCCAAAAACTTAAAGTGTTCTTCACAAAGTGAAAGTGTTTCTCTCTCTAAACTATTAAGATCTTTCTCACTATTTTTGTCTCTCTAAACCCTATGGAAAAAACATTTTCTCTCTTATTTGGGCTATATATAATTTCCCCAAAATTTGGTCCAAAACTCAATGTGTGACCCAATGGGCAATGTTAGTCGGGCTCGCCACTCACATTAGGTTAATTGACAACTGCTCCTCAGCTCGCCTTTCTCTTTCTTTAGGCTTTAGGTGTTCGATCCTTGGTCAACGAGCTTGTTCATGTCTTCCTTTGACATTTAGTGTATCACTGAGTCCCATCTTGTTTTTCTTTTTGAGCTTTCATTTTTTCTCCAAATACTCACCTTCGGCAATGGTCACCTTATTCGCCTTTTGCATTCGGCAAGTCATCGTTTCTCTTTTAGTTCGCCAACTTGTCGCAATCAATTCAATTGTAGTTCACTATCAACTTGGGCGAGGTCATACCCATTGGGCGATCCACCCTTCAAGTAAGGTGATCACCAATATGGAGTTTACTCTTTTTTATGTTTTTTACCCTTCTTTCATATATTCATTCTTTGCTTCTCCTTTAGCCTTCATAGCTGCAAATCATCAAAATATCATTAAAATAGGACAAAGTAAGGCATTGAGGACACAAACTGTTGATCTAAATTGGCCTCAAATAAGTGTAAATCTACCACTCATCAGGACTCCGTACATAAACTTTAGTTTATCCTCAAGTAAATTAAGAACACAATTCGTTCAATAAGGGTGTCTACAACAGTTCTCAATAACATCTAATATTCAAGTTCCATTACAAGACTACTTTCAATAAAATGCTACACTCAATCATGATAAAAAAAATCTTCAAATGATGACTAGTCGGTATCAAATCAAGCTCAAGCTCACTGTAGCTCGGTTTCTAATGCAAGACAATATTTTAACAAATGCATTCAAGTTCCCTCACTTCAAGAACGGTTTCATGCTCTCCTAAAGAAAATTAATAAAGAATAAGAAATCAATACAACTCTCATTCTACCTAAAGAGAAATGCATGCAAGCTTCATCTCATAGGTTTGCCCATATTTTCCAATCATCACACAACCCAATTCATGCACGATATCTAGGGTCTTTTAGGCTTGTAATAGGGTTGAGGGTTAAGGTATGGTCAATTTGGCTCAGTGACTTCACCTTTTCAATATTGCAATCATCTTCACCTCTTCTCAAGTTCTTTTCATTCTTTTTCATTTGAGAACTCAAACTTTGATTTATCAACCATTTTATTGGGAACCCTATTTTATTTCATCAATCTCTCTTTTTTCATTTCAATTTTACAAATGTTGTTAATTACAATGTCTCTCTTTTTAATAAGAAGGGGTTCCTTCTTTGTGTAACAAACTTCAAAGTTAGGTCTGATTTGTTCTTCCTTTGCCCTTCACTTGGATTTCATCCCTCCTTCTTTTTCACACCCCCAACTTAGGCTTTTGGCCTAAGATAGCAATTCAATCATCCCAATGCTTCAAAAAGGATTTTGGGTGAGAGGTTAGAGGCAATTTGATTCACGAGGTTTTAATATGGTTGTCATTAAAGGGTTTAGGCTCAAATTTTGTCAAAATGGTTGCATACCCTCACAAAGTAGTAACAAAGGATATGGAAGTTTGGGTTCCCTCTTAAAATTTCTCCCCAAGATCATTCCTTCACTTACAAAGGCAAGACAATTAAACTAACAGGGCAAATTCTAGGATTCCACAAGCATGATTTCAAGTAAAACCTCACCACACATGGCAGTTCAACCACAATCATTTATCACAGCCCGAAAAAATCATAAGCTTACATGTGATGTACATTGAAAGTCTCAGAGCAGAACGTAGCTAGTCAACACAAGATTCAAAAAGATTGTTCAAAAGTGAAACTGCATCAATTTCTTTCTTGCAACACAAACACTATACATCATGCTCATCATGAGTACTATTAAAGACATCAATATTGAACACAATCGATCCTCGAAATATTATTAATGAAAACTCAAGCATTTTATGATTTCCAAAACTCGTGGGGTAATTTAAAATTTGATAGAAAGAGAAAGAGACCAAATGAGATAAACCAATCGAAACACTATAGTAAAAACAAAAACTAAATACTTCAATCATCGAAAAGCTGGAAGTAACAAAATACAAAGTAAAGGGGAATACACCCCACTAAAAATTAAATGAAGTGTCCTTAATGCAAAAATAAAATAGTACGGGAGGAAAGGTTAAAAGGTATCTCTGACTAGCTATGCATATGGATTGCTCTCATAAGAAGTCTCTGGAGTAATGGCATTATTTGAGGCATCAGTTCCCGACAATGCGATCATAGGAGGTAGCAGTGTAGCATCATCTGGGGAATCAATGCCCGACACAGTAGATAGAGGAATGGTGGAGTCTGAAGAGACTCCACTAGTGACCACTATGGAGGTATCCCAAAGAGACCTCTCCAATATCATATGGACCAACATCTTCTCTATATCCTGCAACTCTGTAAGGGTCAAAACAATCCTCTGCTCATCCTCCTCTCTCCTCAACTCATCCTCATTAGACTTCTCACCTAAATATTCGTCGTCCCTCTTATCCTCTCTCTCATCATCAACAATTGTATCATCAACTCTCTCAACATCCCCACTCTGTTGCACAATCTGAGAAGGCACACTATTAGGCATAGTTGGGGGCACAACTACATACTCATCAAAAAGGGGAACCTCGCCTCAAAACATAGAAATATTTGTAGACCTCTACATCAGCCCTCAAGGTGTCAATCTCACCCCTCATAGTGTATAACAACTCTGAACTACCCTCAGCCTTCTCCCAAGCCACTAACTTAACAGTGAGGTTATCCAACCTCACACCATAGGACTCAATCGAAGCCTCACATTGAGTCAACCTAACTCTTAGTTGAGTTAAAGCTTTCTCAAAGCCCGATCAATTAACGAAGAGATATACCTTTACGCCCTTGCAACCCTCACATCCATAGACCGGACAAGATTGTCGATTCGATAAATCATGGCTTGGGATAAAGGGTACGGAGCTAGGAGTGGGGGCAGGTGCAACATCAGCAGTGGAAGTGGATGGTATAGAGGAATGTTGGGGTATACCTGATGGCGCCATAGAAAGAGAAAATTGAGTGTTCTAAGAAGCTAGAGTAGCAGAATCAACCACGGGCATAATGTCAGGTGGTGGCGGTTTCCTTCAAGCCACATCATCACATAAATAGTCAGCCTCAATCCTCCAAATGTTATTGGATAAGGCTGGGCTGATCCTAACATATGTCTTCCCACGAAAGGGAACTCCAGCCTTTTCGCACAGTTGTGTGATCAAGACTGCGAATGGTAGTGACATTTTTTCCTATTTGGGCCTTATTAATATTTAGTCAATGATAACACTCAATTACACTTCATGAAATTCTAAGTGTAGGCGGTCGCTAACAAGTATAAACCCAACTAAGAGTTGGGGTTGATCCCACATGGAGTGATATGGTAAAGAATTCAATTATGAAGTAAAATAATGTTCTAATCCTTTGTAGAATTAGAGTTTTCGCAACATTAAATTAAATCACAAAGTTTTGACAATTAATATCTAATGGGGGGATTTGGGTAACCAATTATGACTACTAAAAATGGAGGTAAATAAGTAGAGGGGGTTTCTTGGGAGTGTGATAAGTTGAATGCTAATTTCGCGTAATGTGTGATTACGAGTTACTCAAAGATGTGCAATATAAGTGGGTAGGCTAGGTTTTAAGTTCAATAGCGGTTTTGCAATCAACTATTATGATTCAGGTGAGTTCTTTTGAACCTCAACAAGCGAAACACAATCGAACAACCCATTACCTTAATCAATCCACTTTTCTAAGCTAGATTTGCAAGATTGCAACTAAACACACTTTCTCAAGCTATATTCGTAACAATGCAATCAAAACAGTCATCAACTAATAGTTCGACTCAACATTTATTTCTCAAGCAAGTATCAAGTTCTAAGCTAGAATTACATTTGCAACTACAATTCCTTAATTAAAACATAAACTATTAATTGAACCCACTTCAAATCAACAATAAAATCAGTAAATAACAACACTCATTAGCTAATTAACACACTAAACTACATAATCACACCCCCAAGAATTGGGGTTTTATCCAAATATAGTAAAGAACAAGAAATCATTGCCAACTAATTTTTTCATCTAATTTGACAATGATCCACAGGTCTCCAAATGCTCAAATTAAATCTAAAAATCTCACAATCTCTAAATCCTTGCTCAAAAATATAAAAACAATGTTCTAGAATGTAAAAGATCAAAACCCAGAAGTGAATAATGTGTGAATTTCTCCAGAACTTTTCAGAACAACTACTCTTTTTTTGAAAATTGCATTTATACGTTTTCAGAATTTCAGCACTGAGTCTACTTAGTGAAGTAGGTCAGGTTCATCGACCTGATTGGTGATGCGCCGAGTGCTCTTCTTCTCACCTTTTTGGCATGGCTTTTTCACCTAATGTTTCTTTAACTTTCGACAAGCTAGGTTCGAATCACCGATCCCTTCGGCATGTCGCCGAACTACTTCTTTGCTCGATAGGTTGGTTTTGTCCATGGGTTGGCATGCTGGAACTATAGGCAAGCTGAATGCCCACTAGGCGACTCATCTAGTGGCTTTGGCGAGTACCAACTTTGCTTTCCTTCAACTTTTTTAGTTTTTTCACACCTACTTACCTTGTAATGTCATTGCCTTGCTCTTTTGAATGCATTGCGGCATATTAACATTTAACATCAGTTATGAGCATAAAATAGGCATTGAGGATACTAAATCCCTAAATATTAAACCCTTAATGAGTCGAAATCCCCGACTAATCAGTTAGCTACAATTGACGTTACATTAATATTCTCTCGATCAATGATTGTTCCCACTAACACGGATTTTTTGTGTCTAAGAATGGACTCGTTATGACAAGGCATGATATTACTACTTATGAATCTAAACCACAACCGGACCCCAACATTCAAATCCCTTTTCTCTATTTTGGCACCATCAGCCATCCAAGGTAGAGAAATGTTGGATATGAGTAATGCCAACCAAAATTTTAATGAATCAAGGTCGTGTCGCATCTCCAAATATGAGGATCATTCTCCGACGTATCTAATGCACTGTTAATTTCACCCGTGTGGCATTGCACCATCTTCCCACGAACCTCAACTTCATCTAGTGGTTTCCACACTGTACTTTTCCTATTCTTCAACAAAGCTTGTGCATATGAAATGTAGAAATCCCTCATCCAATCTAGAACATAAGGATTTCGAGGTCTTGTAAACCCCTCAAACTTGTGAAACTTTATGGTGTCCCATATTTCTGGGTAGTCACTTATTACACCGTCTGTGGAGAGTCGTCTCTACTCGAGAATAGTACGTTCTCCAGTGGCCTTGAGACAAATTAGGGTTCTTGGAAGGGATTATCGGAAGAACTTTAGATGCTGGTTCCTGAATAGCGGAGGGTTGCCCCAATTTTGACCTTATGCCTGTTCTTTTTCTTAGAACCAGATTTTTAGGTTGCTCACTCAGACACATAGAAGAGCCTATAGTGGTGTGTTATGGGCGAGGAACCTCAGATGGCTCATTGATGGTTACCGCTCTTTTCTTTTTCAAATGAGGAGGAGGAGTAAAGTCTCTATTAGATTTCGTACCCGAGGTCACAACATGGTTACCTTTAATTATAGCTATAATTTGCAAAGAACAATCATTCAAACATATAATCGGTGAAGGTTAGTTGAAATCAAAATTGAATGAAAACAAAGTTCAAAAACTTTGTCAGGCTTGTCAAATGAGAAGGTGGTTCACCTAGCAGGTTAGGCGAGGTCAATGAAGTAGACGGTGAAATAAATCACAGGATTCAGGCATGAAGGGTGGAGTGAATTCCAACTCAGTGAATCACCGAGTTGGTCTTGGTGGATTAAGACAAGTCCGTCAAAACTAACAGTGCAAATTAAAAGACACATGCATAAAGGGAGATGTCCACTTCCACTTATTAATATGTCGAGTGGGTTTTGGTGAACTAAGACAAGCCCGCCAAATAGAATAGGACCCTGCAGGGTCAAATATTCAAGCAAGGAAGGTGATGTAGGTCTTACTCGGTGATTTATATAACTGCCTTGGAGAGCTACGACAAGCTCACCAAATAGGAAGTGTTTAGCCCAGTTCCTATTTTTTTTACTTTAACTATATTATGCAAAAATACTAAGTCCCATGAAACTTTACAATCTACCCACATACATTTCTACATACGAGTTCTCAAACTTCCCCCAAATATCACAAAGTATTTCTCAAATTGATGATTTTCTCATAAGAAAGTTGTCACTCCATTTATCATTGGACAAACTCATGCAATCGGGTCAACACTTGGCTAACCAAACTTCACTCATACGCAATTCAACCAAGACCTAGCAAATATGGAGACTCAATTTCAACAATTAACCATCATAATCAAATTTTGCAATTTTAGACACGGGTTCAAACATCTAACTCCTAGGTATAGTTCAATATCAATAATGCAACACTACCCAGTGAAATTAACTAACAACATGCATCAAACGACCTTACACCCATATGCAAAACACAATTTTAAGCTCAAATAATAGGATAGAATTTGAACACTGACCTCACGGAGAAGTAAACACTATCAAATGAAGGAGGTTAGGATTTGGGTTGACTAATCGCGCAAGATTGCACACTCTAAGTACTCTAGAATCACACAAAAAGGACACTCAAGAAATGTGATATTCGAAGGGAAATGAAGAAAATGATCTCAAAGAGAGGAAATATTTTTCGTTTTGAAAATGAAAAGACCCTTCACCTTTTTATACCAGGCACGTTTGGCATTCACGACTATCATTGCTAAGTGAGTTTGGAGGATTGCTGAATGAAGCTATGGCTCACTGAAGAGGCCTGAACAGATAACGAACCTCAAGGTTGATTGGTTAACTCGATCGATTTTGCATAGTGTACTTGCATGGATTGCCTTTTGGAGGTCAGATTGCCTAAGTTGACAGTACATTTTTTTACATTTTCCAGCTCAAAGGGCATACAAGAATGACTCCGCACAATGCCTTGGGCAGATCACCGTTATGGATTTGACATCACCTATTATGTCCTTCGTAAAATTTTGACTTCCTTTCAACCTGCAATCACAACACACGTTATTAAAAGCAATAAAATAAAAGTAAAAACTTGTGTTACCTTCCAAGAAACACCTTATTTATTGTCGTGGCACGACATAGTTCCCAATTCCTCAATACTTGTTTTTGGGATTTGTGACGGTGTCACTAGGCAATGTTCTCTTTTTCCTCGGATTGAGATGGGTGGAGATTTGACACATCTGAGTCTCCAACTTTTTTATGGATACCAAATGAGAAGTTACAGTTTGGGATAAGGTGGAGAAGTCATTTTTCAATTCTATCAACACCTTATCAAACCCTTCAACCTTGTTGATAATCCTTATGAGCATTTTTTCGGTTTTGTTTCCTTCTAGACTAGTTGGTTTCTTTGGTCATGGATGATCATGGGGAGGAATATATCTATCTTTTTCTGCCTTTTTGTCTCTCCAATTTCAACCTCTCCAATCATTTCAACCATTATCTTGCTCCTTGTTCCAACCTTGATTCTCACCTTGTCGTTGGTAGTTTGGGATAAAACCCCTCAATTGGTTTCCCAAATACTGTGCTTCTTCATTGTATAATGTCTGCTACTTCATACGGTTGTTTCATTAGTCCTTCTTGAACCAACTGATCAGCCATACCTTTATTGACTAAATCAAGGTTGCAATAAAAGTATTGCAGCAACAAATTGTCCAGAACACCATGTGTAGGATATTTTAAAAGTAATCTATGGAACCGTAACCAAGTTTCATGTAAAGGTTCACCTTGAATTCTTTTGAAATTTTGGATTTAGTTCCTAAGTTTAACTATATTCGGGGGCGGAGAGAGAATCTCTCCAAAAAAGCTTCAGTCAACTTCTCCTAAGAAGTTATATAATTAATTGTTCATCCCGCCAACCATCCCGTAGCTTCACCTATCATAGAGAACGGGCATAAACTCAACCTATGTTTTAGAATACAAACGGCCCAAATACCTCCACAAAATTTTGAAGGTGTTCATGAGTTAAGCCCCCAAACTTTCCTCTTAGTTGGAGTAATTGTAGCAATGTTCTGGCTACATGAAAAATTATCCTCCCTATTGTTGAAGGTATATGGATGGGTCCCATGGTTTGAATAATGGTTACACGTAAATCATTCAAATCACCCATGTTTTCATTTTGTCCATAGTTACTGTCATTGACATACCTTAATCACTCATGTTTTAAACCTGCAAATCATCAAACAACAACACCAAAAGTCAATCTACTGAAACTAAATAAATTTATAAACTAACTTCTCAAATGGAATTGTTAGTCATCATTCCCCGGTAGCAGAGCCATTTTTTATAATGCTCAAACTATTCCTCAAAATTAATTAAAATAGTAAGCGGTCGTCAATAATAAAAATACCCAACCACAGAGAATTATATAAGGCAAGGAATTTTACCAAGAAATTTTGGAATGTAAATTCATTCATTTTTAGTAATAAGAATAGGTGGGTGGATGATTCCACTAAATTTAATAAAAGGGTTTGGTTATCAATAGTCACAATTAAACTAGAGTTTTAAGAAATCAAATAAGTAGCAAGAAATCTAAGGGTGCGGAGATTGGAAATTGATATCACATAGGGGTGATTGTGTTGTTCTATATTGATGAACATTGACATCTTTAATTACACTAATCTTCTTTTGATCTCACATCATCAGTTCATAGAATCTCCTTTCGATCTCATCTATATGTGAAACTTAATAACCCAATATCTTACTCTATTCTCTTTTTCGATGTAGAAATAGGGAAAATATATCCAACCTATAATTGCTATTTTCAAGACAATTATAGACACCAAACCTAAATTGCTACTATTGAACTGATTACCCACTCCAAGCAATCTCTTTCGATCATCAATCAGTGATTGAAAGTAAGAATTAATTTTGCAACCTTAACCCATAAATTAACCCATGCTAATTAACCCAAATCCATTTACGAACAACAACAAAAGAAAGAATAACCTAATACTTACTACATTAAATCAACATCCAACCCCATATACTCATTCTTAGATTGCAGGGTTTTTGTCACGACCCAAGCCTAGGGCCTAGACGTGACATGGTGAATGAGGAACCCAAAGGAACCCCAAATAAGCCTCTCAAACTTGTCATCACACTTCATCGATTGCGGAAGTACAATCAACATTAATTAATGGGAAATAGGGACTAAGGGCAAACCATTTCAAAAAGACATCATAGAACAAGAGTCAAGCTCATTTACAAAATACTTGTCCAACGCACACCTCTACATACATAGATAGGACGGGGGCCATGACATACTACCGGCTCCCCTCATAGTCAAAATACAATTGCAAGCTAAAGTCTCAAAACATAGGAGTAGGAAACATAACATAGCCCTCGAATCATTGAGGACTCACCAACAAACTCGGATAAGCACCGTACTAGCCACGTGAATGGAGAGAAGGATCAAGAGTAGCTCCGGTCCCTACATGGTGACATCATGTAGGCCAAAATATGCGTTAGTACTTGGAATGTACTAAGTATGCGGGGTGCAACACAACAATAGACAAGGACACAATCGAAATACAAGAAATAGTTTCATAGGCATTATGAATAACAATATGAGGATGCATGATCAAAGTGAAGTCAAAACATGTT
Source organism: Solanum stenotomum (assembly GCF_019186545.1). NCBI lineage: Eukaryota > Viridiplantae > Streptophyta > Magnoliopsida > Solanales > Solanaceae > Solanum > Solanum stenotomum. The sequence continues at coordinate 33,034,084 of NC_064289.1, read as the reverse complement.
TAAGTAAATCTATACTAATAGTAGATATCATATGTGTATGCATGATCCAACCAATCTATAACCCCAACTTAGGATGGGGGATGCCGTTCACACCCGGACACCCTGGTGGCAAGGTATAAACCCCTCACATGGTTGATGTTGGTCACACCCCAAGCATCCTAGGTGGTGAGATATAAACCTCTCACATGGTTGATGTTGGTCACACCCCAAGCATCCTAGGTGGTGAGATATAAACCTCTCACATGGTTGTCCGGTTCTTTTCCCCCGGACCGGGCATGGTCATGCAACACTTTATATAGGAAATTCCCATTAGGCTCTAATGCAATCTCACGTATGGAATGAACATATACACAAGCTTAGTTTGTCATCAACACATCTCTGGATTGCCATACATCTCATAACTCAAGCTTTAAAGCATCGATTCATCAATTCTCCATAGTTGGACATTTTGTCAAACACCTTGAAGGCATGTAATGGAATCAAAGAGCATGGAAAATAGGGTAGTAATTATGCAGCCAAACCAGTGAACAACCTACAACAACACCTTTTAACACCCACAATACCACATGAAAATCTCCACATCCATTCCAAATTTAGATTCAAGTTCTAGAGTCACAACATGCTCAAAACAATCACTTTTCATGTTTAAAATTCAATGTGCAGGAAATTATTACAAAGAACAAGACTAATTTATGAATCTTAACTTAAACCATGAATTAGTGAGTAGAATAGAGTCTAGGCACTATGGGTGGAAGGACCCATGAGTTCAACACCACATACCTTGAGTTCTTATGAAGGTCTTGAGAGTGTCTTCAATGGAAGCTTGGAACTTGGAGCAAGAGTCTCTTCAATCTTGAGGAAGGTTTTGGATTAGGGTTCTTGAGAGAACTTGAGAGAAAATGTGTCTAAGTATGGGAGAGGTGTTTTGGGAAATGTTTTAGAGATGGGAATTGAACTAATGGTATATAGGAAATAACATATGCCCTTTGGAAAAATGGTCCAACACTTAGAAAAAAAAATGAGGCGGGTGAACAGTAAAAACGCTCACTGGAAATTGCATTTCCTGCCGGACAGATTTTACGAAAATGGGCATAACTTCTTCGTCCGAACTCCGAATGAGGTGAAACGAAGTGCGTTAGGTAGCTAACTCAAAGGGCTTTCCATGGATATGTTATGGGCCACCCAATTATTTGTGTGCTAGGAGATATGACCCTCCAAAGTAGACCCTCGAAAAAGGCTTCACTTGGAAATTTCGGATTTTGATACGGTTGCTCTAAAATTTGGGTTAGACCCATTTCCCACTCAATTTGACCCCCTAAACAAGAATATGAAGTCGGATTTTCAAAAAACGAAACGGATTTTTTTTTGATATAGCTAAAGAAATTTCCGGTAACTTTCGAAGCACATTTTTAAGAACCTATTGGGTCATTTCAATATCTCCCCCTTGGGAACATTCGTCCCCGAATGTGGAAGAGACGTACAAGGCAAGACTTAGTAAGAACATATCAGCCCCAACATGAATGCAAAAATTTTATTGAAACATCACTTCAAGATTTCAAAACTTAGTGTAAAGCATCCATAACTCATCAATTTAAACATATATGCACATTAATGATTCAGGGGCTGAAATGTAAGACTCAATGGAGTACAAAGGACTTGATTTAATACCTTAGGCTTGAATGGAGTTGAATAGATAAGGATAACGTCTTTGCATGTCCGCTTCGGCCTCCCAAGTAGCACTCTCCACTTGTTGATTTCTCCAAAGCACCTTAACGGACGCTACTTCTTTGTTCCTCAATCTTTTAACTTGTCTATCTAAGATCTGAACCGGGACTTCTTCATACGTCAAATTATCTTCTACAACACCCACAACCTCAAGAGGTACAATAGCGTTATGATCACCAACATATTTCCTCAACATCGATACATGGAATACCGGATGAACTAATTCCATCTCCTTGGGCAACCCCAACTCATAGGCTACTTTACCAACCCTTCTTATTATCTCATAAGGACCGACATACCGAGGACTTAATTTCCCCTTCTTACCAAAACGAACCACACCTTTTCATTGGAGAAACTTTCAAATAAACCCAATCACCCACTTTGAATTCAAGATCCCGTCTCCTCATATCAGCATAACACTTTTGACGACTTTGGGCTGTTTTCAACCTCTCCCTAATCATCCTTACCTTCTCAAGAGCATCCATGACCAGATCCGGACCCAACAAGGCCACCTCTCCAACTTCAAACCACCCAACCGGTGACCTACACCGTCTACCAAAAAGTGCCTTAAAAGGAGCCATACCGATACTAGAATGATAACTATTGTTGTATGCAAATTCAATCAAAGGAAGATGATCATCCCAACTACCTTTCAACTCCAATACACAAGCTCTAAGCATATCCTCCAAGGTTTGAATTGTTCTTTCGGCTTAGCCATCTGTTTGAGGGTGGAAGGCCGTGCTAAGCTTTACCTTTGTACCAAGACCCCTTTGGAATGACCTCCAAAAGTGAGAAGTGAATTGGGCACCACGATCCGAGATGATAGACAAAGGAATACCATGCAACCTTACCAATTCATGAATGTACAACTTGGCATACTCTTCAGCCCCGTAAGTAGTTTTAACCGGTAGGAAATGAGCCGACTTTATCATCCGATCAACCACCACCCAAATCGAATCAAAGCCTCTTCTAGCCTTGGGTAAGCCCACTACAAAATCCATGTTGATTTCTTCCCACTTCCAAGTAGGTATCTCAATGTCTTGAGTTAGGCCACCCGGCCTTTGATGTTCGGCCTTGACTTGTTGACAACTATGGCAACCCGAAACAAATTTTGCAATGTCCTTCTTCATACCGCCCCACCAATACACATCCCTCAAGTCTCTATACATCTTTGTTGACCCCGGATGAATAGAATAAAAAGAATTATGAGCCTCATCAAGGATTCTTTCCCTCACACCATCCACACAAGGAACACATAATCTACCTTGGTACCTAAGGGCACCATCTCCCCCTTGGGAGAAAACCTCCACCTTACCACTACTCACCGAAGCCTTTAATTCTACCAAAGAAGGATCAAGATCTTGCTTGACTATCACCTCATCAACCAAGGAAGACCTTGAACCATCAACAACAACTACTCCTCCACTATCCACCCCTTCTAACCTAACTCCCAATTTGGCCAACCGATGGACCTCCTTAGCCAACTCTTTACTACCTTCCTCCACATGAGCCAAGCTACCCATGGACACTCTACTCAATGCATCCGCCACCACATTAGCTTTCCCCGGATGATAGTGAACACTCATATCATAATCCTTAAGGAATTCTAACCACCTCCTTTGTCTCAAGTTAAGATCTTTTTGCGTGAACACATATTGGAGATTCTTATGGTCGGTGAAGATATCAACATGCACCCCATACAAATAATGACGCCAAATCTTTAAAGCAAAAACCACGGCGGCCAATTCAAGATCATGGGTTGGGTAATTTTTTTCATGAACCTTAAGTTGCCTAGAAGCATAGGCTATAACCTTACCACTTTGCATCAACACACAACCCAAACCAATACGGGAAGCATCACAATAAACAACAAAACCTTCTAACCCATCCGGAAGTGACAAAATAGGAGCGGACACAAGCCTTTCTTTCAAAGTTTGGAAGCTTTCCTCACACTCATCCGACCACACAAATTTAGCCTTCTTTTGAGTCAACTTAGTCATAGGAGAAGCAAGAGAAGAAAACCCTTCCACAAATCTCCTATAATAACCCGCTAAACCCAAGAAACTCCTTATATCCGACGGGGTCAAAGGTCTAGGCCAATTCCTAATAACATCGGTCTTCTTAGGATCCACCTTAATACCATCCCCCGACACCACATGGCCTAGGAAAGCAACTTCCTTCAACCAAAACTCACACTTTTCATATTTAGCGTACAACTTCTCTTCCCTCAATCTTTGGAGTACAACCCTCAAGTGACCCTTGTGCTCTTCCTCACCCCGAGAATAGATCAAGATGTCATCTATAAACACCACCACAAAAGAATCAAGGTAGGGTTTGAAAACCCTATTCATCAAATCCATAAAGAGAGCCGGAGCATTAGTCAACCCGAAAGACATCACCACAAACTCATAGTGCCCATACCTAGTACGAAAGGCCGTCTTGAGAATATCACACTCCCTCACCTTCACTTGATGATACCCTGACCGAAGATCAATCTTAGAGAAGTGACTAGCCCCATGCAATTGGTCAAATAAATCGTCAATCCTTGGAAGAGGATACCTATTCTTGACGGTGACCCTATTAAGTTGTCGATAATCAATACACATTCTAAGAGACCCATCTTTCTTCTTCACAAACAAAACCGGAGCACCCCAGGGAGAATGACTAGGTCTAATAAACCCCTTCTCTAACAAATCTTTTAATTGCTCTTTCAACTCTTTCAACTCCGCCGGGGCCATACGGTAAGGGGGGATAGAAATAGGTTGAGTATCGGGAAGGAGGTCTATACCAAGATCTATCTCCCTTTCGGGAGGGACACCGGGAAGGTCTTCTGGGAAGACATCTAGAAACTCATTAACAACCGGAATAGACTCAATAGGAGGGACTTTAGACTCCACATCATTGACTCTCACAATATGGTACAAGCACCCTTTGGAAATCAACCTATGGGCTTTAATGCAAGAAATGAATTTCCCCTTCACCACAACATCCCGGCTCTCCCACTCAAGGACGGGTTCATTAGGAAATCGGAACTTGACTTTACGAGTCCTACAATCAATAGAAGCATAATATGCATGCAACCAATCCATCCCAAGAATAACATCAAAATCCACCATGTTCAACTCAACAAGATCACAAGGCAACAACTTATTTAATATGCAAACCGGACAATTTCTATACACTTTTCTAGCAACAATAGAGACACCAATGGGAGTGGATACTTCATATGACTCATGCAACAATTCCGACTCGACATGAAATTTTCTAGCAACTAAGGGGGTAACAAAGGAAAGGGTGGCACCCGGATCAATCAAAGTATAAACATCAAGATCAAAGATTTGCAACATACCGGTCACCACATCCGGAGTCTCATTAACACCTTGTCTACCATGCAAAGCATAAAATCGATTGTCCCTTGGGGCACCACTTTGAGAAGCACCTCTACCCAAAGGAGTAGTGTTAGCACTTCGGACCTTGTTGCGGATCTTGGGACATTCAAACCTCTTATGACCCACTTCTCCACATTCAAAGCAAGCACCCGAACCCTTCATGCAAGGACCACCATGCTTCCTCCCACACTTAGGGCATACATCCATAGAACCCACTTCACCTCCCCCTTGAGGTCTAGGAACATTGATAGCAAATCCCCGGTTGACATGAGGGTTTCCTCGGCCTTGATGAAATCTAGCACCCTTAGGGAACCTATTCTCCAATCGGGCCCTCTTGGCCTCGTGCCCCCTTCTCTTCCTCAATTTCTCCTCCTCCATTTGCTCGGCATAAGTCATCAACCGAGACAAATCCATATCTCCAATGAGCATAGCGGACCGACACTCCTCACTAACCAAGTCGGATACACCCATCACAAATTTGTTCATCCTCGACCTAGAGTCGGCCACCAAGTGAGGTGCATACTTGGAGAGTTGGACAAATTTGAGGGCATACTCCCTCACACTCATAGCTCCTTGCTTCAAGTTCATGAACTCCACCAACTTTGCCTCCCTAAGCTCAAGAGGGAAGAACCTATTAAGGAAAGCAAGTTTAAACTCCTCCCACAACACCACATAGCCATTACCTTTCTCACCCTTCCATTGATCAAACCAAATTTGAGCAACCCCCTTGAGTTGGTAGGCCGCCAATTCCGCCTTCTCACAAGCACCAACATCCATAATGGTCAAGATTTTGCATACCTCATCGATGAACTCTTGCGGGTCCTCATCCACCTTTGAACCATGGAAGACCGGAGGGTTCATCCTCATGAAATCTCTCACCCTTTCCCCCGGGGTGGTAGTTCGAGGAGCTTGGGCTCCTTGTTGCACTTGGTTAGCTACCACTTGTGCAAGCATGGTGAGTGCATCACGGAGCTCACCATTGGTGGGTGGCTCTTCCGGTGATCGGGCCCGTCTTCCCCTCATGTTTGGCATGATGATCTAGCAATCCAAAGAACAAGCGTTAGGGAGGAATCACCTTATCGCACTCTAAGCACGACATAGAACATGAAGAAGGGAAACCTTTCCTAAAACGTTTTGTAGCCTCCCATTCATAGTCGTGGCGCGCTTCACAACCATGATTAGGACTCTACAAAACGCGGTGTGTTGGACTTCGAGGATTTAACAACCTAGTGCTCTGATACCAAGCTTGTCACGACCCAAGCCTAGGGCCTAGACGTGACATGACGAATGAGGAACCCGAAGGAACCCCAAACAAGCCTCTCAAACTTGTCATCACACTTCATCGGTCGCGGAAGTACAATCAACATTAATTAACGGGAAATAGGGACTAAGGGCAAACCATTTCAAAAAGACATCACAGAACAAAAGTCAAGCTCATTTACAAAATACTTGTCCAATGCACACCTCTACATACATAGATAGGACGGGGGCCATGGCATACTTCCGGCTCCCCTCATAATCAAAATACAATTGCAAGCTAAAGTCTCAAAACATAGGAGTAGGAAACATATCATAGACCTCAAATCATTGAGGACTCACCAACAAACTCGGATAAGCACCGTACTAGCCACGTGAATGGAGAGAAAGATCAAGAGTAGCTTCGGTCCCTACATGGTGACATCATGTAGGAAAAAAATGCGTTAGTACTTGGAATGTACTAAGTATGCGGGGTGCAACACAACAATAGACAAGGACACAATCGAAATACAAGAAATAGTTTCATAGGCATTATGAATAACAATATGAGGATGCATGATCAAAGTGAAGTCAAAACATGTTTAAGTAAATCTATACTAATAGTAGATATCATATGTGTATGCATGATCCAACCAATCTATAACCCCAACTTGGGAGGGGGGATGCCGTTCACACCCGGACACCCTGGTGGCAAGGTGTAAACCCCTCACATGGTTGATGTTGGTCACACTCCAAGCATCCTAGGTGGTGAGATATAAACCTCTCACATGGTTGATGTTGGTCACACCCCAAGTTTCCTAGGTGGTGAGACATAAACCTCTCACATGGTTGTTCGGTTCTTTTCCCCCGGACCGGGCATGGTCATGCAACACTTTATATAGGAAATTCCCATTAGGCTCTAATGCAATCTCACTACGGAATGAACATATACACAAGCTTAGTTTGTCATCAACACATCTCTGGATTGTCATATATCTCATAACTCAAGCTTTAAAGCATCGATTCATCAATTCTCAATAGTTGAACATTTTGTCAAACACCTTGAAGGCATGTAATGGAATCAAAGAGCATGGAAAATAGGGTAGTAACTATGCAGCCAAACCAGTGAACAACCTACAACAACCCCTTTTAACACCCACAATACCACATGAAAATCTCCATATTCATTCCAAATTTAGATTCAAGTTTAGAGTCACAACATGCTCAAAACAATCACTTTTCATGTTTAAAATTAAATGTGCAGGAAATTATTACAAAGAACAAGACTAATTTATGAATCTTAACTTCAATACTGAATTAGTGAGTATAATAGAGTCTAGGCACTATAGGTGGAAGGACCCATGAGTTCAACATCACATACCTTGAGTTGTTATGAAGGTCTTGAGAGTGTCTTCAATGGAAGCTTGGAACTTGGAGCAAGAGTCTCTTCAATCTTGAGGAAGGTTTTGGATTAGGGTTCTTGAGAGAACTTGAGAGAAAATGTGTCTAAGTATGGGAGAGGTGTTTTGGGAAATGTTTTAGATATGGGAATTGAACTAATGGTATATAGGAAATAACATATTCCCTTTGGAAAAATGGTCCAACACTTAGAAAAACAAATGAGGCGGGTGAACAGTAAAAACGCTCACTGGAAATTGCATTTCCTGCCGGACAGATTTTACGAAAATGGGTATAACTTCTTCGTCCGAACTCCGAATGAGGTGAAACAAAGTGCGTTAGGTAGCTAACTCAAAGGGATTTCCATGGATATTTTATGGGCCACCCAATTATTTGTGTGCTAGGAGATATGACCCTCCAAAATAGACCCTTGAAAAATGCTTCACTTGGAAATTTCGGATTTTGATACCGTTGCTCTAAAATTTGGGTTAGACCCATTTCCCACTCAATTTGACCCCCTAAACAAGAATATGAAGTCGGATTTTTGAAAAACGAAACGGATTTTTTTTGATATAGCTAAACAAGTTTCCGGTAACTTTCGAAGTACATTTTTAAGAACCTTTTGGGTCATTTTAGTTTTAGCCACCCATCACATATACCTTGCAATAAAAAAGTCATGGGTAATATAAAATTAGCAATTACAAGCAATGCCCACTTTGAATTTCAACTTCGAATTGTGAATTTCAAGAGCAAAAGTTGAAAATCCCAAAAACTGAAAGTGTTCTTTACAAAGTGAAAGTGTTTCTCTCTCTAAAACCATTCATAACTTTCTCACTATTTTTGTCTCTATAAACTCTCAGGAAAATACTTTTTCTCTCTCCTTTGGATTATTTAAAATTTCTCCAAAATTTTGCCCAAAACTGAATGCATGACCCATTAAGCGTTTTTGATCGGGCTTGCCAATCACATTAGGTGAATCGCCAAACGCTCCTCAACTTGCCTTTCTCTTTCTTTAGGCTTCAGGTGTTTTAACATCAATCGGCGAGCTCATTCAAGTCTGCCGTTTTCTTTTTTTGCCTTTTAACTTTTTATTTTTCTCCAAGTATTGTCACCTTCGGCGATGGTCACCTTGTTCGCCCTTTCCATTCAGCGAGTCGTCATTCGTCTTTTAGTTCATTGACATATCTTAATCAATTCAATTATATTGCACTATCCTCTTGGGTGAGGTCATACCCATTGGGCAATCCGCCCTTCAAGTTAGGCAATCACCAATGTGGAATTTACACTTCTTTTCATGTTTTTGTCCCTTCTTTCATATATTCATTATTGCCTTGTCCTTTAGCCTTCATAGCTACAAATCATCAAAATATCATCAGAATAGGACAAAGTTAGGCATTGAGGACACGAATTGTAGAGCTATATGCACTTTAAATGAGTGTAAATCTACTACTCATCACCTATCTTGGATGTTACGAGCTCCAAAATTAACAAAATGGAGTAAATCTCGGGTCTTACATCTATAGTTGACTCATGAATTCCATTACATAGAAGAATCCCCAACCAACTCGAACCCATTGCATGAATTACCTTGTATGGAACATTAGGGGGGCTAATAATGGAGATTCCAAAAGGCACTGCAAGTTATTGTTGGGAATTCACAAACTAATATTAGTCATTCTTTTGGAATACAAAATGCAAGACACAAGTACCTAGGAGGGGATTTGAGCTTTACCAATTACAAAGAGGTTCCCAACATAGGCTTCTCAGGTGGTATAGTTATGATGTGGATGGATACATACTTGAAATTGAGGAAATTACAACAAATGCTCAGGAGATTCATGTGAGGTTACATGTATACTCCAAACATATCCCATGGCTATTTAGTGTAATATACGTGAGTAAAACCTTTGAAAATAGAATAAAATCTATGGAATAATCTCAAAACTATCTCTAACTCTTACAATGATAGTTGCCTTGTCGGTGGTGACTTTAATGATATTTTGAAAGTCTCGGAAAAGTTTAGAGGTAACAATATTATTTGGCACAAGTTGTTTTGGCACTGCTTGAATCATTGCAAGCTAGTGGATTTAGGATTTTAAGGGGGGGGGGGATTACTTGGACCAATACAAGATATAGAAACAAAAATGTTCTTATACTTGAAAGGTTACATATATGTTGTGCCAATGACTCTTTGATCGACGTGTATCCTGACTCTAGTATTACAAATGTACCCCAACCCATTCAAACCACTCACCCTTAATTACTATTCAATTTCTACGATTATGGGAATAAGGTACCTAAGCCCTTAAAATTTGAGAAGATGTGGTGTCGAGATCTAGAGTTTTTGGATATTGTTCAAATTGTTGGAGGGACAATCCTAACTTAGATAGAGCCACAAAAGAGTTTCGCTACATAACTATGCACTAGAACAAACACGTGTTTAGAAATATTTTTCATAATAAGGAAAAGATTCAAGCCTTGCAGGTATCGTATGCTCTTACAATTATCCTTTCAGTGAGTTCCACCATAACATAGAGACTGACCTCAGTAGAGAATTAAATGAAATTCTAAGACTATAGGAGAATTTCTGGAAGAATAAAGTCAAGGATTAATTGGGTTAGTGTCAAAGATGAGAATACTAGGGTTTTTCATACATCTATCCGAAAAGAAGAATAGGAAGAAGAAGAAGAAGAAGAAGAAGAGAAGAGGAAGAAGCAGAAGAAGAAGAGGAAGAGGAAGAGGAAGAAGAAGAAGAAGAAGAAGAAGAAGAAGAAGAAGAAGAAGAAGAAGAAGAAGAAGAAGAAGAAGAAGAAGAAGAAGAAGATGATGATGATGATGATGATGATGGGGGCGGGGGCAATTGGATACACAACCAAAATACAATTAGAAACAACATTATCTTTTATTTCTAAGAATATTTTCACTTCTAGCAATCTAGCTATCCTACTTAGTGTTGCTGATAATACTAGGATGCCAAACATTCTTACTCTTTGCTACTACAACCATCTCAAATCCCCATTAAAGGATTCTGAAGTCCTAATTTCCATTTAGTCTTTCAGTCCCTACAAAGCCCTTAGCCCAGATGGTCTACATCCTTTCTTCTACCAGAAATATTGGCATATTGTTGGGTGCATTGTTATTAATTACTGTCAAAATGTTTTTAAATATTACACTATTTGTCCAGAAATGAACAAAAATTATCTTAGTATAATCCCTAAATGTGCCAATGCCTCAAATATGAATAACTTTAGACCTATTGGTTTTTGCAACATTATGTATTAAATAACACAAAATTTATCATCAATAGAATCAAGCCTATATTTGAAAAAGTATTAGTCCTAATCAAGCCAGCTTCCTAAAAAAATAGGGAAGCTGCAATTATCGTTCAGGAAGTTATTAGCTATTTTAAAATATGAAAGGAAGGAAGGCCAACATGATCCGTAAGATTGATTTAGTAAACGCATTCGACCTACTGGACTAGTCATTCACTAGCTCACGCTTATTTAAGTTTCATAACAATATGATCAAGCTTATTTTATCTTGCATTAGCACTACTTCTATCTCTATTTAAATGAATGGTTTGAGCACCGCCCCTATCGAGAAATAAGACAAGGTGATCCTATGTCCCCCTACATCTTTATTATTTGCATGGAAAGAATCTCTAGAAGCATTGATCGGCAAATATCTTGTAGTAATTGGTTTCCAATGAATAAAGGTAGAAGTGGGCCAGAATAATCACACCTCTTCTTCGCAGATGACTTACACTTAAAGCAAAAGAAAACATCAAGAATTGTCATACTATATTGAACACTCTTCTGGACTTTAATCAATTTTCTAACAAAAAGATCAATTTTGCCAAGTCCAAAGTGATTTTCTGGCCCAATTGTAAGCCAGATATTATCTCCAACCTCTCATCCATTTTATCAATCCAACATAGAGATAACTTTGTGAAATATCTTGGTTTTACCATCATTCACAAAATACCTAATCATGGTGATTTTCAATTCATTATAGATAATTTAAACTCTAAACTTGCTCATTAGAAGATGAATTTTTTTAATATTGTTGGTGGCACTACTCTTGTTAAAGATTCCCTATGTAGCATAAATAATCATGTATGTAATATATTATTCTTCCTCATAAAAAAATCAACCAAATCAATAGTCTTCAGAGGAACTTTGTTTGGAGTACCACCAACGTAAAAGAAAATACATCATGTGAGTTTGGATACGATTAAAAAACCTAAAGACAAAGGAGGGTCTGCCATGCATAAGTGTCACATCCCAAAGAAGGAGTGAGCTAAGTAAATCTTACCTGAAAATGAGTGAGATTCTATTCTTTTTCCTTTGTCCTTTTTGTTTTGTCATTTTCTTTTCTCTATGATCCCAGTTATTATATAATAGAAACTATAAGATCCTAAACAAGCCACTTGATATAAGCATAATGCAAAAGAAATACTTCAGAGAGATTATAAGCAATATAAGTCTCAAAGTTTTAGATGACATAAAAGATACCAACATAGTACATATGAGAATATGTGGAATACTACTAAGTCTGACATAGCCTTTCTAACATCATGGGAGTAGTTGGGAAGGAACTCATACACCGCGTACAAGTCTGAAACTAAAAGACAATAAAAGCAATAAAACGTCAAAGGCCTTTTCCTCAAAGCATATGGACTCACCATTCTAAGTAATCAATAGCTGAGTAATTCCGACCTAACCACGTTTGGGAAGAGGAGCGTTGGACCCTATATTATGAGACAATATAGGCATAAATATACAGTAGTATGATGAATGCACTAAGTATGGGGAAGTACATGAAGACGTAAAACATGATAATATGGTGAACTTAAGCATAATATGCATGACTAATTGAAATGAAAATAGTGCCGTTAAAGAGGAATCATAAGTCATGAAAAAGGTCAATCCATAGGAAAATCTTTGATAAAACTTTGAAGAAAACATATTTCATTTTTGGGATATTTACTGTTAATCGACAATAAGACCATGTGATATATAATATGAAATCCGGTGTAATTCTCACATCGAAAATAAGAGTCTGCTTGCCAAGGTAGAACTCTATATCATTCATATTGCTAAGGTGGATCCACTAACTAGGTCATTTAAGACAACCCTTTGGAGGCACGAAGTTTGGGACAGGGGAATTGCTACTAAAGACCAAACCTCTCCTAATAGTAAGGCCTCCATCCCAAAGTCCTATCATTGCTAAGTAAATCCCAACGGAAAATATAATCATAATCATATCAAAATAATTGGAAAAGCACAATTAACAACTACCAATCTAATCATAAGTTCATATTAGAATAGCTGCTTTCAAAACTATGATTTCATAACTTCATTCATTAAGACACTAACATATCTAAATATCCAAATCATGATTTCCATTCAAATATGAGAGAACCTTTCACAAATCTTTGATGCTTATCTTTACAGCTTCTTTAGTCATAAATCATTATTTTCATAAAATATGCATAATCCATAAGCAATTTATTAATTAAAGTTCATAATTTCCCAGTCATAATAAGTATAAATCATGGGCCCATATGAAATAAATTGGAAACATATAATTGAGTTAAATCATGCATAACAAGTTCAAATAATATAAATTGAATCATAATAAATAAGACCCATGAAGAATAGCATGAGACCCTAGCTAATTGGGTGAAATTGAAGTGAAGATTTGAGTTTCTTTTGGAACCCAATGGATAAAAGGAATTCATTAGTGAATTCTCACACACCTTGATGATCAAAGTCCTAGATTATTGCTAGAAGATAAGACCTTGAATCTTGAAACCCTAACTTGCCTTGAGAGCTCTTGAGGAAATTGGAGAAGAAGACTTGGGGAAAATTTGGGGATTTTAGTGAATGACTGGGATTAGGCTAAGTTTGAAAAGTGAAAATGGTTATAGGGGTAGTTATAGCGTCAAAATGACATAGTTTAGGGGTTGATTAGGTAGGAAAAGACCAAAACACCCTTAATAACCCTTTAGGTTGGACCCAGGATCCGTAAGAGTTTCTACGAACTATACTGGTCAATCATAGAACCAACTACCGAAACAATAAACCCTGAATAATTTCCACAATATACTTCAATGGGTCGTGAAACACACTATGGCTCATAGACCCCTATGCAAAGAACACCTGTACTGAAAAGTCCTTAACGTCCAAAATACTTTTATGATTTCACTTTTTACGATCCATCACTAAACAATGATCCATTTTGTTCATCTGTACCCTATCATATGAGACTTGATATTTTCCAAAACTCAAATTAGTTCATATGACTACCTTCTTATGACCTATAAAACATCCTACGGTTTGTAATTCGACTCATAGGACCTGTTTCAACTGAAATTTTCTGCAACTTTCCCTTTCTAATTCGACTTTCAATTTTTGAGGTATTACAATTTCTCCCCCTTAGGAACATCGTCCTCAAATGGGACTCAATCTAGCATGAATAGAGTAAAGAGAAAGAGATCTAACAACACAATATGAATGCAAAGCATATAAAAATGCACATAATCAAGGAGTAATTAACTTCAAGCTAAAACATAAACCTAAAACAAGTTTTCATGAATATGCATGCTTATGGAAACAACAGAATGACTAAAACACATGAATCTGAAAGAATGAACCGTGAGAAACTCAATACCTCAAGTTAGAATAGGAGTGGAGGGAAAAAAATGAGGATACTTGGACACCATATCGCCTTCGCCGTACAAAGTAAGACCCTCAACAAATTAATTCCTCTAATGGACTTTCACAGAACCAACCTTTATTTCTCAACTTCCACACTTGACCATCCAAACTTTCAATATGAACCACTTCATACGAAAGATTTTTCTTAACTCCAATTTTCCAATTGCACTGTACATGTCGAACCACCAAGACACTTTTTCAACAAGAAAGCATGGAATATCGGATATACGAATGCCAAATCAGAAGGTAATTCCAATTTATAAGCAACCTTGTCAATATGCCTTAGAATCTGATATAGGACCACATATTGGTGACTAAGTTTCCCTTCTTTCCATACCTCATCACACCTTTTATAGGTGAAAATTTTTAAAAAACTCAATCATGAACCTCAAATTCAAGCTCTCTTCTCCTAACATTGGCATAAGACTTTTGTTGACTTTGAGCCATTTTCAGCCTTTCACAAATAAGTCGATCCTTCGCCATAGTCTTATGCACCAAATTGGGCCCTATCAAAGTGACCTTAATAACATCAAACCAACTGATAGGAGATTGACACCTCCTACCATAAAGAGCCTCAAATCGAGCCATTTGGATAATTGAGTGATAACTATTGTTATAAGCAAACTAAACCAATGGAAAATGATCATCCCAACTACCCTTGAAGTTAATCACACAATCTCTCAATATATATTCCAAATTATGAATAGTACGCTCAGCTGGCCATCGGTTTGAGGATTAAATTTGTACTAAGGTTCACTTGAGTACCAAGACCTTTCTGAAATGACCTCCAAAATTATGAAGTAAATTGAGTGCCACGATCAGAGATAATGGATTAAGGCACTGCATGAAACCTTACTATTTCCCGAATATAAAGCTTAGCATAATCCTCGGTTGAAAATACAGTCTTCATGGGAAGGAAATGAATCAACTTCATCATCCAATCCATAATAACCTAAATCCAATCAAACTGATGACGAGTATAAGGTAAAATCGTAATGAAGTCCATATTCAAATCTTCCCACTTCCAAATAGGAATGCTAATTTTTTGAGCCAAACCACCCAATTTCTGATGCACAACTTTCACTTGTTGACAATTAGGACACTTAGCTACAAACTCTGTGATATCCTTCTTCATCTCGTTCCACCAAAATACTTCATGCAAATCCCATTACATCTTGGTGGATCCCAGGTGAATAAAATACTAAGAACTGTGAGTTTCCACCAAAATTTGATTTTTCAAAAAATGATTGCTTTAATTCAATAATAATTGGATCAAGATCTTTCTTAGCCTTTACATACGATACAAGAGACAATTTTGAACCATTCTGAATAATCACAGTGCCTTCATTGAAATCAACCAACTGAACACCCAATCGGGCCAATCTATGAACATCACAAACTAACTCTTTCTTACCATCCTCTACATGAGTAACACTACCCATCGATAGTAAATACACATACGGAGTGAATCATTCTTCTTTCGTACAAATCCATCAATTGATCATTTAATTCCTTAAGTTTCACTAGAGCCATTTGGTATGGAGGACTATAGATAGGTTGCGTATCTGGAGTAGGTCAATGCCGAAGTATATTTCCTTTTAGGGAAGAATACCGAGAAGATCAATGGGAAATAATTCTAAAAAGTCACTTACAAATAGAACTGAATCAAGAGTAGGGGTTTTAGAATCTGTATACCTAACCTAAACAAGATGATAAATGAAACCCTTAGAATAATTTTCCTAGCCTTTAGGCAAGATATGAATTGACCCGTAGGAGCAGAATTCCCTCCTTCCATTCTAAGATGGGTTCATTTTCAACCTAGAATGTCTCTTGACGGGTCTTATATTCCATGGAAGAATAACAAGAATGAAGCTAATCCAACCTAAGAATGATGTCAAAGTCTAACATATCAAGCTCTACCTAATTAAGATGAGTGACTCTATGAGAAACAAACTAGGACAATTTATATATACTCATTTAGCAATTATAGAGTCACCGATAGGTGTAGTGATTAAAATAGTTATAAGCAAATATTGGGACAAATATCAAATATCATAGCTATATATGGAGCAACGAAAGACAATGTCTCACCCGAATCAAGAAAAGCATATACATCTAGATGAAATACTTTCAACAAACCGGTCACAACTTCTAGAGAACCCTAATGATCACGTTGAGTCTTAAGAGTATAAAAACATGTTTTGACAAGGAGCACTCAAACCAAAACCACTAGGTTGGGCTTGCCTTCTATCCTTTCCCCTATTAACTTGCAACAGACAATTTCTCATCTTATGACCACTCTTCCCATAACCATAGCAATCATCAGTATCGGCGAAGCACTTTTTCGTATAACTCTTGCCACACTTTTGACAAGTGAGAATAGAATATCCACTACCACTACCTCCTTAAGGCTTAGGTTTAGACACACTATCTTTGTTGAACTTTGGTATTAGAACATTTCAAGAAACTTGATCAGAGAACTTTTTCCAGAATTGAGAACGACCATGTCCACAAGACTTTAAATGAGAAAAGTCACCATCACCGGTCCTTGCCCTCTTTGAATCTCTTTCCTTCTCCTTTAGCTTTCCTCTTTGACTTATTGGTCATGTATCAGCAAATGAGAGATATCCATCTCCTTAATTAACATGGAGGTCGTACATTCTTTCAACACCATATCAGACACATATGAGATAAATTCACTCATCCTTTCCTTATAATTGGCAATCATAGTCAGAGCATATTTTCATAATGGAGTAAACTTTAACGCATACTCTTTCACACTTACTAAACCACAGAAAGTGGAAAGCCAAATTTTGAAAAGGAAAGTTTTATTGTTGACTACTAGTTATATCCTACGAGACAAGTCTACGGTTCATCAAAGTTTCTATGGATCATACATTGCACTCCTAGGAATGAGATTGAGATTTGAGAAATTCAAGTTTCTGATGTTTGACCTATGGATGAACATGACTATTCGTAAAAAGCTTGATGAGCCGTAGGATGGTTCCGTAGAAAGATTCTAGACTTGGTAAAATTTTGGACTAAAATTTGAGAACTATGGAAGGGGTCCATGGACCGTAAAAAAATTGACAACTCATATAAAGGTCTCGTGGAAATTAAGGTGAATTTTGGGTTTATAAAGATGGTTCTACAGTTGACCAGTATGGACCGTAGGAAGTCCTATACACCATATGTCCAAACGTAGGAACCATCCGACAATTATTTTTAAGAGTATTGGGGTCTTTTCCTATGCAGTAAATGTTTATACTATATCATTTTACCCCTATTTATAAGTCTTATAACTACCCTTCTACCACAAAAACTATACCAACTATCTCATTCACACAAATCCGCAAATCCTATCTATATTTATCTTAAATAATTCTCTCTCTAGAATAAGAAAGAAGAAGCTAGGGTTTCAAAATCAAGTCTCATTTTCACCATTTCTTTTGGACTTTGAATAGAAAGGTGTGTAGGGTTTCATAAATTGGTTCCATTCATCCGTTGAGCTCCAAAGATTTCTCAATTCTCCAAGTTCAATTTCATATAATCAGTTAGGTTTTCATTCAATTATTTATGGGTTCTAATTGTATTGATTTTGATCTTATTATGATTATTTTGAATCAATTACATTCTTTCCAATTGATTTCACATGAACTTATGCATTGATCATGATTATTGACTAAGAAATCTTAAAGACATGAATTGATAAAAGAACTATGAATCTATGAATGATGTTCTCATAAAGTTATGCATGATTTTAGAAGAAATATTTTATGATTGGGATGTTTAAATATAAGTATAAATGAAAATGTGAAAGGTTTTCTCACATTAAGAAATCATGATTGGTGAAAGGTTTCCTTACACATTGTTTAAGGAGATACTCTATGATGTTTTAAGCTTGCATTAGTAGCTTATTTCTTCTTTTCCATGTATGATATTATATTTATGTTACTACACTATTGGGATTTTACTTAACAATGAGTGGATATTGAGATAGAGGCTCTCCCGTTAGTAGAAGTTAGGTCTCTAGAAGTGATCTATTTGTCCCTAACTATGTGCTCCCGTAGAATTTGTCTTAAGTGACATAGCTAGTGGATCCACCTAAGTAAAAATTTTAATAATTTTCTTTGGCAAGCAAGGACATCTCTTTTTGGTGTGGGAGCAAGACATCATATTCCATGTTATACCTCATGTGATCTAAGTCAGTTAATTGTAAATATCCCATAAATTAATCTATGTTTCTCTAATGATTTTATAAAGCTTTGAATGATATTTTAAGATGCATTGAACATGTTCATGATTTGTGATGATTCTTAAAAGGTTTATTATGTTTAACCTTGTCATGCATTTCATGTTTTCCTTTATGTCCTCTTATGATCATGTTTTTCCTTTTTATGCATATCCCTCATACTTAGTATATTACATGTACTAATGTATAATTGTGTCTTCATCGTTTAATTATGAAGGGTTCGACACTTCCTCTCATCCCGTTTGTGGCTAGTTGGTGAGCATTTGAAGTTCATAGATTTGGTGAGTCCTCATGTTCCGATCACCATGTTTACCTTTACTTCATTTTCATATGTTTTAATTTTTAGACATTGTACGTGGTGTATGGTTACATCTCGACCACATCTTGTAATGTACTAGAATGACTTACTGAGACTATGATTATATTTCCGCTTTTATATCAAACTTTCCTATTCATGTGAGATTTCCTACTTTTATCTATTATATTGTTTTTTATCTATATCAAGTGGCTTTTGTAGGGCCTCTCAGGTTCTTATACACCATGTCACTTCTAGGGTGTAATTTGGGTTGTGACAACTTGGCATCAGAGCACAAGGTTTTAGAAAAGATCCTAGGATGTCTTACAAACCGCATTGAGTAGAGTCTTCTTCATGAGTGTGAAACCCCCCACATTTATGAATAAGAGGCTATAAAGCATTTAGGAAACTTCACTCTTTTATTATTCTAATGTCGTGCCATAAAGTCTATCTCTATAAAGATCCTCCTCTTAAATCTTATATGATGCTTTTCAGGATATGGCCCCAGGAAAAGCTTATGTGAATAGGAATGCAGGTGAAAATGTGGAGCTAGTGGTTTCTCAAGTTCCAGTTAACCCTTTGGCGAGCAAGTGACTCGTGTCAAATTCACATCCGATTTCCAAGTGTTGGTTCAAGAAATGATGAGTAAAGCAAATAGAGAAGTTGTTGCTCCGATGAACCCAAATATGGATACGACAGCGACAAGGATAAGAGATTTCCCTAGGATGAATACCATGGAGTTCCATGGTTCCAAGGTTGATGAGGATCCTTAAGAGTTCATTGATGAGGTTTACAAAATATTGGGAATTATGGGATTGTCTACGGTGGAGAAGGCATAATTGTTTGCTTATCAACTCAAGGGTGGTTCTCAAGTTTCATTTGAACAATGGAAAAGTGAGAGGTCAGTTTATGGGGGGGGGGGGTCCTATTGATTTGGAGAAATTGAAAGAAGTTCTTCTTGATAATTTCCTTCCTCTTGAGATAAGAGAATCATAAGTGCTTGAGTATATTAATCTCTGTCAATGGAATATGAGTGTGAAAGAGTATGCTTTTAATTTCACTTAAATGTCTAAGTATGCTCCAACTATTGTGGGCGACTCTAGGGCAAGGATGAATAAGTTATTGTAGAGTGTTTCTGACTTGGTTGTCAAAGAGTGTTGTACTGTCATGTTGATTAAGGATATGGATATCTCTCATTTGATGATACATGCCTAAAAAATTGAAGAGTAAAAGCACAAGGAAAGGGAAAGGGTGTCCAAGAGGACAAGGACCGGTGATGGGGACTTTTCTCATTATAGGTTTGGTGGACAAGGTCGTTCTATGTTCTGGTAAAGTTTTTCCGATTAAAGTTCTTCCAATACATTGAATCGTAAGTTCAACAAAGATAGGGTGTTTAACCCTAATCCTCAAGGAAATGATGGAAATGGATCTTCAATTCCCACTTTCATAAGGTGTGGTAAGACACATAATGGCAGATGTTCGGCCAATATAGTTGGTTGCTTTGGTTGTGGAAAGAATTGTCACAAGATGAGAGATTATGAATTGTTTTCTACTAAGGGAAGGGATGGTAGGCAAGTTCAACCTATTAGTCCAATTTGGTTGCTCTAAAGAAAATTAGATTATATGCTCTTCAGACTTGATAGGATCACGAGGGTTCTCCAGATGTGGTGACCGGTATGTAAAATGTATTTCATCTTGATGTTTATGCTTTACTTGATCCGGGTCCTACCGTGTAATTTGTTACTCCTTATGCGGTCATGATATTTGATGTTGGTCTCGAAATTCTTTCTATTCATTTTCATGTCTCTACTCCGGTTGGTGACTATATTGTTTCTAAGAGAGTCAGTAGATATTAACCCATTGCTATTTCTCATATAGTCACTCATGTTAATCTTGTAGAGCTTGATATGTTAGATTTTGATGTTATTCTTGGGATTAATTGGCTCCATGCATATTATGCTTCCATAGACTGTAGGACCTAATAGGTCACATTTAAGGTTCTGAAAGAACCTATTATGTCATGGGAAGGGGGAAACTATGCTCTTAAGGGTGAGTTTATATATTGTCACAAGTCTAGGAAAATGATTTCTAGGGATTGCATTTATTATCTAGTTTAAGTTAGTTATATAGATACTGAACCCCGACCCACTCGGCGATGTGCTGAGTGGGTACTTACCTTGCTGAGTTTTACAGGACCTCCACTTAATGTGGGGGTCCAAATGGATGACTAAGTTGTAATTGCCGACATGTTCGGCTAATCTCCAATAAGCTCATGGGCTCGCCGAGTTTTACAGACTTCAATTTAAAAATGTCTTGAGTCCAATGGTGGGCCAAGTCGGGCTCGCCAACCACTTCGGTGAGTTACCAACTGGACTTTTAGCTCACCAACTTGCACTTTTCAAACACCTTCCATACTTTGGCCTAGACAATCAACACACCATTACTTCAACTCAAAAATAAAGCAAATAAAATTTGGGTTGCCTCCCAAGCAGTACCTTAGGTAACGTCGCGGCATAACGTAAGTCCACACTCAAACCTCATTTTTGGGGTTGGCCATAGTATCACTAGGCAACCCCCCTTGTATTCTTGGGTTTAAATGAGACGAGATATGACCCATTTGAGTCTCCAACTGTTTGATCGATACTGAATGGGAGGTAACCATCTGGCTGAGGGTCGACACATCATCTTTTATTTATTTCAAAATCTTGTCTGACCCCTCAACTCTGTTGAGGATATGAGAAAGCATATCCTCTGACCGACCACCTTCTGAATCCTTTAGTTTCTGATGCTCGTGGGGAGACACATACCTATCCTTCTCCCCATACTTCCAATTGGGATTTTGATCCCTCAATTCTCGATCACGATCATTCCAACCTTCATCCCTGTTCAAACCTTGTTTACCACCCTCCCTCGGGTAGTTTGAACGATAACCACCACCTTGGTTGGCTAGGAAATTCACCTCTTCGTTGTACAAAGCCTCAAACAGAACCTCATCAGGATTAATACACCTGACACCCACGATATTGATACTTCAAGCACCAGCTCCCATGACATTTTGGATAAAATGTCAAGTTATGTCGTGATCTTGGCCATGTTTTGGTCCCTCTATTGGTCTTTCTCCATATGTTCCTTGGTCAATTTAAACGTGAAAGGGGAGACCTGATCTTCGCGGGTGTACCAAGCCCGATTTATCGTTGTCATGCCATCCAAGAGCTAAGCTTCTATCACATAAGGTTGGTGCATTAAACCTCTCGGAGAAAGTTGATCAGCAACACCCTTGTTTACCGAGTCTAGACTTTGGTAAAAAATACTGTAGCAACATGTTGTCCGACAATCCACGAGTTGGGAATTGGAACACCAACTTCTTGAATTGTAGCCAAGTTTCATGGATGGGCTCACCCTCCCAAAGAGTCATCATCTTCGAAGGAGAGAAAAATAACACTTGAAATGCGGTGACCAACTCCTCCCACGAATTGATTGATTCACGTGGTAACTCAGCTAGCCACTTACTTGCTTCTCCCATCAAAGAGAACAGGAACAATCTCAAACGGACAGACTATTGGGATATGTTCTTGAAGGATAACGGTCTGCAAACATCCACGAAGTTTCTAATATACTCATGGGGATCCTCATGATCCAAACCATCGAACATCAACTTCAATTGCAAGAGCTGCAACATAGTACTTGCGATATGGAACACCGCGTTCCCCTCGACCGGAGGCAAGCGAATGGCACCAATTCCATCCATAAGATGGGGTTCATTAGGATTAGGCTCGTTGACATCGTTGAGGTTTCTGATGTCATCTTGATGGCCTATTTGGCTACCATTGCTTCCGTTCACACTCATTCTAAACACAAACAAGCAAAACAATAGGTCCTTATGAAAGTTTAGTATCGCAACAGTAAATCTGACCAAAGTTGGGATATTTTTCAGCCTCTTATCCCATTTTTTTTTATAAAATATAAGTTGCTTCAAATTTCTCTCTCTGAATCATTAGAAAATAAAGATTTTGATTCACTTAGAGATAAAGGTTAAAAACACATCTAAATTATCCATTTTTTTTTAGTTTCATATCTAAATTATTGAGAGTGTGAGTTTCATATCTAAACTATCACTTATTAGTTTGAGAAACACACATCTCTCTTTTATTACGCTCTCATCATGGTTTGTGTAATACACTCTCTTTTATTTTAAAAAATTTGTCACATCACACTCCACATGAACAAAACATTCTACCTTGATAAAAATTTAAAAATCATTAGTATTAGTTAAAATTAAAGATTAAAGTATTAGTATTTCCAAAAAAATATTATAAACTAATATATAAAATATTTTTCTTACCCCATTCCACCCGATTGTACTCCCCTCATCCCAAACTTTTAGTTTATATTTTTAAAAATATCTTTTGTAAAAGTTTTTAGTAAAATTCGTACTTCATCTCCCCCTCCCCCTCCTCCTCCCCCCCTCCAAATCCCTTCAAGTATTTTTTACTTGTGGCGATAATTTTTTTAAAATAAAATTTTATTTCTGTTAAATTTGATCACAAGTAGAAATAAATATTTTCCTAAAAATATATATACACATCTAATACAAAACAAAAGAAAAATGTAAAAAAAAATAAATTAGGAGCGGAGGGTTAGACGGGGTGGGGGTAAAACTTTATTTTATTTTATTTTTAAAAATAATATCAATTTTTTTTAGCAAGGAGTGGAGAGGGGTGAGGTCTATTGTTTTTAAAAATATTCTATAAAAGTTTTTTTTTTTTTTAAATAAAAGGATGGAGGATTTTCCGGGGAGGGGAGGGGGGGGGGAGATGGTGGAGTGGGTGACAAAAATATTTTATTTTATTTTAAAAAAAAAAACAAATTGGATAGTACTACTTTAATATTTAATCTTTAACTAATATTAATAGTTTATTTAATTTTTGTCAAGATGAAATATTTTATCTATGTGGCAAAAATTTTGCAAATAAAAGAGAGAATATATTACACACACCACTGATGTGTGTTTCTTAAACTAATAAGTGATAATTTAGGTATGAAACTCACACTCGCAATAGTTTAGGTATGAAACCCAAAAAAACATAAATAGTTTAGGTGTGTTTTTGATATTTATCTCAATCACAAACTAAATGTTTATTTGATGTTGATGTCAATAGGAAGAATTTTGTTTCAACCCTTTTGATTTTGTCTCTCATATTTCTTGTGGAAGAAGAACTAAGATATAAAAGGGAGTTCATCAGTTTCCCAACAATATTTCAAATCAGTAGATAATCAATATCTTATTTTCTTGTAATAAAAATAACGTTTGAGTAAAAGTGTAATATTAAACAACTCATATATTTTTAATTCCCAAAATCAAACAATGCATAATAAATAATCTATGTATAACTAATCAAGATCGCATCAATACACCTGGGCAATTCATGACCCATGAAATCTAACATCTCCCACTACTCAGATAGTGGACAAGATTTGAGCCATTACAACATTAACAAGACACTAATTTAAACGACAAAATAATTTGTGTGACATGTGAGCTACAAAAGCTTTACCTCTAAGGTTTTACAAGTTACACATAGGAATTCAATCACATGTGAAAATAATTTGTTGTTTATATCAGAATACTATTACTCACAATATCCACATCATTCACTACTTCAGTAGTTACACATCTGATACTTGACCCTCTTATTGAGGTGAACTCGAGTTCATATTTAGCTTTATTTATTCAATTACACTTGATATCTATATGGTTAGTGTAATAGACGGCTTGCGTATACATCATTTACTTTAATCGGCTTTCCTAATTTCTACTTGAATCTATATGTTCCAATTTAACTGCTTTCCCAAATATGCACTCCACTACCAAATCATTCATGGTTATTAGTGATGTTATAATGCATAAATATTATAACACAATGATGTCACGATCCAAAAATGGCATGGTGGCACTTGCCTATTCCTACAAAGATAAGTTAGCCTCAACCCAACGAAAATGGAAGAAATGCGGAAATATAAAGCAAGAACAAGACAAAGACGGAAAACCTATTAATTTTAAACAATACCCCAAAACCTGATTGTCACGTGTACAAGTCACTTAATGAAAATGCAGAATTCGAAAAATAAATACAAGTTTCATAATCTTTGCTTCTAAAATAGAACAAAGAATAAAAGTAAAGGAACATGAGGGTCTGCCGGAATGACAAGCAACTACCTCTCAAAATCATTAACAAGCCTCGAAATCAGAAGAAGAAAGAGAAGATCACACGGGTCCGGGCTCGATTATACCTCGCGATTAAGGCATAAACGTTCGTATACAAAAAATAACACCTAACATATGAGATCATGGTAGAACCACAAAGATCGGTAGAAATAATTATGCTCAAATCGACTTATCAACTTAATACAAAATAGTTTTATATATATATATATATATATATATATATATATATATATACAAGTAAATGCATGTATTTAAGTATTAACGCAAAAGCGAACACATTACTTTGAAAAATGAAAATAAAAAAATTCGTGCAGTAAGAATTTATGTATGATTTAGAAGTTTTATTTTTCGTTATATGATCATAACCAAGTAATTATTTAAACTTTAGTAAATTAGTTTTAAAAATCAGTGAAAGAGAGGAATATAAAAACTACAAATAAATAGTATTCACAATCGTAAAAAATCATTGGAGTATATGTGATTTGAGTTATAAAATGGTTATCTTTCAATGTGACTACTTCAAAGGGTATTCATAATCTGTTTAACTTTTAGACTATTTTGAGGCTAAATGTATCCTTCTTACATACACTTTATAACTTAAAATTTGGTTTAACTTTAAGACAAATTAATTATAATTAAATATTAAAAATTTATATATGTATGTTATACATTGGGGTTGTTTGGTATGGGAATGTGATGAATAAAATTATTTTATGAGATAACTTATTTTTTGAAAAGGTTATAATTTAAATGATGAAATGAATTTATAAACATACTAGGACGAGTTAAAAACTTTATTATATAAATAAGTTTCAACGATAATATATAGTAATAATAAACAATATAAATTATTTTAATTTTATAATTTGAAACTTATACATGTTAAAGCACAAATCACATTAAAAAAGTGATACATAGCTAAGATACTGAAATTTATACCGAAATTAATATAATATCTTGGGGTGTAATGACACAGTTCAGATTGTTATTTTTATAAAATTCATATCATACAAATTTTCTAATTATTTAATTTAATTAATTGTTTAGTGGTTAAATGTTTCACATAGATAAATAAATGTTGTACTTTAAAGAAAATTATTCAATGTTAACAAAAGAAGATTTTATCATGATAAATCAGTCAAAGCGACCAAAAAAAATAAAATCATAAACCAACAATTCATTTGTCAAAAAAAAATCAGGTCAGTTATCAGGCAATAATATACTTCAGATACAATATTTGTTTATATCATCTAAATAGATAGTCAATTGCTACTTTTTATTTAATAATTTCATCCTTCACATATATAAATATTTTTATTAATTGATGTAAGATACATCTAAAAACATACATTAAACTAGTAATTACACATGTGTGGCAAATATCTTTTGGTCTTTTTCTTTCTATCGTAATGGGTTTAATTCTTCTTTACAATTGATAAGTTGGGGGATGGAGATAAGCAGCACTTCTCTCATACGGTTTAGGTAAGGTACCAGATTAATGGAGTAAAATCAATGAAATAAATGTGATCTTTTTATAGTGACATAACAATAGATTTTGCCTAGTGAAAAAGATTTTATCATTTGGAGACTTTGAAATATTTAATAATGAAAGAATAAAAATAGTAAAAGGGGAATTTAAAAAATACTAATGTAAGTTCACGATAAACGTCATGGGCGGACCCACCCCATGTCAAGGGTGTCGACTGACATTACTTCGTTGAAATTTTTTAGTATTATATATATAAAAAAATTTGAAAATATAAAAATATCCCTACAAATAACATTAATGACACTGCTTGAATAACTGAGCTTCTTGGCTCATTGGTTTGCAGCTTGAACATAATTGTCATTCGTTACGGCGTGGCCGAGTTTGAGCCTCGGTAAGGTCGAGTTTTCCTTTTATTTTTGGGGCATTGTTAGAGAAAACTTTTCACGCCTTGAGCCTACAACCTGAGCTGGACTGACACTCGAGAACCATTGCTGGCCCCAAGCGAACCCTTGGCCTGACATACTTGCTTAGTGGAAGACTTAAACATAAGAAATAATCTCAACCAAGAAACTTATGAATTAAACTTAGAATGTCTTTAAGGAAACATTCAAACTAGCCAAAATGGCTACTCAAGTTTCATAGCAAAACATCTGAAATACAAGACTAAAGGACTATAACTACTCATCTATGAAGCCTGTAAAACAAAGTGTGATGTCGGGACAAGATCCCCGATCATCCTAACAACTGAAATGCTAGAAAGCAATGTAAAAATGAGTCCTCCAGAAAGCAAGGAGGCTCACTAACTGACTCTGAGTGCTCAACTGGATCAACGAGGCACTGGATACTGATCATGGTTACCTGTGTTTGCATCATTAAAAGATGTAGGCCAAATGACATCAGTACATTGAATGTCCGAGTATGCGAGGGGAATACTAAACATAACATAAGCTTGAAAGGAATCTGAAAGAGACACTTACCTTGGCTTTACTCAACTCATGAACAACTTAACTCAATATAAATCAACAATACACATGCAATATATAGAAAGCTTTTAAAACAGTAGAAAGCAACTCAGTTTGTTAAAGAAATGCAATAACAACTCAACTTACACATATAATAAAGTAATGTAATACTGTGGGAGTTTCTCTAACCGACAACCACCACTATGAGCCTAAGTGGTGATACAACGTCTTGCCCACGCTACCAGAACTGTCCTATACTTGTTCGTTATATACAACGCCTTAACTAAGTGGATCCACTAGTCTATGCCAAAAAGCACTTAAGGAATCATCTAAAAAGTATGATCCTTTACTACCCATGATGACTACATGGTTTATGGATACTTGAGTTATTATGAACTCACATCCCCATATCGGTGCTCAATACTACTCCTAAAATATACTTAGCTCATATGTTTTTAAAACAAAACTTCTTTCTTTGATTTGAGATAATTACTCAAAACTTAGCTTAAAAGCTCTCTTGGAAATCGGTGTTTCCCTTCTTTCTCAAATGTGAAAATATTTTTAACTCTTGAAAATACTTAGTTTCTGTATAATCTTTGAAGAAATGAACTTTACTCTTACTCTTTCCTCAACTCAAAGCTGAAGTCTTAACACAAAGTTAAAACGTTTGTGAAAGAATTTTGAAATACTTTATGAACTTCTCTTGACTTGATTCTTAACTTCTAGACTTGACTCTTAACTTTCCTTGAATTTGAATTTATGGATTCAAAGATTGTAAATTGTGATAGGAAGGATCTCATGATGTTTAGGAGTGTTTTTAGATAGTTAAACATGAGAAAAGATCAAGAAATCACTGTCTAGGAACTAGTCCGCGACGCGGAGATGTATTGAAATATTTGGTCGAAAAAATAATTTTTGAGACAGAACAGTCCGTGACCGCTCCGTGACACGAGGAGAATTTTCCCATCCTGAGGAACATGTCTGCGACGCGGACCTGGTACCCAAATTCGCCCGACTTTTTCCTTTTTCATTTTCCAGCCCCAATTCGTCTAAACTCGATTCTTTTTCCCAAATTCTCTTTAGATTCAGACACCCAATAGTTGTACCTAAGAACCTAACTCAAAACAACTCCATAATTCAACGTAATAAGGTCAAAAACTTCTCAATCTCAGCCTAATTCAAGAACGAAAACAAATTCATAAACACATATCAAGAACATCAAACTTTCATCCCTTTGTGGATGAATTCACGCTGAAATAAAATGAACCCAACGTTATGAGAGTTTCACATACCTCGTAGGGATCACCCCTTGATGAAATCCACAAGCGA
This sequence comes from Solanum stenotomum, assembly GCF_019186545.1. NCBI lineage: Eukaryota > Viridiplantae > Streptophyta > Magnoliopsida > Solanales > Solanaceae > Solanum > Solanum stenotomum. The sequence goes on along the minus strand of NC_064289.1, from coordinate 33,005,061 downwards.
TTCTTGAAGAACTTGACGATTCTTGCTCCTTCTCTTCTTTTCTCCTCTTCTCTCAAAACCCTAACTTAGTTTTCAAAAGCGTAAACTGACCAAGTTCAGTTTAGACCCTAATGAAACTCCTAAAAAGAAATAAAGTAATTTGGTAAGGAAAAGACCAAACTACCCTTCAAAAATCCGGATTACACTTTCCTTATTTGAACAACCCAACTTCCAATGGGCATATCTCACTCATACTAACTCGGAATCGCACAAACTCAGCGGTTTTGAAAAGATAATTCTAGGATCTTTCCTATGGTATCTGAAAGCACCCCTAACTCATCCTAAGCTAGGAGTTATGGTCGTTTGAAGTTGACCAAGAAACCCAAACTTAACATAGCTTAACAAATTTCCAGATTTTTCATTCTTTCCAAAAATGACTATTTCCAATTCTAACTCTTTCTAGTTCTTTCAATTAGCGAGATGTTACAAAACTTTTAATAGTATAGGGATTCGAACCTCAATCTCCTATTTATAGTCAAATTAGGCTAAAATAAACCAATTGCACTAGAATATTTATTATGAATACATTTCAAAATATGATAACTCACCGAGGAAAGTTGGTAATTTACTTGATTTACAATTTAGATAGTTTGTATAAATATAATGTTGATATATCAATTATTTATTAATTTTTGAATATTAACACTATTTATAAAAATTCTTGTGTACGCCACTCATAATCGCCAGGATATAAATGAGCCAATAAACTAAGTAGCCACTTAAGAAATGATTCTATAGTTAACTAAACACTATTCTATTCTCAATTATTATAACAACCCTCACATTAAATAAAGTGAAAAGCTATGCTCTAATATTTTCTACCCAAAAAATTATTTTCAAATTTATCAATACATGAAATTCTTTTAACTATATTAGAGTCATCAATATGGGCTGGGCCCGTTGGGTCGGCCTGGCCTAACCCGTGAATTGATAGGGCTGGGCTACGATTTTTGAAGCCCATTTAAGAAAAGGGCTTTTTAGCCCTGCTTGAATAAGCCTGTCGATTTGTGGGGCTTGACAAATATGGATAGGGCCAGCCTGTGGGCCAAATAAAAATAAAAATAAAATAAAGTATTAAAAATAGGGAAAATTGTATATAATAGCAAACTATTAATTCAAATTAAATGTTATAACCATAGTTTGATTTAATTGTACCCCATAGCTAACTGTTGCTATTTCGCTTCTCTCCTAGTGAATCTCGCTCGCCACTCTCGTTCTTGCTGCGCAGTCTCCCTCGCCTCTCTCGCTTTTATACAAACACAAATGTATAAAATGCATTTGTATTTGTATAAAGCGAGAGAAAATTGTATATTTACATATATTTTCGTTCCTCTCTCCCAGATCTCGCTCGCCACTCTCGCTCGCCTTTCTCACTTTATACAAACACAAATGTATACATTGCGTTTGTATAAAGTGAGAGAAAATTGTATATACAAATACAAATGCATATATTTTCGTCCTATACACTTATGATTATACAAATAAGATTTTCCCCTGCCCAGTTTTCTTTGTCTTTCTGTCTTTCTCAGTTTATACAAACACAAATTATACAATTGATCTTTTGTATATGTATACTGAAACAAATTATACAATTGCTTTTTTTTGTATATGTATAGCGAAATATACACATTTATGTTTGTTATGGAGCTTAATTATGTAAACTATAGCTATAGCATACAAATATGATTTTTATGTTTACTATATGTGAAAGTAGCTCTTAAAAATAACAAGAGTCTAAACTCAATAGGCAGAATGATCTGGTGGACCTTTGTACTTGTATCTGTTTGTATTGTGAACCCTTCTACTTACTCTTTTGTCATCTGGACCCCTGAACCCATCCAAACCCAATATTTTAAACACTTTTTTTGATGTGGTATGGAGCGTGTTGCACAAACACGTACACGTTGGCCAAAAAGAAAAAAAAAATCCACGTATGATATTATATTCCATGTGGCAAATGACTCACTTAAACTAAGAATAGTCCTAACTCCGGTGAAATTTTTCAAACCTTCGCGACTTTTACACTTCTTCTCTTCTCCACTTCTCCTCTTCTCTTCTCCTCTCCGCGATGTTCGTCTGTGATTTTCCAAACCTTCACTCAGTTGAAGCTCAGTTCCACTCCGATTTTCGTTGTAAGTTCTTGCCTTTTGCGTTAGTTCTGATCTTTTTCATTTTTTCGCGCATATCTGTTTGATTTTAGGGTCGATTGTCATTCGATTTTCTGAAATTTTTTGGGGATTTTACTTTGGTTTGGATGTAATATTATTGTAATATGCTTTCTTAGTTGATGTATGACTTTGAGTGACTTCAATGGCATATTTCGTGAATTCGAGTAGATTCTAGGGTTTATTCGTAAAATCCCAATTTAGACTAAAATTAATATTTTCTTTCTGGTCAATTATCTTGGGTATTGATAGTGTTAGTGGAGCATTATTACAGCAATTATAGTCATGGTAAGTTAATGGCTTTAACTGTTACAACAATTCATTATTTCCTTAAAAAAATTAGGGATTTTTGTGTTACAGTCATGGTAAGTTTATGGTTTAACTGTAGTTATTTTTTTTGACTTTACAGGCATCGTAAGGTAATGGCTTTAACTATAGTGACACTTCAATTTCACTATGGGGGCTGTTTTGTATCTAATCCTACTTTAAGGTATGTCAATGGAATCAGTAGTGTTGAAAAGATTAATATAGATGTAGATGAGTTGCATATTATGTTATTTCATAAAATAACAATGGAATTGGGTGTTGAAAATGTTGAGACATTTGGATGTAGAGTCAACAAGAAGGGTACTTTTTACATGTTAAATACTGATTCTAATGTTTTAAACTTTCTGAATGGTTTGAAGGGTGCTGATTTTGTTGATGTATATGTTGTACATCCCATTAGTATACCTTTAGTTGTAGAGGAGATACTTGTATTGCCTAGCACTAATGCTGATGCGTCCTCATCTCCACAACAAGATAATGCTGATGTGTCCTCCTCCCCACACAAAAATAGGGTTGATATGTCATCCTCCCCACAAATAGATAGGGTTGATGTCTCTTCATCCCAACCATTTGATGAAAATGAAAATAAGGATTTAAACCAAAATCTGCCCTCTTTAGTCGAAGAACATTCTGATTCTGATTCACTCTATGATATTGATGAAAATATTGATGATTTGAGTGATTAGGATGAGGAGTTGCTTCAAGCTAGGCAGTCTAATATTCAAGAACAAGTTAAAGAAAAGACTGCTAGAGTAAATCTAGATGAGATACCATCTGGTCCTATAGGTATAGATGTTGGTTTTGAAGACATTTATAAGGAGAAGAGGGGAAGATTTGAAGGCAATTTGGGTGGTGATGACCCTTATTTTGATAGCTCAGATCCTAGTAGTGACATTAGTGAAGATGAAGGGGATCCTGTTGAGAATGATGAAGTGGTAGATCCAGCACCTAGGAAGGAAAGTACAAAGATCTACTTTGATCCAACTGCTAAAAATGTTTTATTTCAACTATATATGGTATTTTTGAATCACATAGAGTTCAGGGAGGCACTGCAAACTTACTCTATTCAGAAGGGTGTTAATATTAAGTTGAAACCTAATGAGAAGGAAAGGATAAGGGCAAAGTGTAATAAAAAAGGTTGTCCTTGGCATATTCTTGGAAGTATTGATGGTAACACTGGAAATTTCAGTGTTAAAACATATTTTTCTGTCCATAAGTGTTTTAAAAGAACAAGAAACAAATTGTGTACCCCCATTTGGATTAGTAAACATTACAAGGAGAGGATTATGAGTGAGCCTACCATCAAACTACATTAGATTCAGTCTTTGATACAAAAGCAATATGGTTTGTATATTAGTAAGACAAGTTGTAGAAAGGCAAAACTGAGAGTTAGGAATGAACATATGGGAGATTTCAGAGAGGTGTTTATGAGCATCTATATTTGTCTTGGTTCCTTAAAAATTGGATGGAAAGAAGGGTGTAGAAGGATTATTGGTTTAGATGGTGCATTTATTAAAAGTGTATGTAAAGGTGAATTGTTATCTTGCATTTCCAAAGATGGAAATAATCAGATGTACCCTATAGCATGGGCGTAGTTGATAAAGAAACCAAGGACACATGGTCTTGGTTTCTCAACTGCATCAAACATGATTTGGAGCTTACAGAATGTGAAGGACTAACAGTGATGTCTTATATGCAAAAGGTATTACTATATTATTTGTTAAATTTATTTCTTCATTTTTGGAGTAATTAATATTTAACATTGTTGTATATCAAATGTTCTTTGTTTGAAAGGGTCTTCATCTTGCACTTATTGATGTATTGTCAAATGCTGAAATTAGATGGTGTGCTAGGCATATACTGGAGGGGTGAAGAAAGGAGAAGAAAATTCTGGCAGGTTGTTAGGGCATCATTTGAGGTACTTTTACAGTCCAAACTTGATGACTTGAGTGAGTTAGGAGTAGGCATTGTAGAAGCTTTGTTAAAGTATAACAAAGAAGCATGGTGTAAGGCATATTTTAAAGAACATAACAAGTGTGATGTGGTTGAGAACAACTTATGTGAGACTTTCAACAGTTGGATTTTAGGTGCTAGGTTCAAATCAATAATCACTATGCTAGAGGAAATAAGAGTCAAAGTTATGGAAAGAATGAATCACATGAGAGAATTTTCAGAAAAATGGATTACTGATGTAGCACCAATGGCTATGGATATTCTTAGAAAAAACGCTGAAATTGCAAATAATTGTGAGGTAAAGTTTAATGGTGATCTTGACTTTGAGATTCATGATCCACCATATAAACATGTTGTTGACCTAAGAAAGAAGGTGTGTAGCTGTAGGTCATGGCAATTAAAGGGAATTCCTTGTGGCCATGCACTTACAGCAATTCATTATAAGGATTGGGTTGTTGATACATTTGTTGATCATTGGTATAAGAAGGAAACATACCTGAAAGCATATAATAGGTTTATTCAACCTATGACAAACATGAAGATGTGGCCAAAAAGTGATAGACCAGTCATTGAACCACTTGAAATTACAGCTATGCCAGGAAGACCAGGAAAAAATAGGAGAAAAGATAGTGATGAGCCACTTAAGAAGAAGTTTGGAAAGGCTACAAGGAAGGGAAGAAAAATGAAATGTTCTGTGTGTAAGACTTTTGGACATAACAAGAAAGGATGTCCAACTCTGGTAAGTTGTACTTTGATGTCTCTTTGTTACTGAATTTTAATCTTGTTATACTTTTGACTTTAAAATATGTTTGTAGAAAAATGCTACTGCTGGAACAAGTGCTGCAACTTCAAATGTTGCTGCTGGAACAAGTGTTGCAAGTGCTGCAACTGCTGGAAGCCAGTCAAGTGTAAATGCAGGTCCAAGTGCAGGTTGCACTCCAAGTGCAGGTCCAAGTGCATGTCCAAGTGCAGGTTGCACTCTAAGTGCAGGTCCAAGTGCAGGTCCAAGTGCATGTCCAAGTGCAGGTCCAAGTGCAGGTTGCACTCCAAGTGCAGGTTGCACTCCAAGTGCAGGTTGCACTCCAAGTGCAGGTCTAATTAGTGCTCAACAATCAACTTCTAGTGCAGGTGGCCAAAAAAGAAAGACTAGCACAACTTTGAGAGGTGGTGCAACTTTTGCATATAAGAAACTAAGACCAAAAAAAGCAAAGACAGCTGGTTATGGTCTCTTATTTGGATCAGGTGGCGGTGTAACTGTGAGGGTATGTATTTTATCATTTAAACACATTAAATTGCTTTAATTGATATTAGTTCATCTTTAAGTTAAGATTTTTGTTGTTCTTTCAGTCTGAAAATACCGATAGGGTATTACATAGTGCTACATTGTCAAGTTCAACTCCTACCAATATTGATCTTGGTTACAAACCCAATGGACTAAGGTGGAAGGGAATAGCTGCAATTACTCAAAGGCAGCTATGGGAGGAGAGTTACAGAAGCACTCAAGGCACACCAAGCACTCAAGGCACACATTAGATTTCACTTGGTTTAGCTTAATGACTTGATCCCAACTAACTTTATTTTGATTAATGACTTGATCCCAATTGTTTTGGTTATGCTATTAGGAAGACTTTGTTTTTGTATATGAATGGCGCCTACATGAATTTGTGTTATGTTGCTATTAGGAAGACTTTGTTTTTCTGTATGAATTTGTGTTTGAATGAAGTTGCTAATTATATTTCTAAAGCAAATGCAGTCCATTTCATTATCAAATAACAACTAGTACAAATTAATATATCTTAAAAATAACGGCTACAAACCAAATAACAACAATCACAATAACAGTGATATCAATACTAGTGTTTGATCCTTGTCTTCCTTGCCTTCCTTGTCTTCTATGTCTTCCTTGTCTTTCTTGTCTTCCTTGTCTTCCTTGCCCTGAACTCGTTGATGGATTCTTAATGTTGTATTGTTCTTGGCATGTTGAATCATTTGCATCAGCCCATCGGAAGAATCCACACCCATTACCGGATGAATATTTTTGGCAACCCCAAAACATTCTTCCAAGATTAGTTGGTGTTCTTGATGTCTTTAGTTCAACATATATTCCACAGTAGCAACATCGAACCGTCATTGTGAAGACCAACAAAATCAAACCAACAAAAATACAATAGAACCGCACACAAAAAAAAGATGAAACAAAAATACAATAGAATCACACACAAAAAAATATGAGTAGATCGAAGGAAAAAATAAAGGCACCAAAAATAAAAGAGAAAGAAATTTGAAGAGACAAAATCGAGAAAAAGAGAAGAAAAAAGCTCAAATTTGTCCAACAATGGTGTTTGAGTGAAAATAAAAAAAAAAGACGGCCTTTAAAGGTCAAAATCTGACTGTTAGTTTATTTTTAAGGCGTCTCACGCTCTTACCTTGTGTGTATCACACGCTCCATGTGGAGTCTTTCCACATAGGATGCCACATCAAAAAAAGTGTTTAAAATGTTGGGTTTGGATGGGTTCAGGGGTCCAGATGACAAAAGGGTAAGTAGAAGGGTTCACAATACAAACAGATACAAGTACAAGGGTCCACCAGACCATTCTGCCACTCAATATCTATTTAAAGTTTGAAATATTACAATTTAAATACAAATTATATTTATAAAATATGTACTACATAAAATAAAAATTCCCTAAAATTTCTAGGGCATCACTACATAGGTCATAGCCTATGGAATATTGTCATAGTTTTTGTATTTTATTATGATCATTGAAAAACAATTAGGTTACTATTTCTATTTAACTATTTATGCTTTTACTTGAAATCAAACTTAATAAATATTATAAAGATAATTTTATTTGTGTATTTGATTAACAAATAGTAACACTAACACCATGTAATATTGTCTTATCGATATTTATGATAATATTTTTAAATTATAATTTAATTTAAAAAATTATAAAAAATATACTTTTAAAAAAAGAGGGCTGGCCCGAAAAAGCCTGTAGCCCATGTACTTGTGGGTTGTGCCGACCATTTTATGACCCACACAAAAATGGGCAAGCTCAGCCTGACCTGTTAAATTTCAAAGCCTGTATGTGTTGGCCCGGATGGGGCGGGCCAGCCAATATTGATAGCTCTAAACTATATATATACATATCTTCCCAAAAAAAAAATTAAGACCCCCAAGTGATTGCTTAAGTGGTATTATATTCGAGCTGGCCCTAATTACTTTACCCTTATTACTAGGGAATTCATTTTAGTGCAAAAAACTATAGAAACAAATGTCACAATATTTTTTTACTAGAAATAAAGCTAAAATTAAAAAGACACCAACAAGGAAAGCTTACCCAATTTGTGAATAACATTGTTAGGCACGATGGATACCTAATTTATTTATTCTTTTAACTTTTAACCAAAAAGTGGAGAATGTTCCTTCAATCATTACTGAAAAAATAATAATAAAACACCTGAGACTATTAGAAGGTAATTATTATAAAAGAGGAGTTGGATATGCATAGCAGAGAAAGAGAGGCGAATATATAGACAAGAGAATAAAAGTAAAAAAAGAAATAATTATGACAGGACCTGGTGGTTCTTCATGCGGTGCATGCAAATTTTTGAGAAGAAAGTGTTCCACCGAATGCATTTTTGCGCCTTACTTCAGTTATGAAGAGGCATCTAAGGATTTCTCAGCAGTTCATAAGGTGTTCGGAGCAAGCAAAGTCTCCAAGCTACTGTTGCACCTCCCATTGCACTGTCGCAGTGATGCTGCTCTAACCATGTCATATGAAGCCTTGGCTAGGATGCATGATCCAATTTATGAACGTGTTGGTCACATTTTTGCACTCCACCACCAGGTTAATTTTTATTGAGATGTTTGTGATGATTCGTTATGAAATTCAGAAAACTTATCTTCTTCTTGCAGATAGCTAGCCTCATAGAGGAGATTGAAATTATGGAGAACCAAATGGCTAGCTTTCAAGGTGAAGTGCCTATGCACAACATGAACATTAATACACTTCAATATTCCTTGGAATGCAATAACATGAACTTGGAAAATAACCATGTCAATCATAGTATCACATCGCCATCATCAGCAAATGAAGCTTTCGCTATGCACATGATAAGTAGATTTTCCATTCCCTTCTTTGATTTAGACATCTTAGAGAGATTCTTTGAAGGGCAAGCCCCACCTCATCAGTCTGCATTTGCAATCCTTGGTGACATGCACCCATTTTAGCTTGAGCAACGCTAGTCAACTTTTGCTTGTAATAAGTCATGCCTTTGATATGTTTTATATTATATGCTCACTTTTCATTTTTCGAGAGTCAAACAGTTTAAGTTTGACCAGAAATTTGCGCATGGAATCTTCTATTTTTTTGAAATAAAATTTATATATTTTTAAACTACGTAAAAAGTACTATAAGTCACAATAATTGATAATTCAAAATGTTTAAAATATCTATGAAAAATTTACGGTCAAAGATAGACTTGTTTGAATCTCAAAATCTGAAAAGTGTCACATAAAATGAGACGGAGGGAGTATATATATAAGGATATTCGTTCTACTAAATCCTAGACAAATTTGATTGTTGTTTTAAGGTTTAAAATTGTTACTAAATTATTTCTAAGATACATATAAAATTTCTGAAAGTTTGCAACCTTTTAGAATAGTCACTTAAGAAATGAAGGAAATTTTAAATAAAATTTGGGAAATAAATTGAACCAGGTTGCACAAATTCAATTCATATTTGGGTCACACAAATTCTATTCGGGATGGTTAATTTAATAATTAAATATTTAAATTACCAAAAAATAATTTATCTAAAAATAATCTCTTGATCGATCATTTTTCAAAGTCAAAGTCGAACCAAGCGAGCGACGACGGTGCAAGGGAGTCCTGTTTGAATTCATTACAAAATCCACCCAAGATCACAAGTAAATAATTAGACAAAGATTTCAATTTATAAGAATTATAAGAACACTAACCTTGCTCTGTTGTAATAACTTGATCTTCTAAAACCTTGAAGATTGCTTTGTAGTGTTCTTTTTCTGAGATGGAGAGTAAGAGAAAAACATTATGTCTTATGGTTTATGGGCCAAATCCTTTTGAGGAATTTGAAGAGTCATTTCCCAAAAGGAACCATTTCAAGAAAGGTACCTTTTCAATAAGTCTCCATTAGACATAAGGCAAAAGATAAATGGTCTATTAAATTAACACTACAAGAAACAATACATTTAGTTGCATTAATTAGTGGTGATAATATAAGTTGCAACAATAAATATATCTTCTATGGCGACCTATAAAGCTTCAACAAAATATATATTTACCAATTTGAAAATCTACAGAAATATTGAGAAATTGGCACAAGAACATTCTGACGTTCAAACTCTTATCCTCCAACAAAATTGAGTAAGCTGAAACTTTCACTTCTAATTCTATGAATTTTTGCTTTTCTATTGTGATTTCTAGTTTTGTGTTTCAGTTATGCGAAACTATTACCTTAAGTATGTAGATTTTGAGAACATGCACTTAATTAAGGAATGAGTTAGCAATGCAACAATTTAGGGAATAGAAATTTGAATAATAAGATAATACTCCTTTTATGCATTTTACTCTTGTGATGATTAATTAAATAATCACACTTTTCTAATGATACCAATGGACCATTACTTCCCTATTTGTAAACAACATTTGGGAAAGAAATTGAACAAGGTCACATGGATTTAGTTTAGAAATGAGTCACGTAGATCCTCTTCGGGTTGACTAATTTAATAATTAATAAATAATTAAATAGTTAAATAACAAAAACTAATTTGTCCAAAAATAATCTGTCGATCGATCAATTTTGAAAGCCAAAGTCGAGCCGACCAAGCGACGACAACGCGAGGAAGTCCTATTGGAATTCTTTATAGAATCTGCCCAACATCACAAGTAAATCATTAGATAGAGATTTCAATTCTTATAAGAACACTAACCTTGTTCCATTGCAATAACTTGATTGCTTTATAATGTTCTTTTTCTGAGATGAAGAGAAAGAGAAAAGAATCATGTCTTCTTGTTTATGGAAAAAATCCTCTTAAGGATTCTGAAGTGCCTTTTCCTCAAAGGAACCTTTTGAAGAAAGTACATTTTCAATAAGTCTCCATTAGACATAGGAAAAACGATAAAGGGTTTATTGAATTAACCCTCATATTAATAGATATTTAAATTTACGCATAAGTATTTTAATACTCTATTAGATCATAAATTTTTATGGTCCCCCGTTATGGATCTAGTTATGGGACACTACAAGATAAAATTTGAAGTTTTCTTTTTTCAACCTATGGTGCTAGTTCGTTAAGAGAAAACCTGCAATCTTTTGAGTTTGAAGTACTCAAAAACTTGACTAATTTTCTGCTTATCATTTCGCTGAATGCAAATAACACTAAATACAACACTAGTGGATTAACCACCCATCTAAAACACAAGGAAGTAACTTCCCACTACAACTGAAATGAGAAAGTGGAGGAATAACCTCCTTACTACAATAACTACTACATAGAAATAAGAAAAATAAGCTGTAATAATCTACTACAAACACTGCTATACAAAAATAAAAAATAAATAAGTTATAAACTAAAGTAATCTACTTTCTAATTTTCTTAAATCTTCTGTGTAGACTAAAAGGGTGCCAATCACGCTTGCCCTCAAGCCCTAAGTGCGGAAAATATTAGTATTTCCCTCGTTTCCAACAAATTCTTTCTTATCGTGTATAGAGTCAATCCAAAATAACTTCTTGCATTGATGACCTCGAGTGAATGGTTCATCACAGTTGAAACAAAGTCCCTTAAGTCGCCTTTCCTCCATTTCAGATCTGGACAATTTTTTCACAAATCTGACATGTTGTTGAGTTACGAAATCTGTTGTCTTTGATTTGCAAGCATCTAACAATTGCGAACAAATGGTCTGTTCCTTGCGTTCATAAAGTCGGGATAAACTCATCGCCGTAGCCAAATCTGGAGGATCATGCAACTCAACCTCAATCGCTATATAATCAGTAAGACCGCTGATATAAAGTTCAATTTTTTGTGACTGCGTAAGTGTACCAGCTTGAGAAATTAACTGCTCAAATGTTTCTTGGTAATCTGCCGCAGACTCGATCTGGCGTAACTTAGCCAATTCTCCTAATTTCTGACTTCTGATTGGTGGCCCAAAATGAAGGTTACAATGACGTTTGAAGTCATCCCAAGATAGTTGAGGCAAATCTGTCTCTAATTGAAGAAACCAAAGTTGTGCATTGCCATCCAAATGAAAAGAAGCACGTCCAACCTTTTCTTCTTCATGAGTTGTTGGTGTCGAAATAAGTGTTCACATATTTTCAACCATCCCAAAGGGCCTCTTGGCCATTAAATCGTGGGAAATCCAGTTTTATATGTCAAGGAATGATGAAACTTCCTCCTGCTTCTGATCCTGACCCTCCTGCCACTCTATTTTTACCCTTCCAACCGCAATTCTGACTGATATGTTCAGTTGAATCAGAATCAAGCTTAGAATTTAGTAAATCTTGTGTTAGTTCATCCAAGCGAACATTTGTTGTTTCATGTCTGGCTTAATTGACTGCACGTTCTTCTTGGAACAAATTCATTAATTGTGCTAGTTGATATTGAATTTGGTCAACTCCCGTCTCTGATACCAAGTTGTTATGGTCCCCTATAATGGATCTAGTAATGGGACGCTGGAAGAAAAAATCTGAAGTTTTATTTTTTTTACCCATGGTGCTGGTTCGTTAAGAGAGAATCTGTAATATCTTGAGTTTGAAGTACTCAAAAACTTGACTAATTTTCTGCTTATCATTTCACTGAATACAAATAACACTAAATACAACACTAGTGGATTAACCACCCATCTAAAACACAAGGAAGTAACTTCCCACTACAACTAAAATGAGAAAGTGGAGGAATAACCTCCTTACTACAACACCTACTACATAGAAATAAGAAAACTAAGCTGTAATAATCTATTGCAAACACTGCTATACAAAAATAAAAAATAAATAACTTATAAGATAAAGTAATCTACTTTCTAATTTCCTTAAATCTTCCATGTGTAAACCATTGGTAGATTAAAAGGGTGCTCACATAAATTGAGCTCCTTTAAATGACAATATCATATCTATGAACAAATATATTAATATGTGAGTCCATAAAATGAAAATTATTACCAAGTCCTTCTTTCCAACCCTTTTAGCAACACATAGAAATGTTTCATTATTTGAACACTTGAACTATTATTTTCAACATCAACGAGAAAGAAACGCTTTTCACTAAATCATAGGGGAAAACTTCATATTTCCTTCATTTCTCATTTATTCTTACTAATACCTAACAATTCCTACATGAATGAGAAATGTTTGTAACATAAAGAAATGCACGAACGAGTGTGTAGTCTACATGCAAAGATTAATTACATCTGTGTCATGACCTAAAGTATACCCTAGGTCAAACATGGTATGTAGAACCCCAAGAGGCCTACACAATCCACTTAGCATACATCATACAAGATAAATGAATTAAATATTTCAAAAGTAGCATTTCATATTTCAAAAGAGTTTGACAAAGTAGAAATCTAATATAAGTCTAATTAATCCATCTGAACATAATAAGAAGTGGTTGGGACGTAACTCATACACCACATACATCATCCAAAAACTAGAAAGACATAAAGCAAGTAAAAGTGTCTTGGTCCTCGGAACATGATGACTCACCAATCTCTTGAATCCATAATACTCAACTAGCTATGGGAGTGAGGGTAGGAGCGTCAGTCCCTACATTAGTGAGACGATGTAGGCACACGTATGCATTAGTACATGAAATGTACTAAGCATGAGGCATTATGCATAAAATAGATATAGTAGCATGAATGACTTAAAACATGTAAGGAATGACCAATATTTGAACATTTAAAATATTAAAGAGGTAATGACATATAAATCATGAAATATGGTCTAACACATTTAAATAACAGACATAAGAAAAGCTTTGAAGAAACATAGTCATTTTTGTGGGATATAAGTTTTTACCAACAATAAGTCCATGAGAACTACATCATGGAATCCGGTCCGTGATACAGAAACACGAGGATTCTACTTGGCAAGGTATAATCCATACATATCATCTTTTGCTAAAGTGGACCCACTAGCTATCTCATTTAAGCAAATCCTATCGGGGCACGTAGTTAGGGACTTGAGGTTTCTACTAGAGACTACCATATTCAAGCCTCCACCTCAAAGTCCTCTCCGTGCCTAGTCTAAATCCCAACAAAATAGATAAAAGTCAAATATAGATATAACATAGGAAAGGAAATGATCAATACCAATCCACATTAAGATCAAAACATAGAATAGCTCATTAAAACACAATTCAAGCATAAGTGAGAAAACTTTTCACCAATGTGAATCTATATGTGAGAAATACCTTTCACAATCATGATCATATTCGTATGTGAGAAAACCTTTAACAATAACATAGATACTTTCATCAAAATCACCCTATCATTATAAATATCATTTTCATAAGACATACATAGGTCTTCAAAATTCATAGTTCATGGTTCCTAGGTCCATCATAGATTCATAGTTGGACATATGAATCATGCATGGGTCAACATATTTTCAACTAAATGTCATGTATTAAAGACTTAATAACCACTAATAAATCATAATTTAATGAAGCCCATTTGAATTTCAACCTTAACTGGATCAATTGAAATTGAATTGAGAAATTGAAAACCTTAAGAACTCCATGGAGGAATAGACTCCATGGGTTAATACCCACATACCTTGCTACTTAAAGCACAAGATGAATGGTGAATTAGAGACTTGGATTGAACCTGTCACGACCCGACTTTCCGAGTCATGATGACACCTAATAAAATCCACAAGTAGGTAAGCCGACATGTACCCAGAATGATAAGTAGTGAGTACAAGTGTAACATTCCACCTTATAAAGAGCTAAATTTAGAAAGAACTAAATTGGAAAGAGCCAAATTTGAGAAATTTGCAAGTTATGCTTAAGTTGTGAGTTTTGGGTTAACTTCAAAATACCATAACTTTCAGTACATTATGATTTAGGTGGCCTATAAGATATCAAATGAAAGATATTTGAGTCCTCTTTCTAACTCCACAAAGTTTGCTAAATTTTGAGTTCGGATGAGGGAGATATGCACGTTTGAAGTCATCCTGTCCAGTTAAGGAAATTTACCCAAATTAATGAGGGGTATTTTGGTCTTTGCCTTACCCCTTCAGCTTTAAACATTTTTAGTAATATTTTAGGGGTGTAAACAGATATGGGTCAGTTTTCACAATTCTAAGTACGCTTAGGGTTTTGAGAGGAGTTCAAGAGGATGAAACAAGGAAGAGTTCAAGCGTTCAGCAAGATTTCTTGTGAATCGAGGGTTTGTTTCGCCAAATTAAGGTATGTAAGCTTTCATAGTGATGCACCCTCATGCCAATCATGAGTTTCTTGAGTTATTTTCATCCATGATAATCCTTGTATTGAGGTTCTTGATTAGTTTCTTGAAGTTTTGTTCTTGAATCATGATTATTGATCTTTTGATGAGCTCTTGAGGTGATTGTTATGAGTTTAAGGGTTGTTTTTGAGTATATTTTTGTTTACTTATGTTGGGTATACGAACCTAAGAGAGTTAGGAAGAAATCATTTGATTCTAGGGCGAAATAGGGCCAAGAATTGGGAAGAATTATTCGTCAAGAAGTTCTGGGAAGGGGCTGGTGCGGTGTGCCACATATGCTCTAGAAGTTCTAGAGTGGCGTGCCTGCATTACGCAGAATTGGGTTTCTGAAGTTTAGGTCTAGCGCCTTGCGCCAGGTTCGCCTGCCCTAGTTCGTTTTCAAACGTTTGTTCCGTCTAAGTTCTTCTAAAATATATCCATTCTCTCCTACTGATTATGACTATCCAAACTACATCTAATCATTGAGAAATCCATGTATCCAATCCATAACTCTTGAATTCATAATTCAAATTCAAGATAGAGTTAAGAGTTGAGTTTGAGGGAATTCTTTTGAGTCAATTGAGAAGTCTCTTGCATAGTTTTAAAACTTGTTTTAAGACTTGAGTACTTGATCAGGAGGACGAGGAGAGTTAGGTTTCATTTTTCAAAATGAATACATGGGAACTAAGTATTCCCAAGAGTAAATGTTTTCACATTTAAAATGAGAGAAAACATTGATTTCCAAACGAGTTCATGAGGAGTTTTGAGTACTATCTCTTTTAATAGAAACCTTTTGAGTAATCATCTCAAAGTTTGAGGTTGAGGAAATATTTTTAAACATATGAGCTAAGTATATTATTGGGAGTAGTATTGAGCATCGCTATGGGGACGAGTTCAAACAACTCAAAGTCCTCATAAACCATGTAGCCAACGTAGGTAGAAAGGGACATACTTTTTAGATGATTCTTTATTGTTTTTTTAAGCGTAGCTTAGTGGATCCACTTAGTTGAGGATGTCTTACACTCTAGCAAGGTATAGGACAATTCTGGCAGCGTGGACAAGACTCTGTATCATCACATAACTCATAGTGATGGTTGTCGGTTAGAGAATCTTCCAAATAAGAGTTATTATTATATTTTTAAATACATTGAGTTGTTATCTACCGTTTTAAACTCTTTCTATAAATTGCATCTTTATTGTTGTTTTTATATATGCTGTATTAAGTTGAGTATCCGTGAGTTGAGGTTGAGTTAAAGGGAGATGAGATGAGTATGTTTTATCCTTTCAAAGTTCAAGTTTTTATGTTATATTCAATGTTCCCCTTACATTCTCGTACATTCAATGTACTGATGCCATTTGGCCTACATCGTTTCATGATGCAGATACAAGAGATCACGATCATCAACATGTGCTTCGTCGATATAACTTGCAGTTCGAGTTAGCTTTGGTGAGCCTCTTTGCTTTCGGAGGATTCCATTTACTTTTCAATTTTGTTAGGATGTCGTTGGTTTTTTCCCGATGTCCATCATAGTCGTTAAAGGCTTCATAGATAGACAATAGTTTTTTGAGGAGTCTTTTTCATTTTCATTGTTAATATTTGAGACTTGAGTCGCCTTGTTTTCACCAGTTGAATGTTCTTATACATTTATGAGGTTATTATTTTGATACATTTGAGTTAAAGCTTTACTTTTGAATTCATCTAAAGTTGAGTAAGTCTTCCGCTGAGAGTTGAGCCAGGCCAAGGGTTCGCTTGGGGCCAACAATGGTTCTCAAGTTCCATTTATGTCCAGGGTGTAGGCTTGGGGGTTGATAAACTTGATATCAGAGCACAGAGTTAAAGAGTCCTAGGGTGTGTATGAAGTGTGTATGTGGACTCATAGTTATCGGTGTGAAGCGTGGAACATCTATAATTAGGAGGTTGCGGTATTTATGAACTATATCACTTCTTTCATACTCTTTTTCTCCGATAGAGTTCAACTCCTTACAAGTTTCTTTCTAATTCGTGCTTGCGTGTATCTTTCACATCATGCCTCCACGAATATCTATTTGAGGTCATCCTGCTAGGAGAAATGTTGATCCCCAGGATCAAGGGGTCCCTAATGCACCATAAGTGCAACCCCAAGATGAGGTCACTAACGCTCAGTTCTGGGATGCTATTCGGATGTTGAGTCAAGTTGTGACCAACCAAGTTGGAAAACAAAGAGGGAATCAACAAGATGTGACTGATACCTTGAGGATTCGTGAGTTCTTGAGGAAGAATCCTCCAAACTTCACCGGTTTGAGTGTCAATCAAGATACATAAAACTTTGTGGAAGAGTTGTAGAAAGTGTTTGAGGTAATGCATGTTGCTGATGCTGAGCGTGTGGAACTAGATGTATACCAACTCAAGGGTGTTGCTAGGATCTGGTATGACCAATGGAAGAAGAGTAGAGCCGAAGGAGCACCAAATGTGAGCTGGGAAGTGTTTGAAAGGTGCCTTCATGGGGAGTTTCTTCCCCTGTGAGCTGAGAGAGGCCAAGGTAAGAGAATTCCTCACTCTTAAGCAGAAATTGATGAGTGTGCATGAGTACAGCCTCATGTTCACTCAACTATCCCATTATGCTCCGGAGATGGTTGCTGATATGAGGAGCATATAATGAGTTTGTTTGTATCTGGGTTGTCTCTCTTGTCAAGTAAGAAGGGTAAGGCAACTATGATGATATGAGACATGAACATAACAAGGCTTATGATCCATGTGCAACATGTTGAGGAGGATAAGCTGAGAGATAGAGAGGAGTTCCAGAACAAGAAGGCCAAGACAACAGGAAATGAGTCCGGGAAGTAGAAGAGCAATGTGAACTGGTCATCTTTTCAACAAAATCCAAATGGAGCTGCTCTATTATTTGCTAGTGCACATGCACCAAAGAATAAAGATGAGTTCAGGAATCAAAATTCACAGAACTTTAGAGCTAGACCTACTCAATCTTAGGGTAGTGTGGCACAAGGGGCCAACTGGACTCCTGTATGTGCTAAGTATTGTAGGAACCGCCAAGGAGCGTGTCGTGATGGCTCCACTGTTTGCTTCAAGTGTGGTCAGATAGGTCACTTCATGAGAGAGTGCCCTAGGAACAGGCAATGCAGTGGTAATGGGGGCAATAAAGCGCAATCTTCTTCAGTGGCTCCGCTAGACATAGCTGCACCTAGAGGAGCTACTTTAGGGACAGACGGAGGAGAAAACCATTTGTATGCTATCACCAGTCATCAAGAGCAAGAGAATTCACCAGATGTTGTCACTGGTATGATCAAAGTCTTTACTTTTGATGTTTATGCTTTACTTGATCTAGGTGTGAGTCTATGTTTTGTGACCTCTTAAGTTGCTATGAGGTTTGATATTATTCTCGAACAACTTCTTGAGCCCTTCAGTGTTTGCACACCTGTTGGTGATTCTATTCTTGCTGAGAGAGTTTATCGTGATTATACCATTTTCGTCAATCACAATGACACCATGTTTGACTTAGTTGAGTTAGATATGGTGGACTTTGATGTTATTCTAGATATGGACTGGCTTCATACTTGTTATACCTCAATTGATTGTAGAACTCGAGTTGTAAAGTTTTAGTTTCCGAATGAGCCAGTTATTGAGTGGATGAGTAGTTCAGCAGTGCCTAAGGGTCATTTTATTTCGTACCTTAAGGCTAGAAAGTTAGTTTCCAAAGGGTACATCTATAACTTAGTCCGTGTTAATGAATCTAGTGTTGATGCACCACCTATCCAGTCAGTTCCAGTTTTGAGTGAGTTTCTAGAGGTCTTTTCACATGATCTTCCCGGAGTCCCTTTTGGGAGAGAAATAGATTTTGGTATAGATATTCTTCCTAATATTCGACCTATTTCTATTCCGCCATATGGAATGGCTCCCGCTGAGTTGAAAGAGTTAAAAGAGCAGTTGAAAGACCTTTTTGATAATGGTTTCATTCGACCTAGTGTCTCACCTTGGGGCACTCTAGTCTTATTTGTAAAGAAGAAAGATGGTTCACTTAGGATGTGTATTGATTACAACTAATTGAACAAGGTTACTATAAAGAATAAGTACCCCCTTCCGAGAATTGATGCTCTTTTCGATCAACTTCAGGGTGGCACTTACTTTTCTAAGATAGACCTCAGATCGAGCTATCAGCAGTTAACAGTAAGAGAGAGTGATATTCCAAAGACAGCTTTTAGGACCCGCTATGGTAATTATGAGTTCCTAGTTATGTATTTTGGTTTGACTAATGCTCCGAAAGCGTTCATGGACCTTATGAATAGAGTGTTTAAACCATATCTTGGCATGTTTGTTATCGTGTTTATTAATGACATTCTAATTTATTTGAGGAATGAAGGGGATCATGCTAGTAATCTCAGAGTAGTTCTCCAAACTCTCAAGGAAAGAGATTTGTATGGTAAATTTTCCAAAGTGTGAATTTTAGCTTGAGTCAGTTGTGTTCTTAGGCAACATTGTTTCTGGTGATGGGATTCGAGTTAAAACTTAGAAGATTGAGGCAACTTAGAAGATTGAGGCAGTGCAGAACTGGACTAGACCCACATCTCCAATTGATATTAAGAGTTTCTTAGATTGACTGGTTATTATAGGAGGTTTGTTGAGGGGTTTTCATCTATTTCATTCCCACTGACAAAGTTGACACAGAAAACAACAAAGTTTCAATGGTGTGAAGATTGTGAGAAAAACTTTCTGGAATTGAAAACGCGGTTGACTACTACCCAGTGTTGACCTTATCGGAGAGTACACAAGGCTTTGTTGTGTATTGTGTTGCGTCCAGAGTTGTACTTGGTTGTGTTTTGATGTAGAATGACAAAGTTATAGCTTATGCCTCAAGACACCTTAAGATTCACGAGAAAAATTACCCAACCCATATTCTAGAGTTGGCTGTTGTAGTGTTTGCTTTGAAAATATGGCATCACTATCTCTATGGTGTTCATGTTGATGTGTTCACCGATCACAAAAGTATTTAGTATGTATTCAATTAGAAATAACTTAATCTCAGATAGAGGAGGTGGTTGGAGTTACTCAAGGATTATGACATGAATATTCTCTATCACCCAGGTAAGGCTAATGTTGTTTCTAATGCTTTGAGTAGGTTGTCTATGGGTAGTACTTCCCATGTTGAGGAAGGAAAGAATGAGTCAGAAAGAGATGTGAATAAACTTGCATGATTGTGAGTCCGGTTAATGGATTCCAATAAAGGTGGAGTGGTGGTGATGAATGGGGCTGAATCATCACTAGTGTCTAAAGTGAAAGAGAAACAAGACCAAGATCATGTTTTCTTGGATTGAAGGCAAATGTTTATAAGCAAAAAATGATGTCTTTTGAATAAGGGGAGATGGTGTATTGAGGTATCAAGGTAGATTATGTGTACCAAAAGTGGATGAACTCCAAGAGAGGATCATGGAGGAAGCTCATAGCTCCAGATACTCTATCCATCCGAGTTTTACAAAGATGTACTGTGATTGAGAGAAGTCTATTGGTGGAGTAGTATGAAGAGGTGTATTGTAGAGTTCGTTGCTAAGTGCCCAAATTGTCAACAAGTCAAGGTAAAGCACCAGAGGCCTAGTGGTGTGGCTCAGAACATAGATATTCTAGAATGGAAGTGGGAGATGATCAATATAGATTTTACTACTGGTTTTCCACGATATCGCATGCAACATGATTTGATTTGGGTGATTGTAGATCGGATGACTAAATCATCCTATTTCTTATCGATAAAGACTACCTTTTCAGCAGAAGATTATACCAAACTATATATTCAAGAGGTAGTCAAACTTCATGGAGTTTCGGTATCTATCATTTCGAATAGAGGTGCGCAATTCACCGCATAATTTTGGAAATCTTTCCAGAAGGGTTTGGGTTCGGAGGTAAATTTGAGTACTGTTTTCCATCCTTAGATTGATGGTCATGGAAAGTGCACAATTCAGAATTTCGAGGATATGTTGAGGGTGTGTGTGATCAATTTCAAGGGTAATTGGGTTTATCACTTACCTCTCATTGAGTTTACTTACAATAACAGTTAATACTCTATCATCCAGGTGGCTCTTTATGAAGCTATTTATGGGAGAAGATGTAGATCTCCTATTGGATGGTTTGAAGTTGGTGAAGCTGGGTTGATAGGACTAGACTTGGTTCACCAAGCTATGGAGAAAGTGAAGATCATTCAAGAAAGGTTGAAAACAATGCAAAGTCGTTAGAAATCCTATACTGATGTTAGGAGAAGAAACTTGGAGTTTGAGGTAGATGTTTGGGTTTATTTAAAGGTTTCACCAATGAAGGGTGTTATGAGGTTTGGCAAGAAGGGGTAGCATAGTCCCCGGTATATTGGTCCTTAGAGGGTATCCAAAAGGATTGGCAATGTAGCCTATGAGTTGGAACTACCGCAAGAGTTATGAGCAGTCTATCCGGTATTCCACGTTTCAATTTTGAAGAAGTGTATGGGTGATCCATCATCTATCATACCTGTGAAAGATATTGGTATTAATGATAGCCTATCTTATGTGGAGATACCCATTGAGATACTTGATTGTCTGGTTCACAAGTTAAGAACCAAAGAGGTTGCATCGGTTAAGCTCTTTTGGGGGAACCAGTTCGTTAAGGATGCTACTTGGGAGGTTGATGAGGATATGGAGAAGAGATACCACATATCTTTTCTTCTGGAGAAATTCCAGAACAAGCTAATGACTTTTGTAAAACACTCTTTAAATTGATATGCTATGTTGTGATTATTTGCATGTTGTGTGTTTGAGCTGGGAGTTAGATGTTACCACCTTTATTCTACTTAGAGTGATATCATTAGAGGATGAATGTTCCCAACAGGGAGATATTGTAACATCCCACCTTAGAAAGAGCTAAATTTAAAAAGAACTATATTGGAAAGAGCCAAATTGAAAATTTTGCAAGTTATGCTTAAGTTGTGAGTTTTGGGTTAACTTCAAATGACCATAACTTTCGGTACATGATGAGTTAGGTGGTCTATAAGATATCAAATGAAAGATATTTGAGTCCTCTTTCCAACTCCACAGAGTTTTATAAATTGAAAGTACGGATGAGGTAGATATGCCCATTTGAAGCTAGCCTGTTCAGTTAAGGAAATTTACCCAAGTATTCCGATCTTTTCCTTACCCCTTCAGCTTAAAACGTTGTTAGTAATATTTTAGGGGTCTAAACTGATTTGAGTCAGTTTCAAAATCCTAAATTCTCTTCGGGTTTTAAAAGGAGTTCAAAAGGAGGAAATAAGGAAGAGTTCAAGCGTTCACAAAGATTTCTTGCGAATCGAGGGTTTGTTTCGCCAAATTAAGGTATGTAAGCTTTCATAGTGATGGATTCGTTCACCCTCACTCCAATCATGATTTACTTGAGTTATTTTCATCCATGATAATCCATGTGTTGAGGTTCTTGATTAGTTTCTTGAAGTTTCGTTCTTGAATCTTGATTATTGGGGTTTCGAGAGTTTTTGAGGTGAACATTATGAGTTTGAGGGTTTTTTTTAATGATATTTTCATTTACTTATGTTGGGTATAGGAACCTAAGAGATTTGGGAAGAAAATGATTGTTTCTAGGGGAAATAGGGCCAAGAATCAAGAAGAAAAAGTTGTCAGGAAGTTCTGGGGAGGGGCTGGCACGACGCGCTCTAGATGTGCCAGAGGGTCTGGCATGACATGCCTACAGTGCTCCAGAATTAGGTTTCTAAAGTTTGGGGCTGGTGCCCTGCGCCAGGGATGCGCCAGAGTCGCCTTCCCCCTCCGTTTTCAGTCGTATGTTCCGTCTAAGTCCTTCTAAAATGCATCCAACTCTCCTACTGATTATGACTGTCCAAACTACATCTAATCATTGAGAAATCTATGTATCCAATCCATAGCTCTTGAATCTATAATTTAAAGTCAAGATAGAGTTAAGAGTCGAGTTCGAGGGAGTTATTTTTAGTCAATTGAGAAGTCTTTTGTAAACTTTAAAAAGTTGTTTTAAGAATTGAGTACTTGAGGATGAGGATGAGAAGAGTTAGGTTTCATTTTTCAAAATGAATATATGAGAACTAAGTATTTCCAAGGGTATATGTTTTCACATTTAAAATGAGAGGAAACATCGATTTACAAAAGAGTTCATGAGGAGATTTTGAGTACTATCTCTTTTAAGAGAAACCTTTTGAGTAATAATCTCAAAGTTTGAGGATGAGGAAATGTTTTTAAATAAATGAGCTGAGTATATTATTGGGAGTAATATTGAGCACCGATATGGGGACGCGTTCAAAAAACTCAAAGTCCTCATAAACCATGTAGCCAACGTGTGTAGAAAGAGTCAGACTTTTTAGATGATTCCTTATTGCTTTTTTAAGCATATGTTAGTGGATCCACTTCGTTGAGGATGTTTTATACTTTGGCAAGGTATAAGACAGTTCTTGCAGCATGGACGAGACGTTGTATTATCACATAACTTATAGTGATGGTTGTGTGTTAGAGAATCTCCCAAATAAGAGTTATTATTATATTTTTAAATACATTGAGTTGTTATCTACTGTTTTAAACGCTTTATATAAAATGCATTTTTACTGTTGGTTTTATACTATATTGAGTTGATTATCCATGAGTTGAGGTACAATTGAGTGGAGATGAGGTGAGTATGTTTCATTCTTTCCAAGTTCTAGCTTTTATGTTATTTTCAGTTTTCCTCTTACATGTTCGTACATTCAATGTACTTCTGTCATTTGACCTACATCGTGTCATGATGCAGATACAAGAGACCATAGTCATTAACAGGTGCTTCGTCGATACCACTTGCATTTCGTGTTAACTTTGGTGAGCCTCCTTGCTTTCGGAGGATTCCATTTACTTTTTAGTTTTGTTAGGATGTCGTGGGTCTTGTAGTGACGCCCATCATAGTTTTTAGAGGCTTCATAGATAGACAGTAGTGTTTTGAGGAGTCTTTTTTTATTTTCATTGTTAATTTTTGAGACTTGAGTTGCCTTGTTTTGGCCAGTTGAATGTTCTTATACATTTCTGAGATTATTATTTTGAGACATTTGAGTTAAAGCTTTACTTTTGAATTCGTATAATGTTGAGTAAGTCTTTCGGTGAGAGTTGAGTCAGACAAAGGGTTGGCTTGGGGCCCAGCAATGATTCTTGAGTGCCAGTTATGTCCAGAGTGTAGTCCCGGGGAGTGACAACAAGGGTATAACTAAGCAAAAAATTATACTAACAATAAGAAAAGACAAAAAAAAAAAAAAAAACCAAAACTATATACAATAGATGCCCTCCCACAATCTAGAAGTCACAAGTAAAAACCCGTCTTACATGAATAAATACAAGTCCCAAAAGTAGACCACAAAAAGTTGTATCAAAGGCAAAAGACAAGCTAACATATATACACAAGAGACATGTTGATCCAGAACGCCAAACGCTCACCATTGTCTCCGATATCTCCAAGCTACAAAAAATGGCATGAATGATCACCGCAGGTAGCTGGTAGTAGGACTGGCATCACAAGAAGATGCAAAGTGTAGCATAAGTACCAAAATAAGGTACTTAGTAGGCATCATTGGCCGACCGATAAAGAAAGGTAAAAAAATCTGAAACGATAGAATCAAGATAGAAATAGAGGTCAAAACGGATATGAAAGGAAGACACATAGACATATCGACAGTAAATCTAAGTATAGCTACACCAAACCTAATTGGACCCTAAACCTAGAAGGTACACTCGTGCACGAGTCTAATTAAAATCTGAATGGACCACCACAAGCCCGACAGGTACATAGAATAACAAAGTCTACAACAAAGAAGAGTAATCCGGATCCGAATCCAAATCTGAATCCAAGAAAGAGCCAACTCCCAGCCCAGCTAGCAAGAGTGAGAATCAACTAAACTAGGCAATCCCAGCCTAGCTAGCAAGAGTGACAATCAACTAAACCAGTCAATCCCAGCCTAGCTAGCAAGAGTGATAAACTACTCAACCAGTCATCTCCCAACCCAACTAGCAAGAGTGATTATCAACCCAAGCCCCATATCCATCCACTCCCAAGGGCATCAACCGTCTAGCTAGGAAGAGTTCCTCGGGGGTGTGTCAATTTTGTAGAAGATCTAAGATATCTAGGCCACCCAGCCACCCAACCCACTCTAAGGGGAGTCAGCTGCCCAACTAGCAAGAGTGCCCGAGGGCGTATCCACTCCGAAGAGGATCTCAAGTAGGCTCCACACCACCATGGATCGATGTCCACTCCCAAGGATATCACAAAAGGCTCCTAGACTGAAGTACTATAGTCTCGAGAAAGCACACAACCTCCGGTAACGCATCAGAGCCACAGAAATAGGGAGAGGAGATAGAAAGCTAACAAGCAGTGCAAATGCCTAAGCTAAGCCTCATACTATCAGACAAAAGTCTACTATTCTAGTCTACAGGGACATAGTCCATTCGAAACAACACGGAGACATACCATATTCATAAGGTGCATGGGTTTAAGGCAACACTAGTCTATCCTAGACTAAGGACGAAAAATGCTCCAAAATTAAGTAACTGATAAGTAAATCACATATCATTTTATAACACACATACAACCCTCTATCAGCGTGGTACTACCCTCAGAACAATATTCATCAATCCTATATCATGGCTTCTAGCAAGAAAATATGAAATAACTAGGTAACTCCCTCCCTACCCAAATTCACACTCATTTCATGAATTTACACATTCATGCTTAATCTAGATAGAAAGGAAGTCGTAGCCTTCCTGTAGGCCGACCGCGTGTGCTCTAAATCACAAAGCCAGAGCTTTTCCCTTTTGAACGACCTTTAAATTCTTCCACACTAGCAAAAATAGAAGTACAACATCAATACAGTCATTTAGACACCAAAATCACCCAAAATGGAGATGAACCAATTGTTAGAGACGAATGATAATCGTGGGATCCATGCCAAAAATTCTAGAATTGACTCCGTTAAAAGATTCTAATCTATGCCTGGAACTTATGTACCAATACATAACAAATTTTGAGGCTCGAAAATTAGGTAACATAATAACATAACAAAAAATCAATTCAAAAAGAAAAGGTAGCAGCTTTGGTGCTCTTTTTACCTCGGACTATGTGCGAACAACACAATCCAATCACCTCACAATGTAGCCCCAAATCAACGAGCATGTGGCACTTTGAATCACCAAAATAGGAGTTAAAACGAGGGAGAAATCACGAAAATACTAATTAAGCCAAGGTTGTCTTCGCCGCCAGCTTAAATACGCCTGACGACCGACTGGCGTGAACGCGGGGCGACCGTGCGAAAGCACATGCCAGTGTGGCATCCGTGAACATGGCGCCAACCGTCCACGAACGCGGCCGTGCATTAATTGATAGTAAAAGGGCTAAGGTCGTCAAAATTTAAATGGGGTGCTCAGGACTCGTTCGGAACCTCATCTGCACAAATGAGATATGCTACCCCTTCAAAAATGGCATTCCAGACTCAAAGAAACAATCAAAATTGCCATCCAAGTTTGTTTTTGATGAAATGTGGGTCCCACACCTAATTTATATTTTAATCCAAGTTCCACGAAGGGTCTCAGAATTAGCTCGGAATCCTCGAAACATAAACGAAGGGTCGTTCTAGACCAAACTCAATATTTTAGAACTTACCACACAGAAGGAATTCTCTTCCGAGCTCATTTACACATAGTGTTGACTAAAGTAAAACTTAGGCTTCAACTTGAAAGTTAAAATGCCTAATTGCACATACTCATAGTGAAAGCCTCAGGAGTCATGACGACTATGCTATTAGCCTAAAATGACCTATCTGGAGCTGATGAAATCATTAGAATTGGATTCTCGGGTTATCCTCCTGAACTTCTGATCCAAAATGACCGTTCAAGGTTCAAAAGCTCCCAAAACACAAAAACTCACATAAAAACCAAACGAATGATTATGTGACCAAACTGTTAATCCCAGCAAGTCATAAATGACTTGGGATCGCTACAAGAAGGCTCGTGATGACAAACAGGAGGCATAAACATAGAAATGATCTAAAGGTCATTACAAAACCCTATTTTCTTATTTTTCTTGAGGTTGAGAGGAAATTGGTTTGGTTAAGTTTTGGGGAATTAGGAGAATGGGTTTGAATTGAGTTGTTTTAGGACCTCAACGCTTTAGATAAGGCTTAGGGTAGAAGACAAAATGAGATAGTACTGGTTTAAAACAATTAGGAAAAGACCTAAAATCCTCTTAAAATATACTGCCAAACCCTTCTATGGTTTGGATCTATTTTCTACAGACTGCCCTGGTCAACTGTAGAAAAGTTTAGAAACCTTAATTTTGGAACACTTTTTTTGGAACTTGTCTAGGGCTTGTAGGTATTCCTATGGTCCATAGATGGCATGAATTACCCCTAAGTTATAAAATATGGCATGAACCATCACCGCTTGTAGCTGGTACTAGGATTTGCATCACTAGAAGATGCAGAGTGTAGCATAAGTACCAAAACACGGTACTTAGTAGGCATCATAGGCCGATCGAGCAAGAAAGGTAAAAATAACCAGAAAAGATAGATACTAGATAGAAATAGAGGTCAAATCAGATATGAGAGGAAATGACACGAGCATACCGACAGTAAATCTAAGTATAGCAAAACTTAACCTAACTAGACCCTTAAGCCCAAAAGGTACACTCTTGTGCAAGTCTAAATAAAACTCGAATGGACCCCCACAAGCCTGAGAGGTAAACATAATAGCTAAGTCTGCAAGAAAGAAGAGTAATCAGAATTCGAATCCAAGAACCGGTCAACTCCCAACCCAACTAACAAGAACGACAATCAATTCAACCAGTCAACTCTTAGCCCAGCTAGCAAGAGAGACAATCTACTCAACCAGTCAACTCCCATCCCAGCTAGCAAGAGTTATTATCAACCAGGCTGCCCAACCATCCATTCCTAGAGTCGCCAAATGTCAAGCTAGCAAGAGTGCCTCGGGGGAGTGCCAACTTTGTAGAGGATCTCAGATAGCCAGCCCATTCCGAGGGGCGTAAATGCCCAACCAGCAAGAGTGCCCATGAGAGTATCCACTCCAAAAAGGATCTCAAGTAGGCTCTAAACCACTGTGGATCGATGTCCACCCCCAAAGATATTACAAAAGGCTCTTAGACTAAAGTACTCCAATCCTGAAAAAGCACACAACTTCCGGTAATGCATCGGAGCCACATAAATAGGGAGGTAGCGTAAATGCCTAAGAGAAGGCTCGTACTATTAGACCCAAGTCTATTATTCCGGTTTACAAGGCCCTAGTCCATTCGAAATGACGTAAGAGACATACCATATTTATAAGGTATATGGGTCTAAGACAACACTAGTCTATCCTAGACTAATGCCAAAAAATGCTCCAAAAACCAATAACCGAACAAGTAAATCACATAGCATGCTATATTACACATACAACCCTCTATCAGCGTGGCACTATGCTCAAAACTGTATTCATCAACCCTAGATCATGGCTTTTATCAAGAAAATAAGAAATAACTAGGCACCCTCCCCCCTAATTTACGCTCATCATTATGAATTTAGACATTCATGCTCAATCTAGATAGAAAGAAAGTGGTAGCCTATCTATAGGCCGATCGCACGCGCTCTAAATCACAAGGTCAGAGCTTTTCCCTTTTGAACGACATCTAAAGGCTGCCACACTATCAAAAATAGGATCACAACATCAATATGGTTATTTAGATACAAAAATCAGAAGAACCAATTTTTAGAGTCAAATCAGAATTGCAGGATCTATGCCAAAAATTCCAGATTTGACTCTGTCAAAAGGTCCTAATCTATGCGTCGAACTTATGCCCCAAAATAGAACAAAATTTGAGGCAAAAAAATCAGCTAACAGAACACTAGAAAACTTAATTCAGATAGAAAGGGTAGCAGGTTTTGTGCTATTTTTACCTTAAATAGAGTGCAACAAACACAATCCAAAGTATTCCACCAAGTAGCACCGACAACAAAGAGTGTGTGGTACTTCAAATTATTAAAATCAGAATAAAACGAGGAAAAATTGTGAAAATACTAACTAAGCCAAGGTTTTCTTTGTGATCAACCTTAAATAGGCCTGACACAAATATGGCGCTTGTGCACGAATGCGGCTATCGTGGCGCCTGCCATCCGGGAATGTGGATAAATGACATAAACACAGCCATGCATCAATTGACAACATAAGGGCTAAGGCCCTCAAAACTTTAATGGGGTGCCCCAGACTCGTTTGGAACCCTGTACGCGTAAACGAAATATGCTACCCCATCGAAAATGATATTATGGACTTAATGAAACCATCAAAGTTCGTATCGAAGGTCATTTTGATGAAAGGTGTGCCCCACACCTAATTTCCACTTTAAGCCAAATTTAACAAAATGCTTCAATATTAGCCCCATAGTCTTGGAACCTAAACGAAGGGTCATTCTAGACCAAACTCAACATTTCGAAGCTAACCGCGCAAATAGAATTCTCATTCGAGATTGTTTAATCAGAATGTTGACTAAAGTCAAACTTAGGCTTCAACTTGAATGTTAATATGACTAATCATACAAACTCATGCTGAAAGCCTTAGAAGTCAATCCAACTATGCTACTAGCCTAAAATGACACTTTTGGAGCTGATGGAATCATCAGAATTGGATTCTGAGGTCATCTTCATGAACTTATGATTAAAGAAATGACCATTCAAGGTTCATAAGCTCTCAAAACACTAAAACTCTTATAAACACCAAGCAAACAACCATGTGACTGAACTGTTAGTCCTAGCAAGTCATAAATGACTTGGGGTCGCTACAGAAAGGTTCTAAATGAAAAGCAGGAGGCATAAACAATGAAATTACCTGAAGGTCATTACAACATCCATTACTAAAAAGAACTTTAATCTATGAAAGTAAGAGCGAAGAAGTACATGAGGCTCAAACTAGCTGGGAAACTTCTCTCGCATATCATGATCGGTTTCCAAGGTAGCCTCGTCAACTGGACGATGCCTCCAATAGACCTTAACCATATAATATATCTCTAGTGCCATATCCACACATCACTGGCAAGAAGGGCAACTAGCTCCTCTACGAAGGTCAATCGTTCATCTAACTCTACTGCATCATACTAAAGCACATGCGAATCAGAAGAAACATATTGGTGCAACATCAAAATACGAAATATTAGGTGGACAGCTGAGAACATCATAGACAAGGCTTACTCATAAGCAACCTCTACAACTATTCAAATGATCTCAAAAGGCCAAATATACCTAGGACTAAGCTTGCCCTGCCTCCTAAATCTCATCACGCCATTCATGGGTGACACACAGAGGAAAACTCTATAACGAACTGAAAACCTTAAAGGTTTCCACCTACGATCAACATAAATCTTGTGCTTACTCTAAGCTGTCTGAAGTCTGTCTCGATTCACTCTCAGTTTCTCCAAAGACTCCCGAATCAAGTCTTTTCCATGCGGTCTAGGATTTGTATACTTAAACCAACCAATCAATGAGTGACAACACTTACCATATAAGGCCTCAAATGGGGCCATCTGGATGCTAGAATGGTAGCTATTGTTATATGAGAACTCCGTCAAAGGCAAGAACTGGTCCCACTGACCTCCAAACTCTAAATCACAAACCCGTAATATGTCCTCAAGTACCTAAATAGTATGCTCTGACTGGCTATTAGTCTGCAGGTGTAAAGTTGCGCTAAGATCAATGTGAGTGCTCAACTTAACCTAAAAAGTGATCCAAAAGCTAAAAGTGAACTGAGCACGCTGATATGATATAATAGAGACATGCATATCATGAAGATGAACCACTCATGAATGTAGATATGGGTTAACCTCTCGACACTGAATGAAAAATGAAGAATGAAGAATGAAGAATGAAGAGGGAGGAGTGTACTGATTTGATCTATCGATACACGATTACCCAAATACTATTAATACCTCTAGAAATCTAAGGAAAACCCACTATCAAGTCCATAGTGATGTAATCCCACTTACACTCTAGAATAGGTTATCTTTGGAACTCATCACCAGGCCTCAAATCTTCGATCTTCACCTGCTGACAGCTCAGCCAATGGGAAACATAAACCTTAATATCTCTCCTCATGTCGTCCCACCAGTAATGTTGCCTCAAGTCATGATATATCTTTGCGGTGCTCGGATGAATAGAATAACTAGAATTATGGGCCTTTCGAAGTATTAACTGAATAAAACCTCTAACTCTCAAGACACAAATACGATCTGCAAAACCTTAAAACCCAGTCTGAATCGAAGGTACCCTGACCGGAATCACCCGCTAACACTTAATACCGAAGTACTACCAAGGCCTCATCCTCAAAATATTTGCTATGGATCTAATCAAGTAGAGAGGACTAAACTCCCGCATAGGCTAAGACACGTCTATAATCTAAGACATCCAATCGTACCATCTGATTAACTAAGGATAGAATGTCCAAATCTAAAGGTCTCTCCATAGTAGATAAGAAGACTAGACTACCCATACATACTACCTTCCAACTCAAGGCATTTGCTACCACATTTGCCTTGCCCAAATAGTAGAGAATAGAGAGGTCAAAGTCCTTCAAAATCTCAATTCAGCGACACTACCTTGAATTAAGATACCTCTAGCTCATGATGTATTAAAGACTTATGTGATTAATAAATATCTCATAATGAACTCTATAGAAGTAGTGCCTCTAGATTATTAGTGCGAAAAATACCGCCGCCAACTCCAAGTCATGAGTAGGGTAGTGGTGCTCATGTATCCTAAGTTTCCTCAACGTATACGTGATAACCATGTCCCGCTGCATAAATTCCCTCTAGCTCGAGTCCAGAACCTAGAGACGCAAACGGCCACCTTGCTTCAGCACATGAAGCCATAGATGCAATGGTCCATAAAAGAGTCCGAGGCAAGGATGGAGTAGAAGGCTCATGCTATTCATAATTGCCTGTATGCGTTTGAGTTTCGCGTGTTGGAGAGGTCAGCCCTGACCATTGATGTGTCCACCTTCCATTAGGAGTTGGCTAGCTCCGTGTTGATGTTGATGCACTCTAGCCTCACATAGATTGAGCCAGAGTTTTCCCCTAAGACACCAGTTGATGAGGTGGTTATGACGGTCTTATTCAATGATTATATGCCGCCACCAGATTCTTCCCGTGCTGCGGGGAAGTGCCCCCGCTCTAATCGTACTTCTGATGATGCTGAGGCCTAGAGATTAAAGAAGAAAGGGCGCCAACAGTTGGAGGAGACCACAAGGTTGTTGATACTAGACGAGGTGATACGACAGCAGCGGGTCAGGGAGATTGGGGTTGGCCCATCTAGCGGTGTGAGGACTACTGAGGGTGCTGTGAGAGTTGATGTGAGCACTACTGAGAGTGCTGGGATAGGAGATTCGACCGCTACTAATGGCATTCCGACTATTGATCCAGCGGGCTCTGGGAAACCGAATTCACCCGCTTTTTGAGTGGTCTTCGGCATATATGCGCCACAGGTTTGCTTCACCTGATCTTTTACCTTTTATTTTTTGTGCATTGGGGACAATTGCACTTTATTTTATTTAGGGTGGGGTAAATTGATTGTGAGTGATAGGGTGAAGTCTGAGTAACCCAACTCATAATCCTCTCTTAGGGTTTGCATGTGTTTTTTCCCCCAAGAGACTATTTTA
This sequence comes from Solanum stenotomum, assembly GCF_019186545.1. Classification (NCBI taxonomy): domain Eukaryota; kingdom Viridiplantae; phylum Streptophyta; class Magnoliopsida; order Solanales; family Solanaceae; genus Solanum; species Solanum stenotomum. Next base: position 32,972,430 of record NC_064289.1, on the reverse strand, counting down.
ATATATGTTGAACTGGCATGTTTAGGAATGTATGTGTAGAAGTAAGCAGAAAAATGAATGCATGATAGCACAAAAAGCATGAAAATAATGATCCATGTCCAAAAATGATGAAATGTGCTAGATCTTTAGGCTTGATAAGTCGAATGTGTTGGATCTCAATGTGACATGATTGGAACTGATTTAACCTCATTACTTAAGCTAAAACTTGAACTGCGTAGTCGAATAATCTGATAATGAAACAATCTGCCAAGTGAAAGTGAGGAAAATCTTGAATGTTCATACAGTTTGTGCCAATCTAAAACTTGCCTCGTTGGTGATGAGTCCACAAATTAGACTCATTTAGGGCTATATTTTAATAGAAATTGTGTCCTCAAATGCTTATTTTATCTCAATATCTAATCAAAACCTTTAAGTTTTAGGTATTTGACGTTTGAACGAAAGTATGGACACTACGTCGCAAAAAGGAATGAACAGGCTGAAAAGAACGAAGAAATGAAGGCCTGAGGATCGCTGAGTCCACTTGGTGAGTCGCCGAAAGGTCCTACTTCGCCTTTTGTTCTAGTGTGTTGAACCCTGAAGGAAAGGATCAAGTCGGCGGAAAAAAAGGAGCAGTCGGCGCATCGCCGAGAAGTTCTGTGAAGCAGTACCATGTCGCCCACTGACCTAGAGCACGACGATGCTGAAGGTTGGTGCAAGACGGCGATAAACTATACCAAAGGGTGAATCACCGAGTTGATCAGCTATTCAGACTAACGATGCCGAATGATCCGCTGCAACACAAATCTGTGAAAACTATAAATACTAGTTAGAGTTGTAGTTTTAAGAGTCGAAGAATTATTATAATTTTCATATAGAATAGTACTTTTTGATATTTTTGTTCTAAGCTTGAGAGGGTTTGGAAAACTTGAAGATACAAAGGGTGTCATCTTCAAGATTTGGATTTGGGTCTCTTAGATTCTTCGATTTTGGCATATATCAAGACTAAATCTTCATACCCAGTTGAATGCAATCTTAATTTGGTATAAATTTTTATCTCTTATATATGTGTGGCTAAAAACCCCAATTCTTGGGGTGTGATTTAGCGAATATGGGTTAAGATAATTGTTGGGTCTTGCTTGCTGATAGTTTAATCGTAGTTTAATTGTGATTTCTTTTAGTGGTTGTGGATGAACTTAATGAGGTTGTAGTTGCGAATATAATCTCATATATGTGTTTTTGAGTTGCTCGAGAGAGAGGTCGTAAAACAAAGACCACTAAATTGATGGCCAGTGCGAGTGGATCGACATGAGGTTCAGCTCGAGAGAGTGAACCCAAGTATCATGTCCAAACACTCAGCTCGAGAGAGTGAGTGGGTTAAGGCGGAGGATGTTCTTCATACGGCAAGTGGGTGTCCGAGAGGAACCCGCTTGAAACGAGGTAAGTTGATCGAGAGTGAGCTTATCCCCCTTAAAGTCTAGCGTAGTCATAATTATTCTATGAATCTTCTATCGAAAGCATATACCCAATAATCTAGCTTAACCCGTATTCCCGTCACATCCCAAGGATCCCCTCTCATTGCTTAGAAACCCTTGATTATTTTGATGTCTTTACTTAGTAGTGACAAAACCCCCCATTGTTAATTGACACTCTTGTGTTCCCCTTTAATTTACAATGTTTTTAATCATTAATGTCTTTAGCTATGACTAGTTAGAACTAAATTTTATCTTCTATTAATTCTCAAAACCACTCTATTGGGAACGATCCCAACCCTTGGTTGGGTTACTAAACTATTGTACGATCGTAGACACTTGCATCGGAAGTTGTTCTTGATTACAAAAACATTAAAATGGTGCCGCTGCCTGGGAGTGGTCTTATTTGAGAATCCTTAGATTAGTAGAATTTTTGTTCTTCTTAGTTGTAGTCTACTTACCTAATTTTTAGTTTAGTTTTGTTTGTTGTGTGAATATTTCAGAAAGCATGAGTGTTAATGGTAGCAACGGTAGCCAGGTAGGCTACCAAGACGACATCGGAAATCTCAACGATGTCCAAGAGCCCAACATCAATGGCCCCCATCTCATGAGAGGTGTTGGAGCCATCTGTTTACCCCCAGTTGAGAGAAATGCAGTGTTTCACATAACGAGCACCATGTTGCAACTCTTGCAACTAAAGGGACTTTTTAGCGGACTGGCTCATGAGGATCCTCATGAGTATCTTAGAAACTTTATAGATGTGTGCGGACCATTCTCATTCAAAAACATCTCTCAGGAGTCGGTCTGGTTGAAGCTATTCCCTTTTTCATTTATGGGAAAGGCGTGCAAGTGGCTAGCCGAGCTACCACATGAATCCATCACTTCTTAGGAGGAGTTGGTAACCACATTTCAAGTGCAATTTTTCCCTCCCTCGAAGATTATGTCACTGCGGGATAGCATCCAGAGCTTTAAATGTCTAGAAGGAGAGCCGTTGCACGAAACTTGTCCAAGGTTCAAAAAGTTGGTGTTGAAATGCCTAACCCACGGTTTGTCGGACAACGTGCTACTTCAATACTTTTACTGGAGTTTGGATTCGGTAAATAAAGGTGTCGCTGACCAACACTCGCCTGACGGCTTAATGAAGCAGCCATATGTAGTAGCATCCCAACTTTTAGATGGCATGACAACCATCAGCAGAGTGTGGTACACTCGAGAGGACGAAGTATCCCCTTTTAAATTAAAGCTATCTAAGGATCAGATTGAGAAAGACAATGAGAGAGACCAAAACATGGCCAAAATCATGACACAACTTGACATTCTATCCAAAAATGTCATGGGGGCTGGTCCCCATAGTGTCAACGTTGTGGGGGTCGGGTGTGCAAATCCTGAAGAGATGAAATTTGAAGCCCTATATAACGAGGAGGTAAATTTTCTTGCAAATCAAGGTGGGGGCTATTGTTCAAACTACCCAAGGCAGGGTGGTAACCAAGGCTGGGCTAGAGACGAAGGCTGGAAGGAGAGAGATCGTGAATAGAGGGACCAAAATCCAAACTGGAAAGATGGGGAGCAAGATAGATATGTGCCTCCACATGAGCTCCAGAAGCCTAAGGATTCGGAAGGTGGTAGGTCTGAGGATATGCCCTTGCGTATCCTCAAAAAAGTTGAAGGGTCAGACGAAATGCTGAAAGGCATGAAATAAGATGTTTCTACCCCTAGACAGACCGTCACCTCCCATTCTGTTTCAATCAAGCAGTTGGAGACCTAAATGGGTCATATCTCATCTCACGTCAATTAGAGACAGCAAGGGGGTTTGCCTAGTTATACTATGGTTAGCCCCAAGAATGAGGTTTAAAGGTGGACTTGCATCGTGCCACGACGTTACCTAAGGCGCTATTTGGGAGGCAACCCAAAACCCCTTTAATTTTTATTATTATTTCTTGGTAAAATAATGGTGTGTTGTTTGTACATGTTAAAGTATGAGAAGTGTTTGAAAAAGTGAAGGATGGCAATCAATAGATCCAGTTGGCGAGTCACCAAATGGGTCGGTGAATCTGACATTATCCGCCATTTGACTCAAGACATCTTCAACATTTGAGTTTGTAAAACTCGGCGACCTTTGGAAATTATTGGTGAATCGCCGACCATGTCGGCGATCACGATGAAAACCACCTTTTGAACCCCCCCATAAACTAGAGGTCCTGTAAATTTTGGCAAAGAACTAAATAGTCGGTGTTCCGCCAAGTGAGTAGGTGAGCTTGACTAATGTCATCGAATAGGCGAAAACTGGACGGTTTTTGCAAGCCAAAGGTTTAAAAGTTTCAACTTCATTCACTTTCCCTCACTTTTTATCTATCCAAACTCACACCGGCACTCTAGTTTCTGTATTTCTTGCACTTTTAGAGCATTTTAGTTATTGAATTGTGCTCGGACTTTTATTACATTGCCACTTAGAATTTCAATGCTCTCCTTAGCGACACAAAAGGTTAGTTCTCTATGCCCCAACTCATTTGCAATAGCATGATCTGGTTGAAGTGTTCTACTCCTCCTTGAGAGGATTAGATTGCTTACATCCATGATTTAATTTGATATCCTTGCTTAGGGTAGTTGTGACTGTTGAATTCCCGTAATTGCATGACTTAAACTGGATTAAAATTTGAGGGCTTGTGTTTGGGCGTTATGGGTCGTACCTTAATTGTGCTGGTGCATGCTTTGATTTTGTTTTCGAGAGTTACAGGGTTGGATTCAAGAAGATGGGTTGAAATTAGGCACGTTGAGCCATTTGGCGAGTTAAGTCGAGCTCGCCAAACTGCTCGGTGGTTCACCTAACATCTCCATTTCGCTGTTATTTTAATGTTATATGTAATGTTAAATTCTGTAACTTTCGGCCAGACGCACAATGTCATCGAACGCATTTGGCGCCTCACCGAAAGACTACTTGTTCGCCCTTTGTCTGCACCCTAAGTAGCTGAGTGCTTCGCCAAATAGTTTGGTGAAGTAATTCTGAAATCAAACAACCTTGCTTTTGTCTGAATACTTTATAACTATATCCCATAGCTTTGCAGAAATGGCTAGACCGAAAGTAGCTGGAAGATACATGCCACACTGACAAACAAGAGCGAAAATTTTTAGGAAAAATACAAAGGCGATAGATCCTCCCAAAACAGATAATGAGGGCAGGAAACCCAGTGCAAGCAAGAAAACAAATCACCGAGAACCCATTATTCCCTCATGGAGACATGGATTCTTCACAGCTATCCACTCCTTTCTGGCGGCTCATGATTTGGACAGTCTTAGTAAGTCAGCTGCTGCTGAATCATCTGAAGAGACTTTGGGCACTGATGCCAAGATCTAGAGTGACACATAGGGCACTGATGCCCATGCAGATGGAACGACTGCTTAGACAGGATCCCTTCTTTACCTCCCTCTCTGTCTTTCTTTAAATTTACATTCTGGATATTTTGTTATTTGCATTTGAGGACAAATGTTTTTGTTTGTGGTGGGGTGAGGCCCACACCTTTTGTGTGCTACTTTTGTTTGTGTTTTGTGTTTATATTTGGGTTGTTCTATTTAAAATTGTGTTAATACTGCTTTTCTGTGGATGTTTGAGCTTGTGGCTCCTTTTATTTTGAGTTTGAACTCGTCTGAATTTTTTTGCCACCTCTTGTGTGTTAAATGTGGCTGTTCCTTTGAAAATTTGAGTCTCAGCTTCGATCAATACCGATGAATTGAATAGTGCTTACAATCGAACGAACATGAATGTACGGCTACGATGAGGCCAAATGAAGTTGCATAGACAATATGTGAACTCTTTGCATCTCGTTGTGATTATCCATTTATCAAATCAATTCTCTTGTGATGATCGTTGCACACTAGCGAAAATGTGTAGTCTTGTTTGACCTAAGTGTCGATGTCTTGTGTGATAAGCTTACCTAAAACCATGCTTGACAACACCTATAATTTGCCCTGTTGGTCCGGTTGACTAAGTAAGACTTTCTCTTGATATGGTCTTAGGCAACTTCGAAGAGTGTGAACCAATTTGACATATACCTCTTTTCTGACCTACCTTGTGAGCGTGTGGTTCTCTTTTGAACACCCTTTGAGCCTTACCCTTCTTTGGAAGAAAGTTGATGAAAACTAAACCTTTCTTAATCCATTACCTATAATCCTCTTGAATTGTGGTTAATTGAATAGCTAACCTAGGACAAAAGCCTAAGTTGGAGGTGTGGTGAACAAGAAAAGGGAAAGTCAAGAAGTGCAAGGAAAGTCTCCTTTAACCCATGGTGTTGAGAAAAATGAAACCCTTCCATATATAAAAAAAGGAAAAGAAAATGAAAAAAAAAAAGTTGTGGAATAAAGTACCAAAGAAATAGGGTTCTGAACAATCCATGGGAAGCGAATAATAGGATGACCTATGATGCACTAATGAAAATGATGAAGGAAAAAGGAAAGGAAGTGTTGAGAGCACCACGTTTCATGAGGATAAAAGTCATTGAGCCTAAATGACCATACCTTTGCACTTTGCCCCGTTACAAGCCTTGTTAAGACCTTTGTGATCTTGAGAAAGTCAAAATAAATGTTGATTGGAAAATACGGGTAAACCTATAGGTGAAAGCATGTATTGTGTTCATATTTGTGAGTGTGAGCGTTGTATCTGATTCCTGAACTTTAAATTGATTATACCTTTGCATGTGAAAATGGAATCATCATTTGTGTGAGGGCATTCGAAGGCTTTTGTTGAGCTTGAACTTGCATTTGAAGCAAGTATTGCGAGCTTGAGAATCTTTGGTAATGGCGTGTCATAACTTGAATCTTTGAGTACACAATTGATCCTTGCATAAGTAAATTGAGTCTTGTTATGCACATTCATAATTGAGTCTTGTGTAGCACTATTTGAGACATCCTTGTTGAACTGCTGAACTTGAGTTTTACTTGAGGACAAGCAAAAGTTTAAGTTGGGGTGTTGATGAGTCCACAAATTGGACGCATTTAGGGCTATATTTTAATAGAAATTGTGTCCTCAAATGCTTATTTTATCTCAATATTTGATGAAAACCTTTAAGTTTCAGGTATTTGAAGTACGAAGGAAAGCATGGACACTACGTCGCAAAAAGGAATGAAGTGGTTGAAAAGAACGAAGAAATGAAGGCCTGAGGATCGCCGAGTCCACTTGGTGAGTCATCGAAGGGTCCTACTTCGCCTTTTGTTCCAGTGTGTTGAGCTCTGAAGGAAGGGATCAAGTCGGCAGAAAAAGGGAGTAGTCGGCGCATCGCCGAGAAATTCCACGAAGCAGTACCATGTCGCCGAATGACCCAGAGTACGATGATGCTGAAGGCTGGTGCAATACAACGATGAACTACACCAAAGGGCGAATCATCGAGTTGATCGGCGATTGCGACTAACGACGCCGGATGATCCACTGCAACACAAATCTGTGAAAACTATAAATACTAGTTAGAAGTGTAGTTTTAAGAGTCGAACAATTATTATAATTTTCATATAGAATAGTACTTTTTGATATTTTTACTCTAAGCTTGAGAGGGTTTTGAAAACTTGAAGATCCAAAGGGTTTCATCTTCAAGATTTGGATTTGGGTCTCTTGGATTCTTTGATTTTGGCATGTATCAAGACTTAAATCTTCATACCCAGTTGAATGCAATCTCAATTTGGTATAAATTTCTATGTCTTAAACATGTGTGGCTAAAACCCCTAATTCTTGGGGTTTGATTTAACGAATATGGGTTAAGATAATTGTTGGGTGTTGCTTGATGATAGTTTAATCGTAGTTTAATTGTGATTTCGTTTAGTGGTTGTTGATGAACTTAATGAGGTTGTAGTTGCAAATATAATCTCATATATGTGTTTTCGGCTTGCTCGAGAGAGAAGTCGAAAAACTAAGACCACTAAATTAATGAACTGTGGGTCGACATGAGGTTCAGCTCGAGAGAGTGAGTGGGTTAAGGCAGAGGTTGTTCTTCATGCAGCAAATGGGTGTCTGAGAGGAACCCGCTTGAAACAAGGTAAGTTGATCAAGAGGAGCTTATCCCACTTAAAGTCTAGCCTAGTCATAATTATATAATGAATCTTCTATCGAAAGCATGTACCCAATAATCTAGCTTAACCCATATTCTCGTCACATCCCAAGGATCCCCTCTCCTTTCTTAGAAACCCTTGTTTATTTTGTTGTTTTTACTTACTAGTGACACCCCCCACCCCTCCCATTGTTAATTGACACTCTTGTGTCCCCCTTAAATTTACAATGTTTTTAATCATTAATGTCTTTAGCTATGACTAGTTAGAACTAAATTTTATTTTTCTATTAATTCTCAAAACCACTCTCTTGGGAACGATCCCAACTCTTGGTTGGGTTACTAAACTATTGTACGATCGTAGATATTTGCATCGGAAGTTGTGTCTTGATTACGCAAACATCAATTGGTCCTGCTAAGATAATGTAGGCTAGTAGTTGGGAAGTGATCATAGGCCCTTGTTCAAATTAGTCCACTAAACCCTAAAATGATCCAACCAAATGAAATCAATGTTCCCTTTGATCCAAATATTTGAGCCTAAGATAGACTACTTATTTTAATTCACCTAACTCACCTTCCCTAAAATAATTGTCTTGCCCCGGTCCCTTCTTGAACATGTGCACCTTGACTTAGGCCAAAATACTAAGTGGAGGGTGGCTAATTCAAAAGTTACCTTTATCTTGGCCTTTGTCTGACATCGGATATTGTGAACCTCAACTCATGCTAAACACATAAGTTGAGGGTGGCTGTGAAAAAGGAAACTGAAAGAAAAAGGGTATGAAAAGAGTTGTGTGTTGAAGAGAGAAACTGAAAAGAAAAATATGTGACTTTGTGCAAAAGAAGTAAAAAGATGATAAACAAAAGTGCTGAAAGAAATAAACAAAAATAAAGTTAAATATAAGATCCATAAAGTTAAAAGTCACATCTGTGTTGAAGAGAGTCAATGGAAAGAAAGTAAAATGAAAGGATGTCAAATATAGGTTGAGAAAAGAGGTAAAAAAGCCAATGTAATGTCAAGGAGCGAAGAAAATCACTAAAAAGTATCCAAATGTACCACACCTGACCCTGAGCCTACGTTACAAGTTAATAAAGTCCTACAGTGATCCTAACAACTAGTTTGGAAAGTCTAAGTAGTGCAAATAAGGGCAAACCTATGGTATTGAGCACTAACTATACTTGAATTGAATTATGAGAGTGAGTGTTGAACGAATCCTAAAACTTGAAAGTCATATCTCTTGTGAGTGAAAAAGGATTTCTTTTGAAGTGAGGGCACTAGTTAAATCGTTGGAAAATTGATACCTTGGTGATTGTGAATGGTGTATGTTGGTCGATCAATGTCATATTTGGATCTGTATGAGTTGGTTTGTTGAGTCTAAAAGAAAATATTTGCAATAAGAAAATGGAATGGATTGAAATGGCCATGTGATTGCTTGAGTTTGTATGTCTGATTCTACATAAGTGTCGTTTAGAGTCTAATGTGTTGCTTGAGGACAAACAACATGTTTAAGTTGAGGATGTTGATATACCGTGAGTTTATGGTATTTTTGATGCATTTCACTTAAGAGTTGTGTGTGTCTAGGGACATATTGTATTAGAAATTATATGTTTTGTATCTTGTTTGCAGGAAATAAGCTTGGGACGCAGTTGAAGGGAATGACAACTGAACTTCAGAAGTAAACACCCACGGAGTGACCTACGGACCGTAGGTCTTGTGACGGTCCGTCGTTGGGCAGGCGTGGATGGATCATCAGGGAATTCTGACCAAGTGTGGAACTACGAAGCAACTGACGTACCGTAGGATGACCCACGGGCCGTCCTGCACATCCGTCGATGAGTTTGGAGAGTTAAAGTTCCAGTACCTGATGAAATGTCCTAAGTGTGGAGCCACGGAAGAGGACCCACGAACCATGGATCGACTCACGGTCCGTCCTGCACGTCTATTCTTAGGGATCAGAGAATGAAGGTTCTAGTACTTGCTGAAAATTTTGCTAAGTGTTGACCAACGAAGGGTGACCTATGGACCGTAGGTCGACCCATGGTTTGTATGTCATGTTGTCGATAGAAACCGCGTCCAGACTGCTTATTTCCTTATTTTGTTTAGGACATGTTTTTTCTACAAATAGGGTATGTAAACCTCTTTTTTGGGGGTTAGACATTATTGTTTACTTTTAGTTCTTGGTATTTTCTTTGGGAATTAACTTGCAAACTTTGGCAATTTGATTTTCAGATTTAGGTTTATAAGATTTTTTCTTTGAAATTCAATTGGAGATTTCAGGTTTCATCTACTCTAAACGTAAATTCATGAATTCTTATTATCAAAACATGAATTGTGTTCTTTCAAGCATGAGTAGCTAAATCCACAACTAGGGTTGTGAGAACCATTCGCAATTAACAATGTATGACTAATAATGAAGTAAATCTTGAATAGTGTTTATGCATGTATTGATAATTCTTCCGCTTAGAAGTCTTATTAAAGAGTGCACGCGTTAGAACTCGCCTTGTTGCTACTTGCCGAATCAAGGAGGTAGTTAATGAGAAAAGAATTATCAATGGAGATTTAGTGGGATGCTATCGAATAGTATAATGTCAATTGGTGCGAGGGTGAAAACTTAGTCATACATTGATGTGATGTCTAACATGAGGTAAAGGTAGGGGTTAGTAAAGTATACATACGTAGCCGGACCAAGGTGCGGGGTGAAATTCCCTATTTGGAAGAGCAATTACTTAGGGATACCTATCTTACCAACTTTGCATGTAAACCCCCCCCCGCCACCGTCTTTAATTACTTGTTTTAGAAATAGTTTGACTAAATGAATATAATCATGAGTTAAGTTTAAGTCTGAACCATATTCCTCGTGGGATCAACCCCAACCTACAAGTTGGGTTCTTTATTTGACAATGACCACTTATACTTCTTTAGGGAAGTGAAGTTTGAGCGTATCAAGCGTGAGGACAAACTAGTCCAACACTATGATAGCCTTTCATACCTGAAAAAACAAGGTTCTTGAAGAATAACTTGATTTGAAGCCTTGAAACCCTAACTTGAAGAAGAAATATCAATAAAATCTTTCTTGAGATTCTTGAATTCGTTTCTTGAAATATCTATGGCCAAGAATTATGATTTTCATTAGTGATTCATAATTGTATGGATGAATTTGAGTTGGAAAGAATGAAATTCTTGGATAAGGACTTACCTTGAAGAAGAATCTTGAAATAGATTAAAAGAATATTGAATGGAAGTCTTCAACTTTGATTTTTCCTTAGGGGTTTGCCTTAGGGTTTGAGAGAGAAGAGAACAGGGGATCAAGAGATGAAAATCTAATTAGTTTGGGCCTTAATAAGTCAAGGAATTCGTTAAGGGTTTTCCTAGAGGTAAGAAGACAAAACGACCATTTTTAATGTTTTCCCGTTGGCTAATTCGTCGCTGCATAGTATCAGGTTACTAAAATTGTCATAACTTTCTATTCGGAACTCAGATTGACGCAAAACTGGTGACGTTGGAAAAAAGATTCAAATACCTTATATTTGTAGGTAATGGGACACATAAGTCTTTATATTCTAAAGGGTCGTTTGGTACAAACATTGATAATGCAGGGATTAGTAATGTAGAGATTAGTAATGCAGAGATTAGTAGTGCAAGGATTATTTTTTGTCTAGTGTTTGGTTCATTATTGAAATGACTCAAAAGGTTCTTAAAAATGTGCTTCAGAAGTTACCGGAAACTTGTTTAGGTATATCAAAAAAAAATCCGTTCCGTTTTTCGAAAATCCAACTTCATATTCTTGTTTAGGGGGTCAAATTGAGTGGGAAATGGGTCTAACCCAAATTTTAGAGCAACCGTATCAAAATCCGAAATTTCCAAGTGAAGCATTTTTCGAGGGTCTACTTTGGAGGGTCATATCTCCTAGCAAACAAATAATTGGGTGGCCTATAACATATCCATGGAAAGCCCTTTGAGTTAGCTACCTAACGCACTTCGTTTCACCTCATTCGGAGTTCGGACAAAGAAGTTATGCCCATTTTCGTAAAATCTGTCCGACAGAAAATGCAATTTCCAGTGAGCGTTTTTACTCTTCACCCGCCTCATTTTTTTTTTTAAGTGTTGGACCATTTTTCCAAAGGGCATATGTTATTTCCTATATACCATTAGTTCAATTCCCATCTCTAAAACATTTCCCAAAACACCTCTCCCATACTTAGACACATTTTCTCTCAAGTTCTCTCAAGAACCCTAATCCAAAACCTTCCTCAAGATTGAAGAGACTCTTGCTCCAAGTTCCAAGCTTCCATTGAAGACACTCTCAAGACCTTCATAAGAACTCAAGGTATGTGGTGTTGAACTCATGGGTCCTTCCACCCATAGTGCCTAGACTCTATTCTACTCACTAATTCATGGTTTAAGTTAAGATTCATAAATTAGTCTTGTTCTTTGTAATAATTTCCTGCACATTGAATTTTAAACATGAAAAGTGATTGTTTTGAGCATGTTGTGACTCTAGAACTTGAATCTAAATTTGGAATGGATGTGGAGATTTTCATGTGGTATTGTGGGTGTTAAAAGGTGTTGTTGTAGGTTGTTCACTGGTTTGGCTGCATAATTACTACCCTATTTTCCATGCTCTTTGATTCCATTACATGCCTTCAAGGTGTTTGACAAAATGTCCAACTATGGAGAATTGATGAATCGATGCTTTAAAGCTTGAGTTATGAGATGTATGGCAATCCAGAGATGTGTTGATGACAAACTAAGCTTGTGTATATGTTCATTCCATACGTGAGATTGCATTAGAGCCTAATGGGAATTTCCTATATAAAGTGTTGCATGACCATGCCCGGTCCGGGGGAAAAGAACCGGACAACCATGTGAGAGGTTTATATCTCACCACCTAGGATGCTTGGGGTGTGACCAACATCAACCATGTGAGAGGTTTATATCTCACCACCTAGGATGCTTGGGGTGTGACCAACATCAACCATGTGAGGGGTTTATACCTTGCCACCAGGGTGTCCGGGTGTGAACGGCATCCCCCATCCTAAGTTGGGGTTATAGATTGGTTGGATCATGCATACACATATGATATCTACTATTAGTATAGATTTACTTAAACATGTTTTGACTTCACTTTGATCATGCATCCTCATATTGTTATTCATAATGCCTATGAAACTATTTCTTGTATTTCGATTGTGTCCTTGTCTATTGTTGTGTTGCACCCCGCATACTTAGTACATTCCAAGTACTAACGCATATTTTGCCTACATGATGTCACCATGTAGGGACCGGAGCTACTCTTGATCCTTCTATCCATTCACGTGGCTAGTACGGTGCTTATCCGAGTTTGTTGGTGAGTCCTCAATGATTCGAGGGCTATGTTATGTTTCCTACTCCTATGTTTTGAGACTTTAGCTTGCAATTGTATTTTGACTATGAGGGGAGCTGGTAGTATGTCATGGCCCCCGTCCTATCTATGTATGTAGAGGTGTGCGTTGGACAAGTATTTTGTAAATGAGCTTGACTCTTGTTCTATGATGTCTTTTTGAAATGGTTTGCCCTTAGTCCCTATTTACCGTTAATTAATGTTGATTGTACTTCCGCGACCGATGAAGTGTGATGACAAGTTTGAGAGGCTTGTTTGGGGTTCCTTCGGGTTCCTCATTCGCCATGTCACGTCTAGGGCCTAGGCTTGGGTCGTGACAATTACTTTCCACTTAATCTTGTGTTTGATTCAAAACTCTACAAAAAAAATTATTTCCTATTATACCCTTGTGTTATTATGAGATTGTTTATTTCATGTAATTGGGTCAAGGTAGATAACCGCCGGATAATTTAATTAGTTAAATCAACTATATTTATATATATATATATATATATGATGTACCACTAAGAAGATCATTGATGGCACGGTGTATTTCTACATTTTTGTTGGTCAAGTATATCTTAAACACAACATAGATTTAAGACTACTTAAATTGTTCAGTACCTAAAGCTTTTTTTTAAAAAAAAAAACAAATAGTTCAAGTGGTTAATCGACAAACTACCTTGAATTAAAAAAATTCAAGAAAAAGTGGAGAAAAAAATATTAGTGAAATCATTAAATTAGACTACACGGATTTGGAGAGTTAAAAAAGAACATTTATAACCATTCCAATATAAATAAAAAAAATTAACTTACAAAAGAAATTTAGGAAAATGAATAAGGGGTTAGTTTAGTCATTTAGGGGTCTTATCCAAGGTTTAGCAAACCTTGGATTAGTTATCCCTCCATTTTCTAGGGATAAAAAGACCGCATATGGTGGATAGGCAATCCATGGATTAAATTAAATAAAGTAACCAAACAATGTATTAGATGGACTAAATTTTAATCCATAGATTATTCTATCTAATACAGCCTACCAAACGGGTCCTAAAATATATAATCGTCTGAAGTTGACCCAAGAAGAATCTTACATCAAAACTTAATTGGTAAAAAAACTTTCAACTCAACTTTGTGCTAGGAGATTCTAGTGACCTTAATTCATCAGCAAATTTATTCCACACTAAAGAATTGACCTTACACATACGAAAAATTTAAGAATCACCCATATGACCTTACTTGTAAATGAAGAATAGATCCGGTCTTAACTTATAAATTTTTGGGATGTTAAATGAAGAATAGACCCGGTCTTAACTTATAAATTTTTGGGATGTTAAATGAAGAATAGATCCGGTCTTAACTTATAAATTTTTGGGATGTTACAATATCTCCCATTGGGATCATTCGTCCTCGAATGATGGCTAAACTGAGGATGGAAGGCAAGGGAATTACTCTTATTATCTTTTTGACTTTTAAACTTTCCCACTAACATAGGAAGAACTGATTCATACTAAGAGTTTGGAAACTAAACTCTAGCACGCTTGGCAGAAAGCTCACAAAAGATTTCAAGATTACAACTAATGACATGAAACGAGTGTATCTAGGCACGATGTAAAAATATGACTACTATGACTTGATTGATATGATTGGTAGCTTTTAAGCTTAGCAACACTTCTCAACTATGCTCTCCTTTCTGATTACTATATTTCATTTGTTGCAACTTATAACTCCCAACTAAAGTATATGACTACTTTTACAAACATCTATGTCAAATCTCTTGCATTTATTGTGTTCTGGCCTAATATCTAATTCACAAGGTGCTAAACATGACATGGCTATAATTATCTAAACCACAAGATTTAGGTTCTATAGGGAATCTCATCCCAAGAATACTTCTCCTTACAACTGCATTTAACCCATCTTGAGCCCATATCAAGAACACCTAATGTATCATGCATTTGTCCACATGTTAACAACACCACATTCAAGTCTAGTACTATAACCACTCCATGTACTCCTACTGACCAATCAATCTGAGAATTTATCATTCTCTCATCATCTCTGTCAACTGAAATTTCACGCATTACTACTAGGAACGAACTAATTGCTCCCATTTAACTATTAATCATAGTAAAACTTTATCTCATCCGTCCTCCACTTTTATAACCTTAGATGGAATAAGAACACTACTACTACCAACATAAGAAACATAAACCTTGTCCTTCTATCATCACTCAACTGCTATCATCAACATCACTCTCTAACTAACAAGGATCACTGAAAGTGCGTTAGGGAGAAATATCATAAACACGATTCATTTGAGAATTCTGATATAAGAATATGCATGACATAGCATTATGTTGCTAGCCATTGAGATCAAATCATGAATTGCGATATTGAACATACTATGAGACATGAGTGCTTATATGAATAGGTTCATATCGTGAGGCTGATATCCATAAATTTATGGAGTAAGATTGAGATCAATGGGCTAAAGTATTTGCCCTTCATTCTATGAACTGATCATAGACGTAAATTGAACTATAGTGTACGAGCATAGGTCATGAACACAATTATGTTATTAGAGGCATGCACCAGATGTTGTAATGACTCAACTTTGAGAAATACGCTAGAGTATGAATGGATTGATATAGCACTATAACTTTTTCTGAACATATCACTATTTGATTCTCAACACTTCACTTGGTTCCTTACCTTATCATCTCCTCCTTGGGTTTGAAGCTGATACTTAAAGCTATGGATCTTCTATCTTCCCTTAACTAGTTTCTATTCACTCTACTTTAATACTCGAGAAATGTAATCTTTTGGCCATTGATTTCTTCATGCTCAGGTTCTAAGATTCATTCTAAGGCTTCTTTTTTATAAGCTTCACTTAACTTCATTCTATTTCTACAGAAATCTTTCCTTAACTATTACTTGCATTGACCTATAATACCACTTAATATAACTCTTAAGGGAAAAAAATAATGCTTACATCAACCTATTCCATATTGACAACTCAAATATACTATCTAGGTACACATGAAAAATAATAATTTAATTAGAACCTCATATGAATACATACGATCTTGGATAGACCTCTTAATGCTCTTGCTAATCTAGTGACTTAGCCATATTTTATTTCTCTCACCTAAGAGTAACAATACCAAACTTGAACCATTCACAGGCACTAACACCTGAATTCCTTACCTACTCTATGTCAAATCAATTAGATCAAATATCAAAACTAATATTATCACCCTCATGTTGTCATCCTTTTTATCACGACACTTATCTCAAATTCAAGCTTAGTGTCTAGTACTAAACATAGATATCAGTATAATTTCTCGCATACTATACTAACTTATAACTACTGGATAAAATTAAGAAACACTCATTGACTAAGACCTCATGACAAGTAGTCAATCTTTGTCTCTTAGTCTACATACTTATAGTTTACCGTCACGTTCCATTTCACAACTTAAGTACTATTTACCCATTCACTATATATCATTACTTAATTAGTCCTATAATCCTCTAAATATCATAAGCTCTCCCTTAAAAATCATAAGGCTAGCTTAGATCTATCACCTCATGAATACTCTACTATTTTATTCAACACATATATTTCGCCTTTACTAACACAATGCTACATTGACATAAACTTCCGTCTGGTTAAAGAATACTCTAACTCATCTATACTAGAACTCTTACTCTACCTTGTATCATGAAATCTACACAAACTCATCACTTCCTAGTCTACCCATAAGGGGAAAATATTCATCATTAATGACTTACTAGGTACATGGATACAACTTACATACTCTACTCATTAACTAACTCCATTTCTAAGGTTACCACACTTCTAAATGCATACTTCTTACTCTGGATACTTCTACTACTACTGACTTATAACATCGCAACTCATACTATTTTTCGGGTGAATAATATTATCCAAGCATTCTAAAACATACTGTCCTCTTATAGGTCTTACTTGTAACAAGGTTTAGAGTAGATAGTCTAGGAGTAAATGTCAGTTTAAGCTCAAACATACAATTCATATGAATAAGAAAACATTCTTTCGAATCTCAACACTTAAGCTCACTCACAAGCTTTTGTCAAGCCCCTCTGTAGTCTCATGACTTTCTAAAGATTTTTGCTGAGAGTAACTCATCCATAAGGATTTGAGCTTTGATTTTCAACTACCCTGAGTATAAGGGGTGGTAGAATGGATTTGAGAAATGTACGAGTTTGAATAAGATCCTTATTACACAATTCTATTCCATGATTTAAAGTATGAAAGAAGAGAAATTTTTCTTAAATGTTTGTAGTACCTCATTTATAAAGTGGGGCCCTCACAACCATAAACAAGATCCTAATGACACAACTTTACCCTAGAACACTTGAACTATGTGCTCTAATACAAAGTTTGTCACGACCCGAGCCTACTCCCTAGACGTGACCGACACTCTAGAACCATTGCTAGGCCCTAGCAAACCCTCATCACTACAAGCAGAAGACTAACTCGAACATGCATAAAATCAAATTAAAATAAATGTTAAATCAACTATGTATTAAATTTCAAAACTCTATAAATATACTGAGTTTTAAACATAAGGTTTAAAGAAAATATCTGAAATTGAAAGACTCTCCAAAACTATCTATATATGAAGCCACTACTATATATTGACGAGTGTCGGGACAAGACCCACAACTACTCAAAATGCTACTAATACAAACACCTCATAAAACTAGAGTCCTCCAGAAGCAAGAAGACCCCACTCAAAATTTTGACGAGCGGATAGAGTGATCTCAACAGACGCTTGTCGAGGATCGTAAGAACCAATATTTGCATCATTAAGAAACGCAAGTCGAACGACATCAGTGCATCGAATGTACGAGTATATAATATAGTTGAATAACAAATAACTGAATGAAAGGACTACAATAGATATAGATATTGTTACGACCCGAGTCTAGACCCCGGATGCGACACGTCGTACTCGACCCCAAATGGGTATTATACAAGCCTCAAAGCTCATTCATTACACAGATAATAGAAATAGTATGGAATTAAAAAATTTTATTTAAAACCATACAATCTAACATTCAAAAACATTTAAACACAAGCGGAAGTCTCTATCTCATATGGCCATCTTAGACACAATCTTGAACAAAAGTAGAGACACGACCCTTAACAATAGAAATCTAAAGTAGTCTATAACATGAAAAAGGAAAGAAACTTCTAAACACTTGTCCTCAATCTATAAGGACATACCCAAAATGTCTTGTAGAACTCTAATCCAAGCTCCACTAGAGAGAACACAATCACTTGCCGGAACCTACACTTGTAGTAAATCATGAAGAAGAATGGGTTAGCACATAAAGTACTAAGTACGACAGCCATGCAAAAACATGATTAAAAAGGACATTTTTGTTTGAAAGTCATTATATATGTCATTTTGGTAAAACTTCATGAACATTGATAAAAGAGGCATAATATAAGTCACAACCAACATATAAGTCATATTTTCACATTGAACATAATCAACATATAAACCATTATCTTCACATTAATCCTTCACCTCAAGTAACCCTTAAGCTATACGTTGTGCAATGTACGGATAGCGTCCCATACAACCACCCACACCAAGGTACCACCTTAAGGTCACCAAAAGTGAACTTACGATTCATCCTTTCCACCTTTACACAATAAGGAATATAAGAGACATAAATCACATCATCACATTAAGAGCAACATCTAAGACAACTCTAAGTCATACTTGTGCAATGTGCAAGTAGCATCCCATACTACTACTCACAGTAGGTACTCCTTTGAAGTCACCATAGATAAGGCACATTTATATACAATAAGTCATGACAAGGAAGTAACTCATAAGACAATCCAAGTATAACATGCATCTTTACATTTAAGCATATAAGCCAACCTTCTTCATTAACTTCATTTAGGACACATTCATTCATTAGCCATTAAGACTTAGAGAACTCACTATGACCCTCTCAAAGCCTACTCGTGCAATGCATGGATAGCATCCCATACTACCACCCAAACTACATAGAACTCCTCAAGAAACCATAATGCACATCTCATATGATGGGAATAAGCATTTAACTGACATACACCATGAGAGCTATATCATGGAATTCAGTGTCTTCTTGCTTAAGGAAAATCAATAACCTAGCTTACGTGGATCCACTAGCTAGACCTATGTGGGCACATAGTTATGGGATAGGAAGATGTTCATTGGAACCTTGGCCTAACATTGGGAAAGTTTCCATCTTTCATATCCACTCGGTGCTTAGCCTACATTCCCATAGATCATTTCATTCAAATTACATTAGTGTACTAGGGAGGAATTCCATTGGCCTATCGACCCAAGATACATCATTACACAAGGAAGGAATGCTATAAGCCTATCAATCCATGTTACATTCAAGGATAGCTCTAGAGTCCTCATGAAAGGAATGCCATAATACTATTGATTCATGGCTCCTCATTATATTCTTGTACACATGAAAGGAATGCGATAATCCAATCGATTCGTGGTGCATTGACTCATTAAGAAAAGAATGCCATTGGCTATCGATTTTAGAGTCTTCATCACACTAGATCATTTATGAAAGGAATGACTTAAGCCTATCGATTCATATTCACCAAGTCAAGACACATTCATTATACAAGAAAAGGATGCATAAGTCTACCAATTCTAGATTCAACATTTACATTACTTTCATTTGTATAAGGAAAGGATGCCTAAGCCTACCAATTCAAGATACAACTATACATTATAGAAACCCTTCACATTCCATCATTATCATTCATGAGTGTCAAATTGTGAAATAGCCTTTCAATAAGAACACATTTACATTCTATGCATGATCATCATTCTATCATTGAAAGCACATGCATATCATTCACATCATAATCATTCATAGTAATTAAACACCTCCACCTTTCAAGTGGATCAACATCTCTAGCACAATTCTACTTCAACATGAAATTAGGTCATAACATTTCCCTTCCAAGACCATGAATTCACTTTCACCAAAAAACCTTTCATTAATACAATTAGGCATGAATAGTGATACAATTCAACAATCTAAATCAATTTAGGTATAATCCAACAACATTCATTCATGATCAACAAACCCACTTCATAAAGCACAATTTAGGAATTGACTTTGGCTCCTTGAGTGGAAAATTAGACAAGGATCAAGACTAACATTCCTTGCTACTGATTCCCCATGAAAATCCTTTGAAAATCTTAAAGGTTTCACCTTGAGAGCTTGAAGTGTTCACCTCCAAGGGAGGTTTCTTGAGAGAGACCTTAGGATGGGAGGAGAGGTTTTGAATTTGGGTTTTGAAGTAATGAGATGAAAAATATAGTCTAATACTTTTAATACTCTTAAAATATCATAATTAACATAAAATAACCGTCCCACAACTTAACTAAATTAATTAGCTAACTATCAAACCACCCCTCAACTTGGGCGAACCAAACCAGCAAACCAGGTGTAATAGATAGGTCCCTATCCACAGACCGTGGATGGGTTGATGCTTCGTGATGTCACCTTATGATTTGCGGCTGGGGCTTGGTTTGGAGGGCCATGACCTACGGAGGCCATCCACGGGGCACTGATGATCCTATGGGGCGTGGACCCCTTTCGTAGGTCACTCTATCTTTTACAACTTTCTACTTTGAAGGGGTCTTGGAGGTTAGGCTTAGGGTCTTCCTCAAGGACCCCTATGGTGGTCCATGGGGAGTCATACCTTGACATTTAAACCCTCAACCCTAGCTCGGGACAACATCTAACCACCTCAAACCTCATGAAAAACTCACACACTCACTAGTTAGGCTCTAGTTTTACTTATTCGTTTTACGTGTTGCAACATTATCCCCCACTTAGAAACATATGTCCTCGAATGACACTTAAAACACATTAAGGGGTTAATGATTCAAAAAAGCATCCCATCATGCATGCAACATCATAAACAATGCACAAAACTTAGGAGGAAACATCAACTCTAACTCAAACATGTTCAGTGCATACAAGAAAGTAGGAACCACATCTACAAACTCATTATGCACCAAAACTTTAACATTTCTCATTTCATTGGAGGCATTACCTTCTCCAACTCAAAATCATTCTCATCACAACATCATTAACCACATTATGCAATTACTCTCAAAAGCACATTTAGGCATGTTCAACAATTTCACCTCATTAAGCATATAGACAACTCATACTAAATGCAAATCAACATGAGGAACATAAATCATGAAAACTCATTTTCTCATATAAACAAGAATTCAAATAGAACATGCATAACATAAGGAGACCATGGAAAGTCATAATCACACATGACTCCAAAACATGAAACAAGCTACAAGGAAATGTTTGTCTCAAGCTTGAATAGGAATAGAAGGAAAGAGATAAGGATATCAACACTCTCAAAAACCTTACTATTCAACATACATTCCCCTACTTAGGAGAAAACCCAAATAAGGCTATTATGAAAAACGACATAGGAACCTCATCACAACAAAAGGAACTACAACTTACCGGCACCTTCATACGGATTAGCTTGTTTGCCTTCTTCGGCTTGAAATGCATAGAAACTGTTCTTCTTTGGAGCATTAGGATCCGGGCCAAGATAAGAAGATTGTTGGCCTCCCTTCCTCTAGCCGTAAGAGTAGGACAATTTCTCACTTGGTGATCATACTTTCCACAACCATAGCACCCACTATTACCGGCTAGGCACTTCTCATGATGCCTCTTCCCACAAGTGGTGCAAAGAGGTTTAGAAAATGGAGGTCCACCACCTTTCTCCTCATTAACCTTAGGAGCACTAGAAGAATCTTGGTTTGGAGCTCTCTTCTTGAACCTAGGTTGACCTTGCTCATTGGATCTACCCCTCTTCAACTCCCTATTCTTCCTCTTAAGTTCGGACCCCTCAATAGATTGAGCATACACCATAAACCTAGAAACATCCATATCATTATAGAGCATCGGCGTACGACACTATTCCTCAACTAGTTCAGATATACCCATCACATACCTACTCATCTCATCCCTAGGGTTAGACACCAAAGATGGAGCATACTTAGACAAGAGGGTAAATTTCAAGGAGTACTCTTCCACACTCATGCTACCTTGCTTAAGATTGATAAACTTCTCAACCTTACACTCCCTCTTCTCATGGGGAAAGTACCTACCAAGGAATGCTCCCTTAAAATCCTCCCATTCTATAGGACCCACTTCTAAAGGCCTACTGCTTTTCCATTTAGTGAACCACACTTGGGCAACATCTTTCAATTGATAAGAAGCCAACTCTGCTTTCTCCCTAGAAGATACCCCCATAGCATTGACTATCCTATATAATTCATCCAAGAATTACTAGGGATCCTCTCCCACTTTCCAGCCAAGAAATATAGGAGGATTCATCCTCACAAAGTCTCTCAACCTTGAGGCCATGGTACTTTCATTAGCATTCACCCCTAGGCCCCACATCTCAATTTACTTGAATCGTCATGGCTTGGTCTAAGGTTAGAAAAGCCAACCTAATCTCTTCATTGGTCATGGTCGGGGGATCTACCGGAACTTGGTTGTCTTGAGGAACTTGGCCACATGAGGACCTTGGGGAGGAACTCCCTCATTCACAATCTCCTCTTCCACTCTCCTTGTGGTAGTCCTTCTCGTATTCATATTCTATAAACACAAGAGAAGGATTAGTAAAAGGACACTTATAGTGCTAAACTCTAATGCATGACTTCAAGAATAATGAAAGAAGTGTAACTTTCTAATGTCTTATATCCTCTCGCTCATAGATGTATCGCGGCTCACACCGATGAACAAGACTCTACTAGACGTGGCTTGTGAGTCATCAACCTAAAAAACCATTCCCAACAACCTTGTGCTCTGATACCATGTTTGTCACACCCGAGTCTAGACCCCGGATGCGACACGGCGTACTCGACCCCGAATGGGCCTTATACATGCCTCAAAGCTCTCATTCACTACATAGGTAATAGAAATAGTATGAAATTAAAACTTTTTTTATTTAAAACCATACAATCTAACATTCAAAAACATTTAAATGCAAATGGAAGTCTATATCTCACATGGCCATAATAGACACAATCTTGAACAAAAGTAGGGACATGACCTTTTACAATAGAAATCTAAAGTAGTCTATTACATGAAAAAGGAAAGAAACTTCTAAACACTTGTCCTTGGTGTATGAGGACATACCCAAAATGCCTTGGAGAACTCTAATCCAAGCTCCACTAGAGAGAATGCAATCACTTGCCGAAACCTACAGTTGTAGTAAAGCATGAAGAAGAATGGGTTAGAACATAAAGTACTAAGTATGATAGCAAAACAAAAATATGCTTAAGAAGGACATTTTTGTTCGAAAGTCATGATATATGCTATTTTTGTAAAACTTCATGAACATTGCTAAAAAGAGGCATAATATAAGTCACAACCAACATATAAGTCATATTTTCACATTAGAACATAATCAACATATAAACCATTATCTTTACATTAAGCCTTCACCTCAAGTAACCCTCAAGCTATACCTTGTGCAATGTATGGATAGCGTCCCATACCACCACCCACACCAAGGTACCACCTTAAGGTCACCAAAAGTGAACTTACCATTCATCTTTTCCACCTTTACACAATAAGGCATATAAGAGACATAAACATTACATAAATCACATCATCACATTAAGAGCAACATCTAAGAAAACTCTAAGTTATACTTGTGCAATGTTCAAGTAGCATCCCATACTACTACTCACACTAAGTACTCCTTTGAAGTCACCATAGATAAGGCACATTCATGTACAATAAGTCATGACAAGGAAGTAACTCATAATACAATCCAAGTATAACATGCATCTTTACATTTAAGCATATAAGCCAAGCTTCTTCACTAACTTCATTTAAGACACATTCATTCATTAGCCATTAAGACTTAGAGAACTCACTATGACCCTCTCAAAGCCTACTCGTGCAATGCATAGATAACATCCCATACTACCACCCACACTTCATAGAACTCCTCAAGAAACCATAATTAACATCTCACATGATGGGAATAAGCGTTTAACTTACATAGACCATGATAGCTATATCATAGAATTCGGTGTCATATAGCCCCACACCGTAAAGAGGTGGTTTCTTGCCTAAGGAAAATCAATAACCTAGTTTACGTGGATCAACTAGCTAGACCTATCTGGGCACATAGTTATGGGATATGAAGATGTTCATTGGAACCTTGGCCTAACATTGGGAAAGTTTCCATCTTTCATATCCACTCGATGCTTAGCCTACATTCCCATAGATCATTTCATTCAATTTACATTAGTGTACTAAGGAGGAATTCCATTGGCCTATCGACCCAAGATACATCATTACACAAGGAAGGAATGCTATAAGTCTATCGATCCATGTTACATTCAAGGATAGCTCTAGAGTCCTCATGAAAGGAATGTCATAATACTATCGATTCATGGTTCCTCATTACATTCGTATACTAATGAAAGGAATGTCATAATCCTATCGATTCATGGTACATTGACTCGTTAAGAAAGAAATGCCATTAGGCTATCGATTCTAGAGTCTTTATCACATTGGATCATTTACGAAAGGAATGCCTTAAGCCTATCGATTTATATTCATTAAGTCAAGACACATTCATTACTCATATATGAAAGCTATCGATTCATATTCACCAAGTCAAGAGACATTCATTATACAAGAAAAGGATGCATAAGCCTACCAATTCTAGATTCAACATTCACATTACTTTCATTTGTATAAGGAAAGGATTCCTAAGCCTACCAATTCAAGATACAACAATACATTATAGAAACCCATCACATTCCATCATAATCATTCGTGAGTGTCAAATTGAGAAATAGCCTTTCAAGAAGAACACATTTACATTCTATACATGATCATCAATGTGTCATTGACATTACATGCATATCCTTCACATCATATTCATACATAGTAATTAAACACCTTCATTTTTTAAGTGGATCTACATATCTAGCACAATTTTACTTCAACATGAAATTAGGTCATAACTTGCCCCTTCCAAGACGATGAGTTCACTTTCACCAACAAACGTTTCGTTAATACAATTAAGCATGATTGGTTATACAATTAAACAATCTAAATCAATTTAGGCAAAATCCAACAACATTCATTCATGATCAACAAACCCACTTCATAAAGCACAATTTAGGAATTGAGTTTGGCTCCTTGAATGAAAAATTAGACAAGGATCAAGATTACCATACCTTGCTATTGATTCCCCATGAAAATAATTTGAAAACCTTGAAGATTTGAGCTTGAGAGCTTTAAGTCTTCACCTCCAATAGAGGTTTCTATAGAGAGACCTTAGGAGGGGAGGGGAGGTTTTAAATTTGGGTTTTGAAGTAATGAGATGAAAAATAGAGTCTAATACTGTTAATACTCTTAAAATACCATAATTAACATAAAATAACCATCCCACAACTTAACTAAATTAATTAGCTAATTACTAAACCACCCCTCAACTTGGCCGAACCAAACCAACAAACTAGGTGCAATCGATGGATCCCTATCCACGGACCGTCAATTGGTTGATGCCTCATGATTTCACCTCGTGGTTTGTGGCTGGGGATTTGTTTGGAGGGCCATGACCTACGGAGGCCATCCACGGGGCGTGGATGGACATACGGGGACGTGGATGGACCTATGGGGCATGGACTCCTTCCGTAGGTCACTCCATTTTTGATAAGTTTCTAGTTTCAAGGGGTCTTGGTGGTTAGGATTAGAGTCCTCCTCAAGGATCCCTAGGGTGGTCCATGGGGAGTCGCACCTTGACGTTTAACCCCTAAACCTCTCAACCCTAGCTCGAGACAACATCTAACCACCTCAAACCTCATGACAAACTCACACTCACTAATTAGGCTCAGTTTTACTTATTCATTTTATGGGTCGCTACAGATATATACTCAAATTAATGTAAATAAATAAAGAAGTGAAATCTCTAAACTCTACAAAACTACTTACTCATCTCTAAGCTCAACATATTAAGTGATATAATAAAATACACTTTTCACTCTATTTCGGAGATTCTCTAATCGACAACCATCACTATGAGCTATATGATGATACATCCTCGCCCACGCTGCCCCAATTGTCCTATATCTTGTCGGGGTATAGAACACCTTAACTAAGTGGATACACTAAGCAATAAGGATTCATCTAAAAAGCATGTTTACCATGTTTGTATTTATGGTCTATGAGGATTTTTAGTTGTCTAAACTCATTCCCATATCGGTGCTCAATACTACTTCCAATAATATATACTCATGCTCAAATGTATAAGACATACTCTTTCTCCAGTTTGAGATAATTTCTCAAACTATCCTCAATGAAATAGGGCTCAACTCAGTGAATCATAGTGCAACTCAACTCAGAGAAATAAGGCTTAACTCAACAATAAGATATCCAACTTAGTGAAACATAGTTCAACTCAACTCAGAGAAATATGGCTCAAGTAAATAATAAGATACTCAACTCAAGATACTCGAGGATAAAGCAACAATAAAAGATGCAATATATGAAAAGCTGTAAAAAAAATATATAGAAACTCAATTGTATGTAAAAATACAATAATAACTCTTATTTGGGAGATTCTCTAATCGACAACCATCACTATGAGCTATGTGATGATACAACGTCTCGCCCATGCCAGAACTCTTCTATGCCTTGTCGGGTTATAGAACTCCTCAAATAAGTGGATCCACTAAGTTATTCTTAAAAAGCAATAAGGAATCATCTTAAAAGTATGACCCTTTCTACCCACATTGGCATACATGGTTTATGGGGGCTGTGAGTTGCCTGAACTCTTTCCCATATCGGTGCTCAATACTACTCCCAAAATATAACTTTGCTCATATGTTTTAAAAAAACATTTCTTCATCATCAACTTTGAGATTATTACTCAAAAGGTTTCTCTTAAAAGAGATTATACTCAAAAACTCCTCATTAACTCTTTTGGAGTTCCTCTCTTCATAAATGTTAAATCATTTACTCTTAGGAATACTTAGTTCCCATATATCATTTTGGAAAAAAATTGAAACTTCACTCTCCTCATCCTCATCCACATTTACTCAAGTCTTAAAAAAGATTACAAATAATTGTAAAAGACGTCTCAAAATAGGGTTCATATTGAATTATGGACGTGAATGACTCAATTCAAGGCTTTCAATAACCATATATAGAACTCAATACTTGAAACTTAATAACTCCAAAACTCAAGGAATTAATGATACTACTCATCTCATGAATGCTCGACTCATAGGGTTCATGCGGATTATGGGCATGACCGACTCAACTCAAGGGCCTCCATGTATAACATATGGTAATTCATAATTATGAAATATAGTTTCCAATAGGATTAGGAAATCAATACTCAAGAACTTAGAACTTGAATATACTACTCCCCTCAAAGAAACTCAATTTATGGAGTTCATGCAGAATTATGGGCATGACTAACTCGACTCAAGGATCTCAATAATAATGTAGACTCCTGAATACATTCACCTTATTCTCATACTCACTTAATTGAGTCTTGAAACAATTTATAAGTTATTTTAGAAGACTCCTCGAAAAGACTCAGAGGTACTTTCTCAAATTTTACTCTTAACTCTTCCTTGAATTTGAATTATGAATTCAAGGGTTTATCAATCATGATAATTAATGAAGGTTTAATTAGTAGGTATTAAGAAGTGAATGAAAGCTTGACTCACATAAAGAAGTATGGAACGAGAATGGAGAAGGAAAATAGCCTATTTGTTGGGGGGTCTGATTGGGCGCACTACTGGCTTGCCGCCCCAGGCCTTATTTATTGGGGGTCTGATTAGGAGTAGTACTGGTGCGCCGCCCCAGCCCCCATTTATTGGGGGTATGATTGAGTGCACTGCTGGCGCGCCGCCCTAGCCCCAACCCAGAAACATTAGAATTTTTCTTCAATTTTTGGCTCTAATTCACCTAGAATAGATTCATTTTTTCCAAACTCTCTTAGAATCGTATACCCAACATAAGTACACAAAAGTCTACTCAAAACAACCCTCAAACTCCTAACATTCATCTCAAGAACTCCTCAAACCCATCTTAATTCAAGAATGAAAGCAACACTTCAAGAACTCTTTTCAAGAACATAGAACACTGTAAATGTTGCCAGTACTAATAGTGGTGCATACCTTGATAAAGCACACTTTGAAGAGATATACAATAAAGAATTGCAGTTCTTAGCAAACTAAGTAAGGGGTTCTCGTTCGAATTATCCAAGGCTGGGAAGGAATCAAACTCAGAATAGAGATTGCAATGATAGTAGGAGAGATCGAGATCATGAATGGCGTGACCATGGTGCAAATTGGAGGGATCGAGATGCCGACAAAGATTGATATGTGCCACCCCATGAGCATCAAAATCCAAAAGAATCAATGGCTTACCCTGAAAACTTCTGCATCGAATATATTCTTGCTCGCATCTTGAATAAAGTAGAATGATCATACAAGGTACTCAAGGAGATGAAATATGACGTCTCTTCTCTTAACCAAATGGTCACATCACACTTGTTATCCATTGAACAACTGGAAACACAGATTGGTTAGATCTCATCTCATTTCAACCCATGCCTAAAAGAAGGGGCAGGGGATCCCAAGTGATACTTTGGTGAACCCCAAAAATGAGGCATGATCACATGAACAAGTCGTGCCACGACATTAAATCAGGCTCTTCTTGAAAGGGAACCCAAGTTTTATTTTGTGTTATTTGAATAACATTTGTTGGATGTGCAGGTTGAAAATTTGATGTTTTGGAGAAATAGAAAAATGGGCTAGCTCATAGCCCACTCGGTGCATCGCTGAGTAGTTCGGCGATCCTGATATTGATCGCTTTTTGGACCAACTAAATGGTTGAATTTCTAGTAACTTTGGCAAGATGAAAGGTATTAGACACATCGCTGAGTGGATCGACGACATTAATGAGGTTCGTTGACTGAGGCGGGAACTAAAGGGTCAAAGGCTTCCATCCATTTTAAATTTGAAACCTCTATTTTGAACTTTTCAGCCCTTGCACTCTCACAATTACATTTTAGATCCTAGTTTTTACTTCATTTTTGTGTGGGTGTCATTGTGTGATTGGAATTCGTCACAGTGCTCGCCTTTCCTTTTTCCTTAATAGTTTCCTTGTCTACTTCTGAGCTTGGTGTCCCAAAGTAGCCTTAACTTCATGATGTGTTCTGAGCATGCTTATGAGTAGTTTTTGGATCTATTGTGTGTCTTTGTGTGTTTAATACATTGTTGAATATTATTTGGTAATCGAGCATGCTAGATATTGTGTTTGGCCTAAATGAGTTTAAATTCTATGTTTAAATTGCTTAAATTGCGGATTTGCATGTTAGGATTTTTGTGGGTGAAACCTGAGTAACCCAAATTCCACCAAACAACCTGAATTTTCCCAATGACGGATCAGGTAATGTCATTCTTAAGGGCAAAACCATTGTTTGGTTGAATCTAGGTAAATTGGGAGAAGTCTGACTACCCGTGGGTAGGTAATAGTATGGGTTAGACTTGAATTGCATAGAATTGGGATTGAATTTACTTTTCGTAGGTTGTGCATTAAGAATTGGAGGTCGGGATAAAAATTTGGCACATTGGGCCATTTGGTGAGCTTAGTTGAGCTCGCCGAATGACTCGGCTCACCAAATGACTCGGCAGTTCACCGACTGACTCCTCTCATCGTTGTTTTGCCCTGAAATGTTGTTATTTTGTTCTATGACTTTTAGTGATACTCTTGTACTCACTAAGTCGACTCGACGTCTCAGCGAACAGCCTTAGCATCGCTATTTTGATGCCGCACTTTTGCTAAATTTTCTGTTACTTTTGGTGAGACCCATGTGTACCATTGATTAGGTTTGGCGATTCACCAAATCATTTGTTGTATCGCCGATTTGTGTTGATTTACTGTTGTGTTGTTCTGTTACTTTCAATGAGCACTCTAAGGCTCGCTGAATGAACTCGGTACCTCACCAAGTTGATTGGCAACTTTTCCTACATTTTTTTAAAATGTTCAATTCACTAACCTTTTGCAACCGCATTCGTTTTGTTTGTTCATTTTGACAGATATAAGTAGACCAAAGGTTCAAGTAAAGGGTCCTCAACCTCGAAACAGGGAAAAAAGGGTAGTAATTTCTGCGAAGGTTGCACCTTCATAATCCATTAGACCACGACCCACTCAAGCAAGTGGTCGGGACAAAGGAAAATAGCCAGTGGAGCCCAGTTCGAGCAGCTCCAGCTCCTACAGTATGGGTGTATATTCCATCCACTTCACCATATCTTATTGTGAAATTGTGGATGATATGGGAGTGTAGGACTCCAGTCTACGAGTCAGAGCCAATAGACGATCAAACACTAATGCACAGATGTTCTAAGTTGTGCTCCAAAGCACTCTATGATCTGGCACGACTCCTGGCACTCGCGACACCTCCACCAACTCTAATACAGACAGTTGAACAGGCACCACAAGTGCCTCCGGCCCAAGCACCTCTGCCATGGTCTATGAATAGACTGAAGGCTGGCGGTATGCAAAAAATTCTAGAGAAGAAGAGGTTGTCCACAAATGAGGTAATGGACATATATCTAGAAGTGTGGCACACACTTAGGTTCCATAAATTTGAGTAGTTCACAAAGCCCCAAAATTTGTATGTGCCTACGGTTAGATAGTTCTACCATAGTTATGCACGATTACTCCTGAAAGGGAAGAAAAAGGCTGGATTAGCGGCACCGTTAGAGTTTGTGGAGGTCTCTGTGAAGAAGGTTAAATTCAATGAGATAGACATAAATGAGTTGCTTGGTTGCACAGTCCGGATAATCCACATTGTGACTAATATGCTCAAGACCAAGTCATTAGATGGCTTGAAGGGGTGGTTGGCCCCATTACTGTCTGATGTGTAACACCCATGGGTAGATGCGGGGGTACTAATTGAAAAAGAGAGATTTGAATGTGGTTGCTAGGTACTAGTTCAGTTTCATCAGCAGCACCTTGATGCCGTCCAAAAATGAGTCCATCAATTGGCATCCGAAGGCTACACTTTTGGGGTGCATTACTGATCGGGAATGGCTGAATTTTAGGTTGATTATTGCCCAGGAGATGTCCATGAGGGCCAAACAGAGTCAGACCTCATTGTCTTTCCATGTTCTCATCAGTGATTTGTGTCGCTGGGTTGGAGTATTGTTCATGGCCAAGACTGATGTTGAGGTTACTCCTACCTCATCTATTGACATCAGGAGGATTGAGGCTTAGTATATGAAGGACGACTCCGAGCGGAGGAGGGCAGCACCGGTGGGTAAGCATCTCTAGCCGTCCATGTAGAGATTACGGAGACTGATACTACTCCTCCTACTCTTACCGGTAAGCCGACAAGTATGCCTAGCTCCATCACCCCTGCTACTTCTATTGCTGCTACCTCATGTCCCCCATTGACAGAGGCCATTCTATACAAAATGGGTCACTTCGACCATTCAGTCGATGTGCATTCTTCGAGAGTTGAGGCAGTTGTCCCTTTCATTATTGAGTGAGTTATTGAGGCTGCACTTGCTCCCATTCAGGAGGAGTTACGGGGATATCGCGAGTTGATTATGGCTAATGTCCAAGCTTTAGATACAAAGACTACTAGGGTGGAGGCATGTGAGTAGAGTGATTGAAAAGACACTAATTTGGCAGGCTCGAGGGCTGATATTATTGGACTCCAATGTGATGTGGAAGAGATGAATTCAACAGACATCTCTATGTTTTAGGGCGGAGTTAACATTCCTGAGGGCCCCAATTCATATGTGCCAACTATTTCTGAGATCCCTCCGGCTAATGTGACCGAAGATGCTGCTATAACTGATGAGAGTGATTAGTCGGATATGCCACAGACTAATGAGGAGGATTTACCGACTTGTTAGGAAACAGTGTGTGAGGACTTGGAGGACCTTGAGGGTGAGATGGTCCAGATGGTTGGTGACACTTCCTTGCGTGACACATCGATGATAAGTTCTAGTAGGTCTCAACCAATGTAGGAGGTCGTTGTGCAGATATCTAGTGTAGGAAATAAGCCAGGCACTGCCGCCCTGATTAAGGTCACGCCGGCCATATAGAGTTCATCTCAGGCGTGGCCTGATAGGGGGATCTTGACTCTCCTCCACTTTTATTGACTTTTTAGACATTTATTTTCTCTTTCATTGAGAAGACTATTTAGTTCTTTTGGTGGGGTTATGGTATCTTCATACCTATCCCCTTGTGTTGTATTTTATTGGTTTTTGTTTGTTTTGGATGATTATTTGCTTTTACCATTTTGGTACTACCACTTGTGTCCTAAACTTCTCATTTATTATGGAATAATTTGTGAGTGTCGGTTTTAATCTCATTGATCCACCTTCTAATTTCTTGATGTGTGAATGTTGTGGATGCTGAGAGTGAACCACGTGGCTATAACATTTGTGTGACCACCTTGTGAGAGTGTACCTTGCTTAGCACCATTTGAGCCTAACCTTTTCTTTGGATGAAACATGAACACAAATGGCCCTTTCCTCCCTACCTAAAACCTTCATAAAGCATTGGTCTGTTTCAATAGCCATCTTAGGCCAAAAGCCTAAGTTGGGGGTGTGGTAAGAATGAGGAAAGAAATTGAGCAAGAACTTTGTGAAATCCACCCTTGCAGACTTGTGTTGAAGAAAAATATGAAAAATATAGAATCCCTCCATATAAAAAAAGAGAGAAGAAAGAATAAGTAAGAGAAAAGTATTTAATTTTTTTTTGTATTAATTGTGCATTAGTGGAAAGAAAACGGGTATTTGATGGGTTATACCAAATTTTGTATTTGAATATTCCAAGGGTGGGTTGTGAAGATGAAAAGAATGAAAGAAAAGGAAAAGATGTGAAAGTTAAGACATGCTTCATGAAGGTGGAAGTCACTAAACCAAAATGATCATATCTTTACCCTAAGCCCAGTTACATGCCTTGAAACTTTGGTGATCTTGCATAAGTCGAATGATATGTTGATCGGAAAATACGGGAATGCCTATGAGTAAAATCATGCATGTAAATTTCTTTGAGAGTATGAGAGTTGATTTTGATTCTTTCAATTGTAATATTTGATTGGCTTCGTAAGATCTTAGAATCATTCTTGGCGTGAGGGCATTCAAATACCCTTGTTGAGAATGGATTAGCATTTAGAGTGAGCATTATGAGCTTGAACTCTATTTGATGATGGCTAGTCATAGTGTGAAACTTTTAGTGCACAATTAAACATTGCATGTGTAGATTGAACCCTGTGGGCATTAATGTTGAGTCTCAAGGAGCAATATTTGTAGACATCTCTGTTGGCCTAATTGATCTTGTGTTTTACTTGAGACCAATCAAAAGTTTAAGTTTGGGGTGTTGATGAGCTGGGAATTTCAACTCATTTAGGGCTTATTATTCAAGGATTTAGTGTCCTCAATGCCTATTTTAAGCTCATAGCTGATGTTAATATGATGATATGCAACAATGAAGTCTCAAGAGTAAGGAAAGAACATTATGATGCCAAAAGGAGCGAAAAAGCTTAAAAGTTGAAGGAAAGCAAAGCTGGAACTCGCCAAAGCCACTCGGCGAGTCGGCGAGTGGACCTTCAGCTTGCCTAAAGTTCCAACACAACAATCCATCAACAAAACCAACTTGGTGAGCAAACAAGCAATTTGTCAACACACTGAAGAGATCAGTGATATCTATCAGGCTAGCCAAAAGTTTTACAACAATTTGATGAAAGAGCCAACCTAAATGGGTGAGAAGAGGAGCAACTCGACCGATCACCAAACTTGTCAGCGATCCAAACTTATTTCGCCGAGTTTACTGCATGTTGAAATTTTAGGAACATATAAATGTTATTTTTAAAAGAAGAACATAAGTTCCCACATTGTTTACCTGTGGGTTTTTGAGTTTTTACATTCTAGAACATTGTCTTCATAATTTTTAGTATTTGTTTGGAATTGTGATTCTGAGATTGTAATTTTAGCTTGGATTTCAATGTTTGAGAATTGCAGATCATTAGCAAATCAGATAGAAAATCTTTTTGATAATGTTTTTTTGTTTTTTGTTATATTTAGCTAAAAGCCCTTATCTTAGGGGTGTGATTATGTGGTTGAATGTCTTAATTAGCTAATGGGTGTTGTTACTTGTTGATTTTGCTGTTATTTTGAAATGGGTTCAATTAATTGTTCATGTTTTAAATGAGGAACTGAACTTGTCAATTTAATTCTAGCTGAATTCTCTACTGGCTTGAGAAACAGGTAATAGAGTAGAATGATTAATTGATGATTGCATTAATTGCGTCTTTAAAATCTAGCTTGAGAAAGTGGATTTGATTGCCTCTTTACATACACAGCTTGAAAGAGTGGGTTACCTAAGGAATTTGGTTGCTTAGTTGTCTTATGCTGCTTGAGGTTCGAGATAACTTACTTGAAACACAATAGTTGATTGAGAAATGACTATTGTACTTAAAACCTAGCCTACCCATTAATATTCAAAAAAATTGAGATACTAGTAATCACCCATTTACGCGAAATTAGCATTCAACTGATCACACTCATACGGTTCAATCTCTACTTGTTTACTTTCCGTGTTATTTTTCTTAAATTGGTTACCCGAATCCCCTCATTTGATATTAATTGTTAAAACTTTGTGATTTATTTTAATGTTGTGAAACCTTTACTTCTACAAATGATTAGGACACGATTTTACTTCTTAATTTAATTCTCTACCGTATGACTCCCTGTGGGATCGACCCCAACTCGGAAGTAGAGATTGGACCTTAGGAGAGTGATGAGTCGGCAATTTCGACTCATTTAGGGCTTATTATTCAAGAATTTAGTATACCCAATTCCTATTTTACGCTCATAACTGATGTTATTATGTTGATATGAAGCAATGAAGGCTCAAGAGTAAGGCAAGGACATTCTGATGGAAAAAAAAAAGCAAAAAAAGCTAAAAAAGTTGAAGGAAAGCAAAGATGGAACTCGCCAAAGCAACTCGGCAAATCACCTACTGGACCTTTAGCTAGCCTAAAGTTCCAGCATAGCAGCCCATGAACAAAACCTACTTGGTAAGCATACAAGTAATTCGGTGACACGCCGAGGAGATTGACGATGTCGATCAAGCTCGCCAAAAAGTTCCAAAACAATTTGATGAAAGAGCCAAACCAACAGGGCAAGAAGATGAGCAACACGGCGGATCGCCAAACTGCTCGGCGAGCCCGACTTATTTCACCGAGTTGACTCCGTGCTGAAATTTTGGGAATGTATAAATGAAATTTTTAAAAGAAGAAAAGAAGTTCCCACAATGTTTACCTCTAAGTTTTTGTGTTTTTACATTCTAAAACATTGTCTTTACAATTTTTCGTATTTTTTTGGGATTGTGATTTGGATATTGTAATTTTAGTTGGATTTCAACGTGATCGCTAGCAAATTAGATGGAAAATCTTTTTGGTAACAATTTCTTGTTTTTCGTATGTTTAGCTAAACCCCCTTATCCTAGGGGTGTGATTATGTAGTTGAATGTCTTAATTAGGTAAGGAATGTTGTTAGTTACTGATTTTACTATTGTTTTGAAGTGGGTTCAATTAATTGTTCATGTTTTAAATGAGGAATTGAAGTTGCAAATTCAATTCTAGCTTAATTCTCTATGCTTACTTGAGAAAGAGTTAATAGAGTACAATGATTAATTGATGATTGTATTAATTGCGTCTTTAAAATCAAGCTTGATAAGTGGGCTTGATTGCGTATTTACATAGCCAACTTGAAAGAGTGGGTTAAAGGAATTTGGTTGCTTGGTTGTGTTATGCTTGTTGAGATTTGAGAGAACTCACTTGAAACGCAATAGTTGATTGAGAAATGGATATTGTACTTAAAACCTAGCCTACCCATTAAGATTCAATAACTTTGAGCAACTAGTAATCCCCTATTACGTGAAATTAACATTCAACTAATCACACTCCTAAGGTCCAATCTCTACTTCTTTACTTGTCGTGTTATTTCTCTTAAATTGGTTACCCAAATTCGCCTATGTGATTTTACTTGTTAAAACTTTGCGATTTATTTTAATGTTGCGAAACCTTTACTTCTACAAATGATTCGAAAACTATTTTTGTAACGACCCGAGAGCACCCCCTAGTCGTTACCGGCGTATTCGACCTTGAAGAGGTCTTATACAAGCCCTTAGCATTCGTCATAACATGTATCATAGCATAAATTCACGGAAAATTTAAAAGTTTTACTTTGGAAGTTCAACTTCACTTCATATATGAAAAATAGAATCTAACTTCGTCACAATGCACCATCTAGACATAGAAGTATCGAAAATGGGACTTAGCCCTTACATCAGTAAGAAGTCTTAAAAATAGGAAGTACAACAATGTCTTTCAACATAAGCAAAGAACTTAACATAGAAGCTACATCATAGGGTCTTGTCCTCGGACTTAAGGACTCACCAACTTGGGGAAGCAACTCCAAGTGTCTTGAGAAGTAACCTTGAATCCTCAACGGCCCGAACCTAAATGTTTGGGAAAAAGGAGAAAATATGGGTTAGTACAACACATGTACTAAGTATGGCTACTATGCATAAAAACCATTGAAATGTGCATAAAGGGACATTTAGTCAAAACATGTTTTTTACCAAGTAAATCCAATATGCACACAAATTAAGCATCATAGTCCAACCCAACATAATATCATCTCAACATGTAGACAACCCAAGCAATGCTAGTGCAATGCAAAGAATAGAACCCCATAATCCTATGCAAAGCCAAGTATCACATTAAGCAACCTACTTCATGCATACATTCATAAGATCATATTTCATCATAACTTACCATATTCATAATGATCATACATAACATAGCTTCAACATACATAAGTCATAATCATCAAAATCATAAGAGAACACTACTACAATCATCTCTTAGGATTCCAGAAGTGCAATGTGCAAGAGATGTCCCATACCCTCCTTTACACTATGTAGACACCCTTAAGAAAGCCCTTGTAAGAGTTCACACCTTTCATACCATCATTTACTTTTACATTAGGGAAATATTGCAATAACCGACGTAGACCATGAGAGCTACATGGAATCTGGTGTTCTACTCCCACGCTGAAAAGAGAGGGTTAACACTTGCCTAAGGTGTAACCATTCGTACATAGCTATCTAGGTGGATCCACTAAGCTAGAATCCTATGTGGGCACATAGTAAAGGGTCAAGGAGATTGCTTCTAGAAACCCTAAATTACTAACATGGGGGTTTCCATCTCATGAGACAACACATACCATGGGAAATTCAGACTTGCTAAATGTGAGGAAACCCATGTGGGGAGCCGGACTTACTAAATGTGAGACCCCCGTCTCATTTACATGCCCTTTCGGTGCTAAGCATCTAATTCTCTTTTGTAATCATATTTAGTCATCACATAAGTTCACATTAGTATTTACTAGACTCTTATGTAGACATCTTACCATAATAGCTCATATGTGTTCATAAGTGAGTAACAATCCTTTTACTTTAAAAACACTTAGCAAGTGAGTAAATCTTTCACTTTACATCACCCTGTAATCATGAGAACTACCTTTCAATCATATAGAAATCATACCATAACATACATACATACTTCATAGCTAATTCAAGTGTAAATGGTTAAGGATGAGGAAACAAAGTCATCAACACCACAACAACACATTAGGTATAGCATCATTACAATCTAAGTAATTCACCTTTCATACTTGAGTTCAAAGAAGAACCAACCTTCATACCTTCTTGCCCTTCATAGGACATCCATACTTCAATTACCAAACAATTCATAACAAATACATAATACAAGGTAATTCATGAAGTAATAACATAATCAACAACAATATAAGCAATTGACATATTCCCTTCATAGCCTTCAAGGCTTCATTCAAACACTCAACCCTAATTTCATAGAAATTATACATAACCTAGGGCATAATAATCATACAAACATGAATTACATAACATCACATTCAATTCATAGCCTTCAATCATTCTCCAACACAAACTAGGGTTAGAATTAGGAAAATAAGGAGAAACATGAGTCTCATGGGGAATTCTTCAAGAAACCACCAACACAACATAAATTCATCCATAATTATTCATATAACATCAATCAAAGTAATTTTATAACATCAATTTTACTATAGAAAGAAGACCCACGTTTTTGGATTGAAACCTAGAAATTGGAGATTTTGAAATTCATCTTGAAGGGGCCTCTTGGGGAAAGGAATCCCAATATTGATAAGCAACCATACCTTATTGACGAATTAACCACGAAAATCCGAGTTGAAACCTTCGAGAGTTGGTCTTCTTCTTGACGCTCCAATCTTCTTTAATGGAGTTCTTGAGAAGAGAGAGAGAGTAGAGAGAAGGAGCAACTTTACGTTTAGATCTTTGGGGTTTTGTGTTTGAGTGATAAAAGTGAGGTAAATTGACTTAAAAATCATTATATACACGTCCCCTAAAGTACCCTAAATACCCCTCACTTAAATGGACTCTTTAATGAAGTAAAAATAGATTTTTGAATTTTTGCATTTTCGTCGCGGAACAAGTCTGCGACGCGGAGCTGTTCCCTGAAGATATTTGGAATTAAATTTCAAGACAGTAGAGTCCTCAACACGACCACGTCGCGAACTGAATTTTTGCTCCTTGGGGGAGCAAGTGTGCGACGCACCCCTATTCCCTCCAAGTACAATTTGCAAGCTGCCTTGGCGGCTTGCTTGGCTAAGGTTGGGGTCCTCCTCGGGGCCCCTTAGGGTGGCCCCGGGGCATCGTATTCGAACGTTTTGACCCTAGGAACATTTATTTACCTATTTCAAACCTTTTCACCAGATTATACCATCATACGACACTCCCAAACCTGCTCAAAACCTAAGGACACACTAGAACACATTCTTCTCTAGTTTTTGGACATCGTGGTCGTTTCTTGACATTTAGACTTTTACTCTTCCAAACCAAGTCAATTACATTAGTTTAGGTTTATAAATATCATTTTAACTATTTTTAAGTCATTATTCATAAGGTGAGGCTCTAACTTAAGTCATAGAATTTCCGGGGTGTTACAATTTTACTTCTTAATTGAATTCCCTACCGTATCACTCCCTATGGGATCGACCCCAACTCTTATTTGGGTTTATACTTGTTAGAGACCACTTACACTTAGAATTGGGTGAAGTGTAGTTGAGCATTATCAGTTGCCCTACTTAAAACTGCTCTATGCTTACTACTTTTGTTGGTTTCTTTTCTCTTTGTTTTTTGATGATACCAAAGGGGGAGAATAATGACTATTGTTAAAATATGTTGTTGGAATGCTATTAGTATATTCGTCTTAGTTTGAAGAATGGTTTATTATTGATCAATAATGTTTGTTGAATAGTTGCTGCATTAGTTTATTATAATCCTTTATATTTTTTTTGCTATAAGGCTTAACATATTAATGGGCAGTTACTAGCATTTGGTACAATGGTATTAAGTAGCTGGAAATCCTCCACAACATTAAGGGGGGCAAATGATATCTCAATGAATTGATTAACACAGGGAATTATCACTACTGCACCTATCACAGCATTCAGGGGGAGAAAATGAGATCTCAGTCGACTCCACCAGTCGACTATAAAAACATGAAAGTATCTACATATTTGTCATCATTAAAAAGGGGGAGATTGTTAGCGCAAGATTTTAATGATAACTTATTGTGAATCTCTGCAGGATTAAGACAACATCAGAAAGGAAAGAATCAAAGCTAACTCAAGAATGGATCTATAACGGGAAGGAAAGAATCAAACGTGACTAAAGAATGGATCTAAAATAGGCCAATCAAGAATCCCTGAAATCACGACATTCAAGATATTCTATAATCTAGAAAATTCAAATCAAGATTATCAATCGAAGAAGATAATGCAATGGCCACAAAACAATTAACCTCCAATCAAGAGTAACATCTTAGGAAAAGGGCAATCAAACAAAGATTCAATCGATAAATCAAGGACAATCAATAAGGAATCAAAGATATGCCTTGACATTATTCTTGGAAAATAAGGATCGACATTGCCTTTGTCACAACCCAAGGGTACTCGTTAGATGTAACAAGGCGTATAAGACCCCGAGGGACCTCATACAAGCCACTTAGCATATCATAACGTAAAGTAATAGAAAAGGTGTGGGAACTTAAAACTTTTCAATACAATCAAAACATTTTATAAAAGAAAGCGAAAGTCTAACATGACATTGTGTCAAACCATCTAACCATAATAGAATAGAAATCTTGGGACGCAACCCATACAATAGTCTCAAACATAAAAGAAAGACATAATGAAATAGGGTGATCCATTCCTTGAATACAATGAGGACTCACGAAATCTTTACTTTACGATCCTCTAGGAACCTAGCTACAAGTGTGAATCGGAAAAGTCAGACCCTACGTTTGATAAGAATGTAGGCAAGAGTATGTGTTAGTAAAATCAACTACTAAATATGATAGCAAGCATAAACAACATAATCATAAGCATTGGCCAACGTAAGACATAAGGCATAATCATAATCAAGACATAATAAACATCATAGTGAAAGAGGAATACTCCCTTAAGTAACCTAACTTAAGCTTAGCCATGAGTTAGGTCATCCGCCTCTAGTCAAGCTTATATCATGGAAGGAATATCTAGCAACACTCCAAACAATTCAACTTCATAACATAATCATATTAATCATACTTACGTTTAAAGACATGGGGATTCGCCTTAATGCCTAGCTTATAAAGGGTAATGAGTATTTGCCTTTTGCCTTACCTACTTTTAGATTGCGGGTACTCGCCTCCATAACCTCATCTTATGAAATGGATACTCGTCTCCACATCATTTTCATAAAGAGCATAGGTACTCACCTCCATGTCTATTCATCATAGTAGGAACGTGGGGACTCACCTCTTGTTCAATTCTAGGAATATGGGGATCACCTCATATCCTTACATATAAAGGTCAAGGGTAATCGCCTCTAACCTCATCATTCATTAAGCATTTTAGTGTAGATTCATTTTAATTGAGCTATACTTTCAACATAGAATCATTTATGTGACTAAACCTTTCACATTCATTCATTCATGCTTATCAATTCATTATAGGAAGTATCCCTTCCATACTACAACATCAATAATCAACAAGTCATAGTCTAGTCTTAACTCTCAAAGTACTATATCTCATGATCATCATATATGCTTTACACTCAAGCAATAAACATCATATTCATAACATATGCTTCAATATAAAGCAATTCTAGTCACAATTCATCAATCCTATAAAGATATATCTAACCTATAGAGTTTCCCTCATATGGCATCAAACCCACTATATCAATTCAAAACTAAAACCATATGATAGGCATGGGTACATGTAATTTCATCCTAAATACATGCAATATCAATTCAATCATAAACAATCATAATCCACTCAATTGGATCAACATTTATCATAACCCACAACAATGGAAGAAACCCTAACTAGAATTGGGGAAATTCTTCTTCAAATTGTGAAATTCTAGAAGACTCCATGGGAGGAAGAATCCCATGGATGAAAAGCTATCATACCTTAGTCACAATGCCCACAAAAACTTGAAAATTGGGAGACTTGACCTTGACCTAGCTCCAATCTGCTTCTTCTTCTTCCAACTTCTAGAGAGAGAATATTTAAGAGGAGTTTTGGGTTTTCTTTTGTGATTTGGTAGAATCACTTGAATGGGGGATTTTGGGGGTTAAAAATACTTATATAAGTGTCTTAAATTTAGGTAAAATGACACCACATTGATTTAATTAAAACCGAAAAAGACCCTTAAGTCCCCTAAAATAACCGCCCAGTCACGAAACACGGACCCCTGACCGACGGACTGTCGACTGACCTACGGCCCGTCTTGGTTAGTCATGGTCCATGGTCACAGAATTTTGGCCATTCGACGAAGGCGGGTCCAAGGAGTGTCGATGGACCTATGGTCCATAGGTCCTTCTGTAGTCCCTGCCTGGACAAAGCTTGCCATTGCCTACCCAATGCCCCACCTACGGTCCGTGGGTCAAACCACGGGTCGTGGTTAGCCCTCATGGATGGCACCTGTAAGTTTCAATTCTGTAACTTTACCTCTTTTCGAATTCAGGGTGTTACATTATCTCCTCCTTGGGATCATTCATCCTTGAATGAGATTCTAAGCACGTTTCTAGTCGAAGAGACTCAAGACTAGCATCCCATCATGCATGCAACTCATCTAAATGCACACAACTAAGGAGGAGCTTCATCTCCAAGATAAGCATACTCAATGCACCTTAAGGTAGTAGGAACTACATCTAACAACCCAATGTGCATGCAATTTCAAATTTCTTACTTCGAAGAGGTACTACCATCTCCAAACTCAAAATTAGTTCTCAACACAATCTCATGGAGCTCACATGCAATTCGATCTCAAAAAGCACAAATTCAAGGAGGGGATCTCCACTCTAAGTCAAGTCATGTTCTACAACTCATCTCATAAAGTCTATAACCAACTCATAGTCAATACTCGACAACATGAGGAAAATAAAACATAAAAAAGCCATTTCCTTTCAAAACTTAAGCTTTTTCATGAACATAAAATTTTAAAGAAATCATGGAAACACATAAAATACACATGACTTCAAACATAAACAAA
Organism: Solanum stenotomum; assembly: GCF_019186545.1. Classification (NCBI taxonomy): domain Eukaryota; kingdom Viridiplantae; phylum Streptophyta; class Magnoliopsida; order Solanales; family Solanaceae; genus Solanum; species Solanum stenotomum. Next base: position 32,929,761 of record NC_064289.1, on the reverse strand, counting down.
CCAAGAGGAACTCATTACCTCAAGCTAGAATAGGAGGAAAGAGATGGGGAGACTGGGACATCATATCGACTTCCGCCTCCCAAGTAGCACCCTTAACTAGATGGTTTCTCCACAACACCTTAACAGAAGCTACCTCTTTATTCCTCAATCTCTTAACTTTTCGGTCTAAGATATTAGGTTTTCCTTTCACTTCTAACCCTTCTAGGGGAATTATGGATGTCGGATCTCCAACATACTTTTTCAGCATAGAGACATGGAAAATCGGATGCACCGATGCCAACTCATTTGGCAAATCAAGCTCATAGGAAACCTTACCAACATGTCTTAAAATTTGATATGGGCCTACAAAACGGGGACTAAGATTCCCTTTCTTACCAAACCTCATTACACCCTTCATGGGTGAGATTTTCAAGTAAATCAAATCATACACAACAAATTCAAGGTCTCTCCTTCTAACATCTGCATAAGACTTTTGTCGACTTTAGGTCGTTCTCAACCTCTCTCTAATGAGTTGAACCTTCTCAATAGCCTCATGTAATAACTCATGCCCTATCAAGACAACCTCACCTACCTCAAATCATCTGATAGGGGATCTACACCTCCAACCATAAAGAGCCTCAAACAGAGCCATACCAATGCTCGAATGGTAACTATTATTAAAGGCAAATTCAATTAAGGGAAAATTGTCATCCTAATTTCCCTTGAAATTAATCATGCAAGCCCTCAACATGTCTTCCAATGTTTGGATTGTTCTTTTCACTTGCCCATCTGTTTGGGGGTGAAAATTTGTGTTGAGCTTAACTTTAGTGCCAAGACCTTTTTAGAACGACTTCCAAAATTGTGAAGTAAACTAAGTACCTCTATCGGAGATAATGGACAAGGACACTCCATGCAACCTTACCATCTCTCAAATATAGCTTAGCATAATCTTCCGCCGAATAGAAAACCTTGACGGGAATAAAATGGGTCGACTTCGTCATTCGGTCTAGTATAACCTAAATCGAATCATATTGGTGTGAGTTCGTGGCAACCTTAATATGAAGTCCATATTCAAATTATCCCACTTCCAAGTAGGAATGCTAATATCTTAGGATAAACCTCCCGGTCTCTGATGGTCAACCTTCACTTGTTGGCAATTAGGACACTTAGCCACAAATCTAGCAATATCATTCTTCATCCCATTCTACCAATAGATCTCCCACAAATCACGGTACATCTTGGTGGCACCCAAGTGAATAGAATACCGAGAACTATGGGCTTCAGATAAAATTTGTTCCCTTAAGTCATCAACATTCATAACAGATTAACGACCATGGTACCTTAGGACTCCATCTCCCCCTTGGGAGAAAGCCTTTATGGGCTTCTTTAGTACCGCCTCTTTCAATTCTACTAAGGTCGGATCAAGGCATTGCTTTGCTTTTACATCGGCAACAAAAGACGATTCGGAACCATTATGGACCATAATACCATCCTTGGTGTAATCCACTAGTTGAACTCCCAATCGGGACAACCTATGAACATTTCGAACCAACTCTTTCTCTCATCATCAACATGTGCAACACTACCCATTGACAATCGAGTAAGGGCATCCGCCACCACATTTGCTTTACCGGGGTGATAGAGAACACTCATGTCATAATATTTTAATAACTCGAGCCACCTTCTTTGGAGAAGATTTAGATCTTTTTGGTTAAATACATATTGTAAACTTTTGTGATCGGTAAACACATCAACATAGACCCTATACAAATAATGCCTCCAAATCTTTAAGGAAAATACAACCGCCGCTAATTTAAGATCGTGGGTAGGATAGTTCTTCTCATGAACCTTTAGTTGCCTTAAAGCATAGGCAATCACTTTACCATTTTGCATAAGCACACATCCCAATCAAAGTCTAGAGGCGTCACAATATACCACGAAGCTATCCGTTCCTTCTGGTAACGTCAACACCAGAGTGGAAGTAAGTCTATCTTTCAACTCTTGGAAACTTTTCTCACAAGCTTTGGACCATATAAATTTGGTCTTCTTTTGAGTCAAAGCCGTCAAAGGAGAAGCAATGGAGGAAAACCCCTCAACAAGCCTACAATAATAACCAGCCAAACCTAAGAAGCTTCTAATATCTGTCGGTGATAGAGGTCTAGGCCAACTCTTGACTACATCCATCTTTTTTGGATCTACATTAATACCCTTGCTTAAAACTATATAGCCAAGGAAAGCTACGGACCTTAACCAAAACTCAAATTTACTAAACTTGGCATAGAGTTGTTGGTCCTTGAGAATTTGCAATACAATCCTCAAATGATCAATGTGCTCAATCTCGCTTCTCGAGTAGATCAAAATATCATCTATAAACATAATTACAAACATATCAAGGTATTGTCTAAACACCCTATTCATCAAATCCATAAACGCCGCCGGGGCATTAGTCAAACCAAAAGACAACCAAGAACTCATAATGACCATATCGGGTTTTAAAAGCTTTTTTCGGAATATCTTCATCTTTCACCCTCAATTTCTAATAACCCGATCGAAGATCAATTTTAGAGAAATAAATTGCCCCTTAGAGTTGATCAAATAAGTCATCTATTCTTGGAAGAGGATACTGGTTCTTGATGGTCATTTTGTTCAATTGGCGGTAATCAATACACATTAGGAGTGAACCATCTTTCTTCTTAGCAAACAACACCGGAGCAACCCATGGAGAGATACTCAGTCGGATGAAACCCTTATCTAAGAAGTCCTTTAACTGATTATTCAACTCCTTAAGTTCCATCAAAGCCATTATATAAGGAGGAATAGAGATAGATTCGATTTGGGGGAGAAGGTCAATCCCAAAGTTTATTTCCCTTTCAGGAGGAACACCGAGTAAATCATCAGGAAAAACTTCCAGAGACTCTTTTACAATAGGGACCGACTCAAGAATATGAGTTTCGTACTCCACATCCCTCACCCTCGCTTTATGGTAGACACAACCTTTAGAAATCATTTTCATATCTTTTAGGTAATAAACAATTTGACCTCTAGGCATAGAATTTCCCCCCTTCCACTCAAAGATAGGCTCATTTTGAAAATGAAATTTAAACATTCTAGTCCTACAATCAATGGAGGCATAACAAGAATGCAACCAATCCATATCCAAGATGACATCAAATTCTATCACGTCAAGTTCAATAAAATGAACCAAGGTAACCCTATGGAACAAGGAAATGGGACATCTTCTATAAACCCTCTTAACCACCACCGAATCACCAACAAAGGTAGAAAAAGAAAAAGGTTCTAACAATATATCGGGAAGCATATCAAAATGTATAGCTACAAAAGGAGTCACAAATGACAAAGTAGCACCCGAATCAAATAAATCATACACATCTATATGGAAGACTTTTAACATACCAGTCATAACATCCGGGGAACTCTCTTGATCACCTCTAGTTTGCAGAGCGCAAAAATGGTTTTACGTAGGAGCATTTCCACCCGAACCACTCGGACCTAATGAAGGGTAGGGTTGAGCCCTATGAAGACCATCTACATCATTCTTAGCAATCAAATGACAATTCCTTATTTTGTGATCCATTTTTTCATACCTAAAACAAGCATTAGATCCCGCTAGACACTTCCCATCATGATTTCTCCCACATTTAGCACAAGTAGGCATAGGAGGCATATTACCATCACCTTGAGGTTTTGGGTTAGACACCCTCTCATTAGTAGGCCTTGGAGGAGCACTTGAGGAACCTTTCCCTAAGAGCTTTTGCCGAAACCTTGAACGACCCTGTCCACCAGACCTAGCATGTGAATAGTTACCATCATCCACCATTTCTCTATTTGCCTCTCTAGATCTTTGCTTGATCTTTTCTTTCTCAATTTGTTGGGCATGCACCATAAGGCAAGAAATATCCATGTCATGAACAAGCATAATGGTGTGGCACTCTTTGACTACTATGTCAGACACTCCTGACACAAACTTACTCATCTTTGCCCTACGATCTCCCACAATGGAAGGAGCATACTTGGATAGTTGAGTGAACCTAAAAGTTTATTCTCTTACACTCATATTTTCTTGCCTAAGATTGATGAACTGAAGTACCTAAGCCTCTCTCATCTCTAGAGAAAGATTATGTCAAGAAATGCACTTTTGAACCTTTCCTATTCTATGGGACCCATTTCCACCTGCCTTGCCTCTTTCCACTAATTAAACCAAATCTGAGCAACCCCTTTGAGTTGGTAAGAGGCTAGTTCCTCCTTCTCTACCAGAGTCACACCCATGATAGCAAGTACCTTATATACCTCGTCGATAAACTCTTGAGTGTCTTCCTCAAGTTTAAAGCCATAAAATTAAGGAGGGTTCATTCTTGTGAAATCTCTCACTCTTTTCGCCGCCGTACCCACACTTGGGTTCACGGGGGCTACCACCTCTCTATTATACTATACCATCACAGCTGGATCCAACACTTGGAGTGCCGACCTAAACTCTGCATTAGTCACATTCTCATTCAATGGGTCAATCGAAGCTTGAGGAGGAACCTCTTTCTCAACATTGCCTTCCTCCAACCTTCTAGCATTAGCCCTTCTAGTAGTCATATCCTGAAAACCATCGGGCACAGATTAGGAGAAATACTTATAGAGTTAAACTCCATGAAACGACTTAGAGAAGTGAAGAAGTGAAATTTCCTAAACATCTAATAGCCTCACATTCATAAATGTGGCGCGCTTCACATTTATGAACAAGACTCTACTAGACGTGGTTTGAGACATCCTAGAACCATTTTAGAACTTATGCTCTGATACCAAGTTTGTCACACCCTAGGGGTACCCCCTAGATGTAACAAGGCGTATATGCCCCCGAGAGGCCTCATACAAGACACTTAGCATATCATAACATAGAGTAATAGAAAAGGTGCAGGAATTTAAAACTTATCAATACAATCAAAGTCCTTTATAAAAGCAAGCAAAAGTCTAACATGGCATTGTCTCAAACCATCTAACGATAATAGAATAGAAATCTTGAGACGCAGCCCATACAATAGTCTCAAACATAAAATAAAGACATAATGAGATAGGGTTATACAATCTTCAAATACAATGAGGACTCGCCAAAGCTTTACTTCACAATCCTCTAGGAACCTCGCCACAAGTGTGTGAATCGGGAACGCTGAACCCTATATTTGATAAGAATGTAGGCAAGAGTATGTGTTAGTACAATCAAGTACTAAATATGATGGCAAGAATAAACAACATAATCATAAGCATTAGTCAACATAAGACATAATGCATAAGCATAATCAATACATAATAATCATCATAGTGAAAGAGGAATACTCCCTTAAGTAACCTCACTTAAGCTTAGACAAGACTTAGGTCATTCGCCTCTAGTCAAGCTTACATCATGGAACGCATATCTAGCAGCACTCCAAACAAGTCAACTTCATAACCTAATCACATTAATCTTACTTTTAAAGACACGGGGATTCACCTCAATTCCTATCTTATAAAGGTTAATGGGTATTCGCCTCTTGCCTTACTTACTTTTCGATTGCGGGTACTCACCTTGACAACCTCGTCATATGACATGGGTACTCGCCTCCACATCACTTTTTAAGGAACATAGGTACTCGCCTCCATGTCCATTCATCTTAGTAGGAACGTGGGACTCACCTCTTGTTTAATTCTAATTAATATGGAAATCACCTCATATCCTTACATATGAAGGTCAAGGGTAATCGCCTCTAGCCTCATCATTCATTAAGCATTTTAGTCTAGATTCATTTTATTTGAGCAATCCTTTCAACATAGAATCATTTATGTGAGTAAACCTTTCACATTCAAATATTCATGCTTATCAATTCATTATAGGAAGCATCCCTTCCATACTACAACATCAACAATCAATAAGTCATAATCTAGGCTTTACTCTAAAAGCTCTATATCTCATGATCATCATCTATGTTTTACTCTCAAGCAATTAACATCATATTCATCACATATGCTTCAATCCATAGTGATTCTAGTCATAATTCATCCATCCTATAAGGATATGTCTAACCCATAGAGTTTCCTGCACATGGCATCAAACGCACAATATCAATTCAACCCTAAAATCATAGGATAGGCATGGGTACATGTAATTTTATCCTAAATACATACAATTCTATCAATTCAATCATTAAAAATCATAATTCACTCAATTGGATCCACATTCATCATAACCCACAACAATGCAAGAAACCCTAACTAAAATTGGGGAAATTGTTTTTCAAATTATGGAATTCTAGGGGACTCAATGGGAGGGAGGATCCTATGGATGAAAAGCTATCATAAATTAGTCACAATGCCCACAAAATCTTGAAAATTTGGAGACTTGACCTTCACCTAGCTCCAATCTCCTTCTTCTTATTCCAACTTCTAGAGAGAGAATATTTAAGAGGAGTTTTAGGTTTTCATTTGTGATTTTAGAGAATGACTTGAATAGGGGATTTTGGGGGTTAAAAATACTTATATATGTGTCTTAGACTTAGGAAAAATGACACCAAATTGATTTAATTAAAACCGGAAAAGACCCTCACACCCCTAAAATAATCGCCTAGTCACGAACTACGGACGCCTGAATGGCGGACCATCAACCGACCTACGGCCCATCCTGGTCAGTCATGGTCCATGGTCTGAGAATTTTTGCCATTTGATGGAGGCTGGTCAACGGAGCATCGATAGACCTATGGTCCGGAGGTCCCTCTGTGGTCCCCGCTGGACAAAGCTTTACATTGCCTATCCACGGTCCCACCTATGGTCAGTGGGTCAAACCACGGGCCGTGGTTGGCCCTTGTGGATGGCACCTGTAAGTCCCAATTCTGCACCTTTATCTCTTTTCGAATTCGGGGTGTTACAACCTTCTTTTCAAATGATCAAATCTCTTTGGTGCCCATCTCTTCATGTTGAAGACTCAAAGCTCACACTATAAAAGCAGCATCCGCCAATAAAGAAAGGTGTACATGAGTCTAAACCATCCTTCATTCACTACTCTACTTTTAACAAGCATTGTATTACTTAGGTTTTGTTGTGTACACAAGAAAAAGAGAAGAGAATATTATTGGTGAGGCTTTGTATCAAAATAAAAAGAAAGATAAAGAAACTGAGTGTAGACATAAGACCTATACTCAAAGCTTGTACTCACTTCAAAGTGTCACTCTCTAAGGCTACCTACCCCCAGGATGTGGACACAGGACCTAGGATCACGAGTGACCCAAAGCTAACCCTGTTGGCAAATCATAAGAATACTAAGATAACTGAAATAAGATAATTTGTGCGGAAGCTTAAAACATATCATAAAATGAAATGATGAGGGATACCCATTCTAAATCTAAATATATAAACTGAGTTTAATGACAACTAAAAGATCAAACTCAAACTAAAAAGTGAATCTAACTATGTCTGAATAAAATCCTCTAAAAGACTAGAGATGTTGAGACATGTCACCAGCTAACTCTAGCAAAACTGAAACTGAAAGATAACATGTCACCGATCCTCGAAGAATGAGGACTCACCACTAATGTTGCTAAACTGGAGATTGGGAAACGATTTATGTGTGATCTGAATGCTGAGGACTTGAACCTATATCAGGAGAAAATGTAATGTAGAGTATACGTCAATACTTGAAAGGTACTGAGCATACAGGATAGGATAAAGCTGATTAAAACATATTACTGAACAAAGCAATAAAAGCAATGATATAATATGAACATGAGATAAATACTGAAATATGTTGAAGACTGAGCTTACTGAATGCAAATGACCAAATACATGACTTACTGAGATTGAATATTGAACTATACTGATAATCTGGTCAATGCACTAGAATCTGATAGTGGGAGCTACTATTAATCGACATAAAACCATGAGAGCTATCTGTGGAGTCTGATGTATCGCCCCATCGAGAGGACCCAGTATACCTTGCCAAGGGTATAAAGGCATGATTGGCGTGATCACTAAAACTGATGCCCACATAGGGGACTTATCCAATGGGGGAACGTAATTCTGGGACTATGAGGGTGACTGAACCTTAGTCCATTCGTTATTAAGCCTACTCCTAACTGATTATGTAAACAACACATTATAACTGAAGTTCAGTAATATTGAATAGCTCAAATACTGACATGCTAACTGAAAATGCAACATTAATATACTGATAATGAAACATTCTAAACTGAGGCATGTATATCTGAAAAAACAGACCAAGCAAGTGTAATTCCCTAGCTAAATGAATCTACACAACTAGGGTTCTGAGTTTCATGCTAGAACTAAGCAACCATTCTACGAAGACATGATAATCAAATTTGGATTAGTCTAACAATTGAATCACAACATAAATCTGAAATTCTAGAAACCCTAGGTCTAAGCATGATGTAGAGAATCAAGATTTTGACTGAATTCTAGGGACCTAATGGGTGAAAGGAACCCACTAGTGAAATCCCACATACCTGGTGACAAAATTCACGGAGAAATCTTTCTATTTCGGAGCTGAAACTGAAGAAAACCTTGTTGAGTTCTTAAGAAGGTTTGGTCGACTCTTTCTCCTTTTTATCATTCAACTTGATGAATTTTAGGAGAATGAGTTGAATAGGGTATGTTCAAATTTATTTACTAGGCTAAAACTGACTAAAACAACGTAGTTTAGGGGTTAAATGACGTAGTTTAGGGGTCCAATACATAGGGAAAAGACCAAATGACCCCTAAATTAAAAGTTATCAGGGCCAACCGATGGGCTGACCAACGGTGCGTGGACTGACCCACGGTCCGTCCTGTTAATCGTCGACTGGCTTCGGAGAATGGAAATCTGGGGACTCGATCCACGAATTAGGACCACGACTTGTGCTCTGACCTATGGTCCATGGGTCTTGTTGTGAGTCGACCCTTAGACATTTTTTTGGACTTTCTAATTAGGGGGTTGCAGGTGGCCAATCATGGACACCCGCCTATGGTCTGTGGGTTAACCTACGATCTGTAGGTGGCACCTGTAACTTCTAATTTCTACATTTTCTGGTTTGTCTAGAATACGAGGTGTTACATTATCTCCCCATTGGGAACATTTGTCCTCGAATGAACACCAAACTAGTTGATGATGGAGGGGAAGAGCTGCAAACCCTACCACTGAGTATTGGAAACTGAAATCTGACTGAACTAATTCCAAGAACATACAAATATGCTGAAAATGCAAGACTAACTGAAGGAACATAATACTAAGACTGAATCTACACATGAATGACTGAAAAACTAGAGAGGAACTATTACATCAAGCTGGAATGGAATCGGAAGGAATGAGATGAGAATACTTGGCCTTCATGGCTGCTTCTGCTTTCCAAGTAGCTCCATCTACGGACTCATTCCTCCACAAAACCTTAATTGAAGCGACTTCTTTGTTTCTCAACCTTCAAATCTGATGATCAAGAATCTCAAATGGCACATCCTCATAAGTGAGACTATCATTCACAGCCACGCTTTTCAATGGTACTATAGATTCTGGATCACCCACACAATTTTTCAACAACGGAACATGAAAAACTAGATGCACTGTTGCTAGTTCTGCTGGCAACTCTAACTCATAAACCACTTTACCAACTCTGTCCAAGATCTTGTAAGGACCTACATACCTAGTACTGAGCTTCCCTTTCTTGCCAAATCTCATAACCGCTTTCGTAGGTGACACTTTCAGGAAAACCCAATTATCAATTTGGAACTCCAAGTCCCTTCTCCTTACATCTGCATAGGACTTCTAGCGACTCTGGGCCATCTTAAGTCTATCACTAATGAGCTAAACTTTTTCCATAGCATCATGAACCGAATCTATCCCTATAAAGGCTGCTACACCTACTTCAAACCAACCAACTGGATATCTACATCTACGCCCATACATTGCCTCATAAGGGACAATCTGAATACTGGAATGGTAGCTATTATTGTAGGTGAATTCAATAAGAGGAAGGTGATCATCCCAACTACCCTTGAAGTCGATAACACAAGCTCTCAACATGTCCTCTAAGGTCTAAATGGCACGCTCTGCTTGACCATCCGTCTGTGGATGAAATGTTGTGCTGAGGTTAACCTGAGTACCAAGACCCTTCTGAAATGACTTCCAGAAATGAAAGGTAAACTGAGGACCTCTATTTGAGATGATAGACAAAGGAACCCCATGCAACCTGACTATCTCATTAATTTAAAGCTTGGCGTAGTCCTCCACCGAATCTGTAGTCTTAACAGCCAAAAAGTATGTGAACTTAGTAATTCTGTCAACTATCACCCAAATGTCATGTTGTCTGCGAGTACGTGTAAACCTGTAATGATGTCCATGTTTATCACTTCCCACTTCCATGTAGGAATGTTAATATCTTGAGTCATACCTCATGGTTTCTAATGTTCTACCTTCCTTTGCTGGCAATTAAGGCACTTATCCACAAAATCTAATATATCCCTTTTCATACCATTCCACCATAAGACTTCCCGCAGATCAGGCTACATCTTAGTGGCGCCTGGATGAATAGAATACCTGGATTTATAGGCTTCTACAAGAATCTACTGTCTCAACTCACCCACCTTAGAAACACATAAATGACCCTGATAGCGTAGCACACCATCTCCCCCTTAGGAGAAAACCTCAATTTTTTGTTGATGAACTGCATACTTCAGTTGAAGCAATATAGGATCATTGTCTTCTATTTCCTTAACCCCCACTACCAAAGAAGATTATGACCCATTCAGAATTGTTACACCATCATCTGATATGCTCATAAGGTGAACTCCCAAGCGAGCAAACCTGTGAACCTCTTCTGCTAGTTCTTTTTTTTCTTCCCCAATATGTACTGCACTACCCACAGATAGTCTTCTAAGAGCATCTGCTACTACATTGGCCTTACCAAGATGGTAAAGCACAATCATATCATAGTCCTTGAGGAAATCAAGCCATCTCCTCCGGTGAAGATTCAACTTTTTCTGGGTGAACACATACTAAAGGCTCTTATGGTTTGTGAACACCATACAAGTAATGTCTCTAAATCTTTTGGGAAAATACTACGGCTGCAAGTTCGAGGTCATGAGTCGGATAGTTCTTCTCCTTCACCTTAAATTGTCTAGAAGCATATGCTATAACCTTACCTCACTGCATCAACATACAACCTAGGCCGACTCTGGATGCATCACAATAGATCACATAACCATCTGAACCCTTTGGTAGAGTTAAAACAGGAGTTGTAATCAACCTAGTTTTCAATTCTGAGAAGCTCTTCTCACAATCATCTGACTACTGGAACTTAGCCTTTTCTAAGTCAACTTAGTCAAAGGAGAAGCTATGGATGAAAATCCTTCTTTGAACCTTCTGTCATAACCGGAAAAACCCAAGAACGTTATGTTATTATGGAAGAGGTGTATTTGGGCTATTGTTTCACTACTTCTATTTTCTGAGAATCCACTCAGATAGCGAGACCTTTGCATAACATTATATGACCAAGAAAAGCAACAGATTTAACCAAAACTCACACTTGCTAAACTTAGCAAATAACTGGAGATGTTTGAGAGTTTGCAGGACAACCCTCAAATGAGTCACATGCTCTTCCTCATTCCTAGATTAAACAAGGATATCATAACGAACAAGTCCAAATACTGCTTGAACACCATGTTCATCAAATCCATGAAAGCTACATGAGCATTGGTTAGTCCAAATGACATAACTACAAATTCATAATGATCATAACGAGTTCTGAAGGTTGTTTTCAAAATGTCACTATCTTTGACTCTGAGTTGATGATAACTGGATCTGAGGTCTATCTTCAAGAAATGACTAGTATTATGAAGTTGGTCGAACAAGTCATCAATCCTGGGAATAGGGTACTTATTCTTGATTGTCACTTTGTTCAACTGTCTATAATCAATGCACGTCCTGAGAGAACCATCTTTCTTTTTCACGAACAACACTGGTGCACCCCATGGGGAAATACTAGGTCTGATGATGCCCTTAAGCCCTTATCTATAAGGTCTGTCAACTGCTCTTTCAATTCCTTATGCTCTGCTGGAGCCATATTGTAAGGAGGAATAAAAAAGGTTGGGTATCCAGAAGGAGATCAATTCCGAAGTCAATTTCCCTTTCGAGAGAAACTCCAGGAAGATCTTCTGGAAACTCATTAACTACTGGGACTGACTCAAGAGTTGGGGTTTCAGAGCCTGAATCCTTAACCCAAACTAGATGACAGAGATACCCCTTAGAGATCGTCTTTTTGGCCTTAAGGTAAGAAATGAATCGACCTATAGGCACTGAGTTACTACCCTTCCATTCTAAGATTGGTTCGTCTCGAAACTGAAAACGAACGATCCTAGTTCTACAATCGACTGAGGCATAATAGGAATGTAACCAATCCATGCCTAGAATAATGTCGAAGTCTACTATTCTAACTCTAAAAGATCTATTGAGGTGACTTTCTAGGAGACTGTGACAGGGCAATTTATGTATATACTTCTAGCTATAACTGGGTCACCGACTGGAGTAGAGATTGTGATAGGTTCTGAGAGAGTTTATAGACTGACACCGAAGTTTACTGCTATATAAGGAGTTACAAAGGAAAGAGCAACCTCTGGATCTAACAAAGCATAAACATCTAAATGAAAGACTCACAATGTACCAGTAAACACATCAGGAGAATCTTCATGATCCTAGAGAGCAGACAACTTGTTCTAGCGCTTACCGCCACATGTACCAGAGAAGTTACCTTGCTGAGTCGGGCGGCGTGCTAGTGTTGCTGAAGTTGTGGACTGACCTCTACTAGTGTTACCTTCTTGACCCTGTTTAGAAGATGGGCAATCCCTCAATCTGTGACCAGTCTGACCACACCCAAAACATCCATATTTCCCTGCATGACACTCGCTTGGATGGTTCTTACCTCACTTTGGACAAGTTGGGTAGGTTCTTGTAACGGAAACATTTCCCTATGACTTAGAGCCTGATGCCCTACCTTTCTGATCCTGTCTAGACCTATAGGATGAAACACTAGCTGATGAAGGTGCTGGAGCTGAAGATTTCTGCTATAACTGCGAGCGATTTCCACCACCCGATTTTTGCTAAGAATACTCATAGTTTCCTATCCTAGCCTTTTTTTCTCATGTTCCTTAAATTTATCTCCCTCAACCTGCTGGGCATTTCTACACTCTGTTTTCACCAAGTGAGATACCCCAAATAGAAATTTTCTCATCTGATCCCTGGAATCGGCATACATGTGTGGAGCATACCTGGAGAGTTGGGTGAACTGAAATCCATACTCTTGGACCGATATAGAACCTTGCCTCAAATTCATGAATTCCTGAGCCTTAGACTCCCTCAACTCTCTTGGGAAGAACCTATCCAGAAAAGTTTCGGTAAAACACTCCCATGTCATAGAAACAGCATTCTCACCCCTATTGTCTTTCCACTGTGTAAACCATATGTGAGCCACATTCTTAAACTGGTAGGACGCCAACTATACCCTATTATTTCCTATCACTTACATCACTCTAAAGATTTTCTTGACCTCATCAATGAAGTTCTGAGGAGCTTTACTAAAATGCAAACCTAGAAACACAGTTGGGTTCATCCTAACGAAATCATGGACCCTAGCTGCCACTAATCCACCATTGCCATTTGTAGGAACTGGAACAGGCTGATTGTTCTAGTTAGCTACACTTTGAGCCAAAAGTTAAATAGTGTTCTGAAACTCTGCATTCCAACCTTATAATCTAGGACTGGAAGAGCTGCATTAGCATTCATGGGGTAAGCTCTATGAGGAGGCATGATCTGAAAACACATAATGATGGATTAGACAGGAGATCATACGAACGCATGATAAGAATATCAAGAAAGTGAAGTTTTTCCTAAAACACTTTGTAGCCTCCCCCTAATAGGTGTGGCGCACTTCACACTCATGAAAGGTAATCTACTTAGTGCGACTTTTCAGACATCCTAGGACTCTTGAACTTAGTGCTCTGATACCAAGTTTTTCATACCCCGAGGCTGCCCCTATGATGCGGACACGGGACCTAGGATAACGAGTGAACCTAAGCTAACCTTGCTAGCAAATCATAAGCATACTAAGATAACTGAAATAGAATAATTATGTGCGGAAGCTTAAAGCATATCATACAATGAAATTATGGGGGATACCTATTCTAAATCTGAATATATAAACTGAATTTAATGATAACTCAAAGATCAAACTCAAAATAAAAAGTGAATCTAACTATGTCTGAATAAAAGCCTCTAAAAGACTAGAGATGCTGAGACATGCCCCCAGCTAACTATAGCATAACTGTAACTGAAAGATAACATGTCACTCGTCCTCGAAGAATGAGGACTCACCACTGATGCTACTGAACTGGAGATTGGGAACAGATCTATGCGTGATTTGAATGTTGGGGACATGAACCTACATTGCAAGAAGATGCAGCACAGAGTATGTGTCAGTACTTGAAAGGTACAGAGCATGTAGGATAGGATAAAGCTGAATAAAATATATAACTTAACAAAGCATTAAAAGCAATGATATAATCTGAACATGAGGTAAATATTGAAATATATTGAAGACTGAGCTAATTGAATGCAAATAACCAAATACATGACATGCTGAGACTGAATACTGAACTATACTGATAATTTGGTCAATGCACTAAAATCTGACTATGGGAGCTACTGTCACCCGACATAAAACCATGAGAGCTATCCGTGGAATCTGATGTATCGCCCCATCGAGAGGACCCAATATACCTTGCCAAGGGTATAAAGGCATGACTGGCGTGATCACTAAAACTACGGCCCACAGAGGAGACTTATCCTATGAGGGCACGTAGTTCTAGGACTATGAGGAGGACTAACCCTTAGTCCACTCGGTATTAAGCCTACTCCCAACTGATTATGTAAACAACACATTATAACTGAAATTTTGTAATACTGAATAGCTCAAATACTGACATGCTAACTGAAAATGCAACATTTATATACTGATAATGAAACATTCTTAACTGAGGCATGTATATATGAAATAACTGACCTAGCAAGTGTAATTCATGAACTAAATGAATCTACACAACTAGGGTTCTAAGTTTCATGCAAGAACTAAGCAACCATTATACGAAAACATGATAATCTAATTTTGATTAGTCTAACAACTGAATCACAACATAAATATGAAATTCTAGAAACCCTAGGTATAAGCATGATGTGGAGAATCAAGAATTTGACTGAATTCTAGAGACCTAATGGGTGAAAGGAACCCAATAGTGAAATCTGACATACCTGGTGACGAAATGCACGGAGAGATCTTTCGATTTCGAGGCTGGAACGGAAAAAAACCTTGTTGCGTTCTTGAGAATGTTTGGTCGACTCTTTCTCCACTTTCTAGTTCAACTTGATGAATTTTAGGAGAATGAGTTGACTAGGGTAAGTTTTAATGAAGTTACTAGGCTAAAACTGACTAAAATGACATAGTTTAGGGGTCCAATGCATAGGGAAAAGACCAAACGACCCGTGACTTAAAAGATGTCGAAACCAACTGACGGATTGATCGACGGTCCGTGAACTGACCCACGATCTATTCTGTCAACTGTGACTAGCTTTAGAGAATGGAAATCTAGGGTCTCGATCCACAGACCAAGACCACAGCCCGTGGTCTGACCTACGGTCCATGGGTCCGGCTCTAGGTCGACCCTTAGACATTTTCTGGACTTTCTGATGAGGGGATTGCAGGTGGTCAACCACGGACCCCACCTACGGTCAGTACGTTGCACCATTGGTGGCACCTGCAACTTCTGATTTCTACATTTTTTGGTCTGTCTAGAATATGGGGTGTTACACAAGGATTAAAGAGGCTAGAAGAGAACACCCTTGCAACCCAGGAGACTGGACGTAAGATCCACATTGGATCCCAAATAGTATAAAAACATCCCGTGTCAATCTTACTTTTTGGACTGTCAAGTTTTTTTATTCATTCTCTGAAACAGTAATCGACCAGTGAATACCATAAGTTGACTATCAAAGAAAGAGAATAAAAAAAGAGCAATGCACCCCCCTCTTGCACTTTTAAACTTAATCGAGTTTCTTCTCAAAGAACTTCAAAAAGTGCCACATCCAAAGCTGGTAGATATTCCCTATTAAGAATACTAGCATGCAAATACTCTAACTTAGGCCTGAGTTTCATTAGAAATTGTACTATCCTAGTCCTCTTCATTGTAGCCATGAAATCCTTCGATCCAACCGCAGGGATAGAGCCAGCAAAAACCTAATCTTGCTCTGCCCATAATGTGGTAATAAAGAATTAAAATAGTGAACATTTTTCTCACCTTGTGTAGATTCGGTAAGTAGTCTTTCCAATTTGAATTCTCTGGCCAAATATTTTTGGTTACCGAGTATATGTAGATGGCTCCACATTTCTGGTACTTTCTCAAACAATGTCAGTTCCATAGCTATATCAACAGAGATAGAACTTACTAGCCATGTGATAATTTTTCCATTGTCAGACTCCCAAGCTTCTTTTTCTTTTTCTTATGCGGGTACATCATTTGATCCATCCAGAACTCCAAGGAGGCCCTTGCCTCTAATGAAAACTTTGAAATGGAACTTTCGAACCGGAAAGTTATGCCCATCAAATTTTGTTGACAAGGTATCTCGTGAATTCTTAGAAAAAAAGAAGGCTCTTGATACCAAGTTGAATAATCATCTAAACTTAGAACTTCTGAAAAACTGAAAGAATTGCAATATCCTTTCTTGATCAAATTGTAGGATTAACAAGAGATATGTACAAGGATTAAGAGTCATAATTGTCTGCTAATTTTAAGCTAGTGATTGTTAGCCATAATGGGAGATCCCTGATTTAAGGAGATCTCTCATTTGGGGTTGATTTGGGGATGATTAATAAGGTAAAGTCAACATTCTTAAAACTTTTGTCCATGTCCAACGTCCAGTATAGAAAAATGTACTCAAACATCTCAAAAAATGGAATCATCAACATACCTACAATAATCTCGTCATGGATAATCTTTTTCTTGATTTGCCATGGGTTATCCAAATTGATTTTTGAGGCAGGGTGTACGTCCCTTATTGATAACGCTCAACTACACTTCATCCAATCCTAAGTGTAGGCTGCCGCTAACAAGTATAAATCCAACTAAGAGTTGGGGTCGATCCCACAGGGAGTGATACAGTAAAGAATTTGATCAAGAAGTAAAATGGTATTCTAATTGTTTGTAGATATAGACATTTTCGCAACAGTAAAGTAAATGACAAGGTTTTGACAATTAATGAATTAGAGTAACCAAATTACGACTACTAAAATCGGAAATGAACAAGTAGGGAAAGTTTCTTGGGAGTGTGATAAATTGAATGCCAAATTCGTGTAATGGGTGATTATTATTTACTAAAAGTCATTGAATCTCACTGGGTAGGCTAGGATTTGGGAAGAAGAAGAAGAAGAAGAAGAAGATAGTCATTTCTAAATCACGTATTACGAATCAAGAAAGTTCTTTTTGAACCTCGACAAACACAACACAGATTAACATCCATTTACCTTAATCAATCTACTTTTTCATGCTAGATTTGTAAGATTGTGTTTAGACCCACTTTCTCAAGCTAAATCGGTAAAAACACAATCACTACAGTCATCAACTAACAACTTAACTCTAACATTTCTTTCTCAAGCAAGTATAGAGTACTAAGCTAGAATTGCATTAGCAACTACAATTCCTCAATTAAAACACAAACTATTAATTGAACCCACTTCAAATCAACAATGAAATTACTAAATAACAACACCCATTAGCTAATTAATGCATCAACTACATAATCACATCCCCAAGAATGGGGGTTTTAGCCAAACATAATAAAGAACAAGAAATCGTTACCAACGAAGTTTTCCATCAGTTTGGGCAACAATCTACGAGTCTCCAAATGATCAAATTTGAAGCTAAAATTCCAATAAACCCTAAATCTTTACTCAAAAGTGTAAAAACAATGTATAGGAATGTTCAAGATCAAAAACACAAAAGTGGACAGTGTGGGAACTTGCAAAAACTCTCTCTAACTTCTTTCAAAATTCAATTTATATGTTCCTAGAATTTCAGGATGGAGGAACTCGGTGAAATAAGTCGGGCTTCACCGAATTGATCGGTGATGTGTTGATTGTCCCTATCATCCCTTTCTTGGATTGGTCTTTCACTATCTCGTTCTGTAACTTTAGGTGATCGAAATCGACCTCGGTGATCTGTTCGGCGCGCCGCCGAACCACTCGCTTGGTCTCCAAATTGGTATTTTCAATGGGCTAGTCTTCTGTAACTTTGGGTGAGCTAAAGGTCCACTCGGCGACTCACCGAGTGACTTTGGAGAGTGCCAACTTTGCTTTCCTTCAACGGTTTTAGCTTTTTTTCTCATTTTTGCCTCGCAATGTCCTTGCCTTGCTCTTTTGCCTTCCTTGATACAAATTAACACTTTAACATCAGTTATGAGCATAAAATAGGCATTGAGGACACTAATTCTTTGAGCATTATGCCCTAAATGAGTCAAAATCCCCGACTCATCACTTATCTCCACTAGTTCTCGAGTCACTACATGGGAAGTTGGGAGTTATTAAAGAAAAGAATATTCATAGAATAACATCGCCCTGATAAATTGTTGAATGCCAATGAAGGAATAGCACAAGCAGGGATGTCATTTGAGGTGCTTAAACATCTGGACGGATGCAAAAGCTCTCCCTTCACCATTTTCATACCTCTTGAATCTAGAAATTCTGGTGGTTGATTTGCCCAAAGATGTTCTTCATCATGACAAATTTTCCCTTCTTTTGGCACGTGTTGGAGAACTTACGATGTAGGTATCCACTCTTGTTTGCAACTTAGAGGAGAAATCAATCAGTGGAAAAATTTAGTGAAATAAACTTTGTAACTCTACACTTACTGAAAAACTCAGGCGGTGAATAACATATCAAAAAGTTTACTATAATCTAGTGCATGGTGACATGCAAAGCTACACCATATGATAATTGATGATTATTTTGTCTTTGAATTAAATGTGTTATAAGTGGACACAAAGTTGGAGAAATTGAGAATACTATGGGTGTGTTTGGTATGAAGGAAAATGTTTTCCTAGAAAATGTTTTCCTGGAAAACAAGTTGATTTTTGTCTTATTTTCTCATGTTTGGTTGGTGAGTAGAAAATATTTTCCGAAAAAGATTTTTAGTGTTTGATTTATGAATGAAAAATATTTCTGAGAAATATCTTTTATTTTTACTAGAGTAGAAAATAATTTTTGAAATTGAAAATCATTTTTAAAAACAAACTTAATTTTTTTTGGGGTGGGGGCTGGTAGGAGGGTGGGTGGGCTGG